>NC_066630.1:9721783-10030907 GCF_025201925.1 Gopherus flavomarginatus | reverse complement strand
GATTACAGTTTAAGTCATGACTAATGCTACATGCCAGCAACAGAAATACAGATTCAAATTTAAATAAACTACAGAAGCAGTGTTTTACCGGATAAGTTTCTCATTGGCAATTTGTTTTTTCCTGACAGCCTAGAATCCTGAAGCCATTGTTACACCAGCCTCTGGGACCAGTGCGCACACTGAGACAGTGCTTATAAATGTTTCGGAACTCTGTGCAATATGGTGGTTTGAACCAATGGAATGTAATTATTGTTTCATTTGTCTGATTACTTAGACAAATCTTTTGGAAATGGTTAACAAAATAGGAACCAAGGTTTTAATATTTATTTGGGACAGTATAAATGTTTCTGCTGTTGTATGATATTTCTAAGCACGCCTTTGGATACTAAGGTCATCCCTGTAAACAAGGTCAGTCACAATGTTAAACCTCCACACCATGGTACTGTTTAAAACTAGTACACTTTATTCAACTTCTGTCATAATTAAAAAGCCCCACCAAACACCAGGTGAAATATTTTGTGCATAAATAGTTGGGAGTGACTGAACCTACATTTTTTTCATTGAATCAACAGTTTGGCCAAAACTACTCCTGTCAAATTCACATTCTCAAAGTCCAGAGAAGGAAGAAGTAATGAGGTGGTAGTACTGTGGTCACCCCATCTCCCCCTTTACAAGTTTCAGCTGAGTGGTTGGGGCACTCACCTGAGACATGGCAGACCCAGGTTCAAATCCCTGCTCTGGAACAGATCCAAAATAGTTTTTTCTGATTCAATGACAATTCTGGAAAAAGTCAGATTTGATTTGACCTGAACTGATTTTTTTTCTTGAAAGAAATGACCAGCTCTCCTCCTGGCAACATCCTGCTCACTGCATGTTCCTGACTTCTTTAGCACCATTTCAAACTTTGGAAACGTCATAGGAAAATATAGTCCCCGCACACCAGTTGTTGAACACACACACAGTTACCCTAAATATGCTTAATACACTATAAATTTACACTAAATATATATATTCTCACTTATAAGTACTGCATCAGGTCCCCTGAAGTTCTCAAATTATACCAGGTATTAATTTTAACCTTTTTGTTTATAACAAGCTGAGTGTGATCACATGGTGTTACTCATTTCCCCCAACCTCTACACTTTTTTTTCTCTAAGGGCATTGATTATCATTTTTATTATGATGGTAAAGCATGAAATCGGGAACAAGGTGTCATTTTATTGGATGTGGCTCTGCTGATGGTCAAGTCTCCTGTACTAGCATAAGAGTAGTGGAGCCAAACTCTGGGATGTACAGAAATGGGGAGTCTTGGCCTTCACAAGCCACTCTATTTCAAGTCAGCAAAGCTGGATATTTTATGACTGATCTGGGTGGCGGGGTGATTATTCTCCACAACACCATTAACTCCAATCTGTGGCTATATTCCAGTGGACTCAGTCCACTATGGTGAGAGGAACCAGTTGAATAATCTCTTTCCACACCTCCCAGTGACAAGGAAGTGTGTTTTGTGCTTAAAGCATTCATTGTGCTCCATATCAAACCTTCCGGAAATCAGAATAATACTTTCTAATGAGATTAGCATATGAAACATTGCTATTTGAGACTTGTTCAATTTGTGCCTTAACCTTTTAGAATGTTGGAAATTGGAAGCTCTGACTGACAGCTCCTTTGTAAGCTATACCATTCTTAGTTATATTTCACTGGTGACACTTTGCAAGTGTCTGTCTACAACATTCAATTCTAAAGCCCTAAATTAAACCAGAGTTCTAAAGAAATCTAAGATAGATTTGTGTTTTCTTATTTGCTGTATCACTCCACAGGCTGGGATAAGATAAAAGGGTATCTACTCAAAATGTGGTCACACATTTTCATAACTTTGCATTATCTACAAATGTCAGTTAAACTCATCAGAGATTCATGCTTGTTTGTACTGTAGCAAATATCTTATCTATCTCTTCAGGATTTGATTAAATTCTTTGATATTCTTGCTGCTGCTGGCTACCTTACTAATAGTTACTACTACTGACACCAATGGTTTTCATCCTTTCTAGCTTAGCACAAGAATATATTTTAGACTTACTGCTTAAATATATTAGATCTATATTCAAATGATTTCTTGTTCATAATTACTTAATTATAGCTCTTGTTTACAGATTTAGTTTACAGATTTATTTTAAATGATGTAATTATAGATTTGATTTAATAGTCCAGCATTTGATGACATTAATATATATGTATTCATGTAAGCATTGCAAAATATAATAAACTTGTCATAAATATTTACTACCTTTTTCCAGTGTCGTTGTAGCAGAGGAGCTGTATAATCCAGGAGAAAGAAAACATTTTTTAGTTTTTGTTTATACTGTGAGGTGAAGCACTGAAGGGGAAATGCAAAATGTTGTAATATTGATGAAGACTATGTGATTTGTTTCATGCACTCAGTCGTAGCAAGCTGTAAATTCAGAGGCATGTTTTTCATGTAGTTAATGACATTGAATTTTTTATTGTTCTGGGTACATAAGCCCGAGAAAGTATCAGGGTTAAAATATTTTTTTTCATATTTACGTACAGAAATTGACAGCAACCAAAGATTGCAGGGAAGGGGAAAATCTCAACTGAAAAGAGAAGATTTGGGTGAAATTAGTGGGGGTTTTTTTTTTTTTTTTTTTTTTTTCATCAGAATGTAATAAGTAAGGGTCAGATCCTCAGCTGGTACAAACCAGTGCAACTCTGTTCAAGTCAGTGGACCCATGCTGACCTACAGTAGGCAAATACCTAGTCCTCTATTCTTGGATTTGCTAGCTCTCTCTTCTCACTTTGGTTGGTAGCCTTGTTTCTAAGGGCCTGATCCTGTTCCCATGGAAGCCGAAGTCTAGTTGACTTCAATGGGAGGAAGACTGTGCCCTGAAGGAGCTGAGTAGTACTGTGTGACATGGAAACCTTGGCTCTTTGTATCATGATTTCATTAGCATAGTGCCTTGAACACAGCAATCTTATTTTAGGAAATTGCACTGAGACAGTTGAAATAAGTTATTAGTTTGAGATTATTTGCATTGCAAGTAGCTGAGTGAATGCATCTGAGGCCATTTTGCTCAGCTGCTGTTGTTTGAATCTATGCTCCATCAACTTTGAGAGAGACTCAAGTGAAACCAGTGATCTCCTGTAAGAATGCTAGGGACTGATGTCATTTATTATTATTTATTTTTCATATTTTTTTACTACAGTTGGGTAGAAAACTTCATTGACCCTGAATCAAATCTTTTGTGGCCTTGCTAATATGAGCAACCTTACTGAAGCCAAGGGAATAGTTGGCCTTGTGGAGAAAGCAATTACATTCAGCATTAGACTCCCAGTAAACCTCTTAGCTAGTGGCTCGGTATAAAGGGTGCTGCTCTTCCCACCTGTATATGCACCACTCAAGCAGCACATTAAGGACTTGATTTTCTTGAAAGGAAAAAAAAAATTCCACATGATGAAACAACTCCTCCTCCCCCACTCCCCGATTTTTCAGAAGCTTCTGCAACTTTGTGTCTGCTGCTTTATGGAAGCTTTGACGTGCATATTTATTGGATTGGATGTTTTGTGATTAAGCTTTTTCTCCTGATCCCTGAGCCACTGAATGAAGCAAATTCATTACTTAGCCAGCATTTAATTCATTACTGTCATTAGAGTGGAGGAGAATATGCTTAATATCTCAGAGGCAATGACAGTCCTCACCTTTCTTTTTCCCAGTACAGTGAGCGAGTAGTGAGCCTATCTGAGGTATTTCACTTTCTTACTATACAGTATCTAGCTTCTCCTGCTGCAAAAGATATCTTTCTGTATAGCTTAAAAATGATGAATAGAGGATTATTGTACAACATGCAGACCAATGCTCTTTTACACCAAGTTTTGAAAATCTTGCTGTCTCTTGAATTTTGTTTTATCTGGAAACAAAGAAAGCAACCCATTCAGCTATATGGTGTAACGGTAATTTTATGAGATAAAGCTTGAGTTGCTTCGCTTCCATCTGGGGCTATCTGTAATAGAGGTGCCTACTTATTTTCTTTGAGTCTCAGTGTAGCATTATGTTTATGTATGCTTTGTGTACTATCTGAAATAGTCACACTCCTTTTGCTATGAACAATTAATTATGAGTCAATAACCAACTTCTGCAGGTGATTCAACTGCAGAATGAAGCTGAGGCATTTGATAGCTCGCACATCTCTTGGAGTGAGTATATTGCAGATTACTCCAGATTACTCCTCTTGTATGATAAGACAAGGAAAGATTCAATATGTTGACACTTAAGATAGGCCAGAAAAGATTTTAAGTCTTGCCTGGGAGCGTGCCTCCCATGGTGCCTTGCAGTTAAGATAAATATATCTAATGAAAATGGAGTTTTACTGTGCAATCACCTGTAACCTATTTTTAAAGCTGTTTTAAGATTTTTTTTTCATAGTATACTAACTGCAAGATGTACAATGGATGAAATTGCCCCGAAAAGGGCATAAACTCTGACTAACCACTCAATGTTGAGACAGTTGGAAAGTTGCAATGGAACAGGAACCTGGGTAATAGACTAAGACAGTGGTTCCCAAATTGGTTCCCTGCTTGTGCAGGGAAAGCCCTCTGGCAGGCTGGGCCGGTTTGTTTACCTGCCGCGTCTGTAGGTTCGGCCGATCCCAGCTCCCAGTGGCCACAGTTCGCTGCTACAGGCCAATGGGAGCTGCTGTACGTCCCTCAGCCCGCACCGCTTCCAGCAGCTCCCTTTGGCCTGAAGCAGTGAACCGTGGCCACGGGGAGCCGCGATCGGCCGAACCTGCAGACGCAGCGGGTAAACAGACCGTCCCAGCCCACCAGGGGCTTTCCCCGCACAAGCAGCGGAACAAGTTTGGGAACCACTGGCCTAAGATAAAGAGAAGTGTGTACAAAGGGGAAATAGGTACTGTCATAGCATTCCCTCTCAGATCTGAACCTTAGAGTTCAGAAAATGAGATACTAGCACCTGAATCCTCTAAGCTTAATTACCAGCTTAGATCTGATAGCACTGCCACCACCCAAAAATATAGTGTTTTGGGGCACTCTGACCTTCCCAACCTTCCCTGGGGACCCCAAGAACCCAGATCCCTTGAGTTCTTAAAACAAGGAGAAATAAACCATTCCCCCTCCCAGAATTTCCCTCCCTCGGCTATCCTGAGAGATACTGATCCAACCTCTTAAATCACCATAAAGAGAAGCATCTCCCTTCCCTTCCACAAAGAGGCAAACAGATTCAAGGAAAACAGAGAGAGATTCTATCTCTCCCCCCTCCCGTCTCCCCCACCCGTCCTGATGGGTTATCCCAATCCCCTGGAATAAAACAAGGGAAACAAGAAAAAAAAAATCAATCAGGTTCTCTAAAAAGAAATCTTTTAATAAAAGAAAGGAAAAAGTAAAGAATTCTCTAACTTCAAGATGTAAATATTACAGGGTCCTATAGCTTACAGACACCAGAAAGAGACATCCCCCCCCATACCAATACAAATCAAAATATTCCCAGCAACTACACATATAAAAGTTAACCAGCCAGATCCACAATTGCAAATAGAATAAAACAATCAAAAAGCCTAAACCCCCTGTTTTTACTTATTATTTGAAAAGAAACTTAGAGAGCCTGTAGTAATGTCTGGTCTCTCTCAGACCCTCCGAGAGAAGAACCCACAACGGACAAAACACACACAAGCTTCCTTCCACCCAAATTTAAAAGTATCTTGTCTTCTGATTGGTCTTCTGGTCAGGTGTCCAGTTCCCTGCTTGTAACCCTTTACAGGTAGAAGAGACATTAACCCTTAACAATCTGTTTGTGACAGGTACGGACCAGAATGATGCACAGTAAGAGTAAGAGGCATTTACACTCCTTAATCATAAGAGAAGTAAGTCCATCCATAGGCTGGATGTAGACTGTTAGAAACTAGAGGAAAAGTCTTCCACAGCTGTTGGTAATTGTGTGCCTGTGTATGTGCTTCCTTTACTAATTGTGTGATTATAAGTCCAATCAAAGCTGACTTATCTGAGGCTTGTTGTTAAACAAATTTGAATTCAAATAAAATTACTGACTAAATGGATAATCATAACCAAGACTCTTCTTCAATTATTGGTTACTGATTGGTTATGGATTTTGGAAAATTATGAATTAGTGATTATTAATCAATGTGCATCACAAGATAAAAGCAGGGAAGGGGAGAAATTCATTTTCTCTTGTCCCAGGAGCATTTGCGGCTAGTTCAGACTTTCCATTGTCACCTCTTGGGGCACTAGTCAGTTACAAAAACCAAACACAAATGTAGAGCCAATGGTATGTTGGTTCTAAACAGTTGCCTCATGTTAAAAGCCGTCTCCACACCAGAAGGGGAAATTACAATTTCCCTGCATTGAATGGAGTCACTTTCTCTGGATGCTGCTGAGTTATCCCTGCCCGAGAGGAGTTATCCCTCCAGTGGATAACTTTACTTGTACAGAGCGAGCTTTTGGTCTTTGAAATGAACCAGATTGAATCAAGTGTAAAGAGATTCAAACATGCAAACTCACCTGATAGGAAAGAGCCCCCGATTTCCTCCACCTTTCACTTTAAATCTCTCAAGCTGAATACTCAATTGCTGCATAAGGATTTGGTGCATTTTTCAGGAGCAAAGTATAAACCTTTCTAGCAAAATCTGTGTTCACCCAACTCCTTTCATCAAGCACTTGCCCTTGGTATGGGAGCGGAGGACTAATAACTGCCTATGAGAGCCCTTTAGAACACTGGCAGCACAGAAGGATAAGGCTGAATATTTTGTGTCAATGAGGAATTCTGCTTTGTTTGCAAGAGGATAAAGTTTGATTTGTCGGGGCTTTGCCTGAAATCCTCCCCTTGTATAATTAAACTCAATTCTTTACTATTCTAAACTCAATTCTATTACTTGTACCTCAAGAAAACAGGCTTTCAAGCCGAAGCACATAGGACCTGATTTATTGCAGAAAGCAAACGCCTTTCATACTTTGAAAACACCCCAAGTCTATGAAAGCAACGGCTGGCTGTGTATTGAAGCTGGGAATGTGTTTGGTTGACTCAGGCCTACAAGTCTTTGCTATGAGTGAAAATCATAACATTCAGTGTGTGGGAATCATGTTGTCTTTTGGGACTACATTTAGATGGGAGAATGTTATTTTCTTTTGTAGCTGAATGTGGGCCAGATTTTATGGTAGAAATCAGCATGCCTCCATTGAAGTCAGTTGATTTCCACCAACTGAGAATCTGGCCCTATGTTTTCAAAAACTGAGATGCTGAACACCTATAGTTCTTTGCAACTTCCAGCTGTCTCTCCTATTTCTAGGGTGCAAATTAGCATGGTATCTAAGCACAAGGATTTGGGGGCACACAAGATCTTGCAGGTGGCATGCAGCCCTCAAAGGGTTGGTGCTATGTTAAGGGAGTATTGGACTTCTTTTGTTTTTTAAATATTGGCTTATTCAGCTTGAATGCAGGATCTCTTCCGCCCCTCCAATTAAGGTTACTTATATAATTTTTAACTCAGGCTTATTTGAAGTACAAGAAAATTAAATGAGTGGCCTAATTTCAAAGAATGATGAGTCATTGTCTTAACTGGAATGGGAACCCTGGTTTCCTCTGGGTCTTTTGCTCAAACTGGAAGGTGCCTACTGAAAAGTTACTCAGAAAATATCTTCTGTCTGCACAGGTTTCCTCTTTGCAAAATCTGTCTAGATTAATCACTAGACCTAGATCTGATCGTGTGATGTTGAGGGCTCTGAAATGAGATGGGTGGTACCCTCATAGATTTCAGTAGAAAGTGAAGGTGCTCAATAGCCAGCACTGTCAGCCCCAGATATTTGAAGCTCACTTATAGATGGATTTTGCAAAATCAAAGCTTGTTTTGAGTTATGGGAGCACAAAAAACACTTTAACCTCTCTTTATTTCCATTCAATTTATTCTATTCATTTTTTAAATGGACAAATTATGTGTGTTCAATATTTTTCACAAGCAGAAAAATACTCACTTCCTGCCTGTCACCTTGTTTGCCAAGTTTCGGCCTCTCAGTTAATGATTAAATCCCATTTCTCAGCAGAAATGGCTGAAAAACAAGCTTTGAAATAAGTGGATGTCACTATCCAGTAATGAATTCATGATAGGACAATTGAGGTAGAGGACATTTTAAGTGCCTCATCATTCTGATTTCCTCATATTTATTGTAATAACATTGACCATATTCAGTTAATTTGGCATTCGTAAAGATCTTGCATGTATTTTTTTTGTAGATGGTAATTTACCATTTACTGTAGCAAGTGTTACTTAATGGACACTGCAAAGCTTTACCACATAACGTTTAATAAAGCCAGTCTTTCATAACTTAATCTTCTGTCAAAATCCAGAAATGCAGGGGAAAATGTTGAGCTTCCCGAAGGAGGCAGTTTGACTAGTTTTAATAAATGAACATATTTTTCCTTTATTGCTTCTTTTTAAAAAAAAAAATGTTCTTACTGTAGGTGAATTTGCAGGAGCAAGGTGGATTCCCGATATAGATACTGGATACAGTAATAAAGCAGATGTTCAGTTTAGGGTTCAAAGTTTTAAAGTTTGCTATAAAATTTTACCATGTGAGATGAAAGAAGGAGAAAGACTTGGTGGGGTATCACAGAAGGCCTGTGCCTCCATACCTGTTCCCAGATTCCTTCCCCTATCCTACATCTCTGAACTGTCGGAGTAGAGCTCTGCTGCACTCTCAGAACTCCAAGGAAGCCAAGCAAAAAAAAGTGGGAGAGGGCAACAGCGGTGAGAAGAAGCTTGTATAGGCCCACTGTGCACTTGGCTAGATGCTTTTGAGTCAGTCAGCTAATTTTACCTAGTCTGTCAACTAGTGGTCTGATTCTTCCCCTGCCTGTCCCAGTTGCTGTGCAACTAATGCTCCCATTGATATGATAGCAGATGGATTTACCTGTGAAAAGGGCATGATCAGGCCTTCTGACAGGTAAATTTTCATGGCATTTAACATTACTTTCCTTTTCTACTTTACTGCTATTACTAATAGCCCTGTATACAATCCTAAATAATTCCTTTACCCAAGTTGGACATATTTGGTGCTCACAATCATTCCCTCTTGACCAATCTTTCTAGCCTTTTGATTACCCTTGTTTCTCTTCAGACATTTGTCAATATCTTCCTTGTAGAAAGCCCATAATGGAATGCAATATTCCAGGTGCCACTGCATCAGAGCTGTAAAGAGTAGGATTATTACCTCCCTGCATCAGGACGTAAACCTTCTGTATCTGGAGACAAAATGTGTTGCCTTTTGCGGTGCCATATCATAATACAAACTCTCATTTAATTTGCTGTACATTTTCTGCCTGATCTCTCTGATAGCTTTAATACACCCAGGATTCTTCCTTGTTATTGAGTAGCTGTGTTGTAAAAGTATTTCGTGTGTGTATTGGTCACCATTATAAAGTCCATATTCATACCGTCATTTTACCAGGTACTTAGAACACAGATCAAAGTCATGATCCAAAGCCTACTGAAATCAATGGAAAAACTTGAATAAGGCCCTCATTGTGGTAGTTCAAATAATATTGTCAGACACTGGTTTTGTAAATGTTGACTTTCTAATGCTACTAAGCACTGTACAGGTGTTTCATCTTAGATTAAGGCAGACATTTCAGGTGTCTATGTAAAATTTTCAAAAAAAGGCATGTACATTAGTTGTCTATTTTCTTTGACTTTTTTATGTGCATTGTTGAACATAATATTTGAAAAATGAATTTATGCTTCCTTGGGAAAGAATTATTTCTAAACAAAACAAGTCATTATTTTAGAGCTCTCCAAAGATCAAAGACATAGGAAACTTTGTTCAAGAGTGAAGGAAATATTTAATAAAATGTGGGGTTTGTCACTTAAAAAATACCATCTTTGAGAGAGGAAAAATAATGTATTTGGATTCATACCAAGAAGTTGACAATTAGTCACCTTCTGAAATAGTGATCGGATTACTTTGACCTTTTCTGTTAAAACAATTGTAATAACATTCCTCTTTTTTGCAGCAGTATTTGGTGGAATATATTTGCCAGCCAACTGCAGCCATCCTAGAGATGGCATGAATTAATCAATTAACCCAATATATAACAATGGCTAGTTAATGTTTATTACTGGGAATAGATGTGTCTAATGACATCTAGAAGGAACTAGGAAGAGAGTTTAATTGAGTGAGTTACAGTGATTCTACAGTACATCTCCAATCTAAAATCCTCATGCTAAATGTATTGCATTTAAAATATTAATTTAAATGATAGAACTATTTCAATAGATTACCCTTCATAAGATGGAAATAAGTTTTCATAGGGAAACTGATCTTTTGAACTCTTTTCAAAAATAAGGTTTACTTCATTTTCTAGAAATGATGTGCAATGGAAAATACAAAATTAGAAGACCAGATGCTCAGCTATACATCAAGGGCTCAGTCCTGCAAGGTGATACACATTCTGTTCTTGACCTATGCTCAGTTACACACACTTTCTGCAAAGCGCTTAAGCACGTGTTTAACTTTAAGGACAAGAGTAGACCCTTGGACTTCAGTAGGCTCACTGACTTGCTTAAAGCATGGACTTAAGTGCTTTGCTGGATTGGGGAAATAGTGCTCACTAGTAACTTGCAGTCCCAATGCAACAAAACACGTGCTTAACGTTTTACATGTGAGTAGCCCCATGGATAAGTGTGTGCTTAGATGATCTGAAGCACCTTGGTGTAAACTGACAAAGACCCATTGCAGTCAGAAGAGCTGGTCCAGTTAATACCAGCTGAGAATCTGGTCAGTGTGTTTCATGTTCATTTTTATAACACAGGACCCAATTTTGCAACTCTACTTATGCAAGTAGTTGCATTGGCTTCACTGGGACTGTTGACAAAGTAAGTAACAGGAGTAAAGGTGCTAGGAGTAGGCAGCTATTAACTCAGAGGCAGAATTTATTGCCATAAATATGATTGATTGTATTTTTGGGAAATGTAGTACAGAACTTAATGACCTTGAAATAAAGTGGCAGGCACTCTTGCTGCATGGCTGCTGTGTAAAGGCTGCAGTAATTTCTGAACTGAAATTCCTCCTTTCTGCTTCAGATCTCCCAAATGCTCCAAGAAAAGGCAGTATTTTATTAGAACTGAGTTTTGGAACAAGAAGGGAATTGCTAGAGGATGAAATAAAATTCTGTTTACCTAAAAGACAACTATTATAGCTTTATATAGAATACCCTGAGGTGAAGCGGGCAGAATTTGTTATGGCATGTGCTGAAAATGTGAAGCAAAAGAAAAATATGTAGCTTTTGGGATTCAAACACTTAAAAGACAGAACAATGAAAGGACCCTAATGCTGACGGCCCATGGCTTTTTACAGGTGTATGTTAGATGTCTGACTGGAATGCTGTTGCTGACATTGACTATTTCCGTTTATATAATTTTTCAGTTGCATGTAACTCTTTGAACTGTCACTTTGGTTGGGCTCAAACTTTCTAGACTTGGTTTCTGTCTGAAGGAGTTTTTTATTTACTCTGTGTGTAAGATTGGGAGGGAGAGGGGAAAACTGTTCAGCCTTTTAAGTACAAAAGGAGAATGGAAAGACAAATACACTTCGCTCAGTAGAAAAAAAATCTTGTAACCTTTTCTGAATGGCTGTAACAGAGATGGTCATGGGCACTGGTAAGACTGACTTGCAACAGCACAGTTGAATGAAATAACTATGGGAACTGCAGAAGATAATTTGCCTTACTGGGTGTAACATCAGTGGTGGAAAGCCGAATTTTAGTAAGCACATGCACATTTCTCCAGAAAAAGTGGAGAAGCTTTGTAATGTTCTGGGAACACTGGTTTTTGATGTGGCCAACAGAAGAAGACTTGAAGATCACATGCTATCCTTAAGGTGCAATATTTTAGCACTTATTACCAACGTTCTGCGGGACAGGGCTGTGCTGGGCAAGCTGATTATACTAAAACAATTAGAACATCATTTGTCTGCTATGAAAAATCAACTCCCTATTATCCTATTGTGCTTATTGCTGGGCAAGATATTTGTTTTCCTTGGCGTATTCTCTATGCTGTGAAATTTCATGACAGGTTTAGTATGCGGTAGACAATCCCAAGAGAAGAGTAGAAATTTGGGCACAACAGATTTACAGTTTCTGTAGAAACCAAAATAACTGCTGATGCTGATGACCTCAGAGCACCCAATGGCTTTAGTATCTCTGGGAATTTTCCCAATAGTGAGTATGAACTTGACACATCTACTGACATTGGCAGTGAAACAAAAGGTTGTCACACCTGTGATAAAGTAGGCTAGTTCCCAAAGTGATGAAAATGTAGATTCTGTTGTAGTTAAGTTAAAGGTTTCTAATGTCTGTGTAGCCTAGAGTCAGGGGCATTCAGTTAAGGGAATGACACTGGAAACGACTTTACCGAAATCCCACTGACCTACTAGGAATGAGAGAACTTGTTATTTGGGTAGCAACTTGTGGAGAAGCTTTATAGTTTCTGTGAATTATACAAGGACACATTTTGCCATTGTTCCATATGTCAAACATCATCTCTATGAGAGTTTAAAAATATCTGCATGGTCCTAAAAATTCCCCCTCCCCCCGCCTCCCCATGTCTTCTCAATGACAATGCATCAACCAGATGCAATTTGTTCCTTGCGCTCAGCTCTAGAAAACGGCTTTTGTTATAAACCACCCGGAATGGAAGAGGAGGCATGTCTAGTTATTAGCAGTCCATATGGCTTTCAGCAGGAAGTACACCCTTTTAGATGCCATTTGGCTTGGTACGTTGATAGCTGTTCTCAATAAGTAGGTTAGAATTATAATTAAATTATCCTGTGGAAAGTTAGTGTTCAGATAGCTAGTTTGCTATGATTATGTCAAATGACGTCATGAACTATGACAGTTTTCAATTTACTTACCTAGATAGATAATTGCAGTAAAACCAGCAATATTGTCTTCAGTTAACTGCATGCATCTGTTTTTTTCTGGGATTATTGATCAAATTATTGTTGACTTTTAATACTAACAGTACTCAACAAAGGCCAAGGCCCACTTCTGCCCTGAACAAAAATAGAGGCCTGCTCCAAAGAACTTACAATCTAAAGTCCCAACTCAGCAAGGCATTTATCCGTGCACCTAACTTTAAACAACTGAGTATTCTTGTTGAAGTCAGTGTAACTAGTCCGTGCTTCAATGTAGGTTTGTGCTTGGGTATTTTGTCGAAACAGGGTCTATATAGACAAGACAGACAAACAGTAATGTGCCAACAACCTGGAAGCAAAATATCAAATGTGCAAAACTTTTTAGTTGTCATTTTCCCCCCTTTGCTAATTTTTTTCAAATTCTCCCACCCCCCCATCCAGGTGCCTAGAAAACCTGCTTTGTCATTACTGACCCAAAGCATACCTCTTTCACACTGCCTATGCTCCTACAAAATGAATAGGGACATGCTGATATTGAATGTCTTGTACAGACAAATATATAATGTGCAACATGGTTTGCTCTTAATTGAACTAGTTTAATAACCTGTGTATGTATTTTGGCTCCTAGATGTGATGATCTTGGTCTAAATGGTGAAGTTTAAGTATTAGAAATAAAAAGAAAAAGATGAAAACCAATGGTAAATTTAATAATCAACCATAACATTCCTTGATTCAATTCTACTCCTTTCTACATCAATACAAGTTGTACTGCAACATAGTTTAGTCTTGAGGGAGGAATTTTGAGTCTTTTTAACTTCTGTTGTTAGAATACTTTCAAGCCTCCTGTGAGGATTTTTCCAGGCCAATTAAAAAGCTAATTCTAAGGCTATTTGTTTCTTTTAACCTATATCAATCATTTTAAGAAACTGCCCACTTACTAGATATTGAGTTATATTTCCATTTGCACCCAAGTTCTTTCACCATAGGGGTTCAAAGTTATCAACAGAAGTTGAGTTGATTATGAAATAAAACTTGATATAGATTAATGCTTGGTTTTGGTTGTAGCTTATTTTCTGTGAGATGTCTTATTTGTTTTCCTTTGGGTCAAATCCCTTTGTAGCAGAAAGGATATTGTCCTTATCCAAGTCAACAGCATATGAAAAGATATTTTGCATGCTTCAAGATGGGGGGCTATCTTCATCAGGTATGCACCTCTGATATCATTTACTCAGGGAGACAATGGACAGCCATAAGTTTTAAAAGGGTTTGGTTTATTTAGAGAAGGAAGTTTTGGGACACAAGCATGAATCTATTTAAATTTATATTGGGGTGTGTGTGTGTACATATTCTAGAATAATGAATGAGACACATTTATAGGCAATATATACCATATATATAGTTTTGTGTAGTATATATGCATACATAATCTTCTGACTGCACATGAATTATGTATAATCAATTTGTGATGCAGTAATCTTTTTTCCCTCCTCTTTCTGTGTTGGGGTGTGTGTGTGTAAGTAAAAGCAGTTAGAAAAAGGAAAAAAATATATACTTTAGGATGAAATTCTGCTTTTAGTTAAACTTGTGAAATCTAGAGCAAAACTTTCAAAGGAATTGTTTTAACCAACCTTTGAAGTCAACTCAAGTTTACCATTGACTTTGGTAGGAAGCAGAGTTAAACCAATGATGAGCTCTTTGGGAAAAACCTACCTTAAATCTCAACATCAGATTAAACCTTAATATTCTATTGTATCCTAAGGATAGAATACTTACTGAGCTTCACTGAAGACATTTTAATTGCGCTGAGGATGGGATTTTCCTACAAGCAGTTGACTCAGCACACATTGGCAATGTTTGGCAACCATTTATCGTTTTAGATGAGATGAACTCCTGCTGACTTTTCAAAGTTCAGTCTCCATCAGACTTCTCTCCGCAACATGGCAGAGATAGAGGTCATTGGGACAGACAACCTTGACCAGTAGGAAGTAGATTCTTCATCAGAGTTCAACTGTTTCTTCTTGATCAATCTAGCAAAGCTGCTTGTGCTCTAGAGCAGAGACCAATCATTCTCTGAAACTATGGGATATGCCAGAGATGGATTTCAGTTTATCAAAACCCTCTCAGGAGTCATGCTTGTTCTTTCTGAAATGAAGTAATTTGAATTCATGGAGAGTCTGAAAGGTGAGGCACCAATGAGATCATGGCTAAAATAACTTAAATTTCAACTAGACCTAGCTGGAATTTTTTTATTGGAAAACTTTTATACAATGGGCAACAGAAATTACTGTTGGAGAAGTCTTATACCCGTTCTCTCTCAAATGCTGCTATTCGCATACTTGTTTCTTATCCAACTTTCTAATGAAGGGAGTGATTTAGTTCTAATAGTTTGCTGTTCTCTTTGTTGATTTACTCTCATTACCAGAAAACCTGTTCAGATAAATATGGTAAGGGGAGCTCATAGGCTGAAATATTTTGTGCTGAATCTGTGAGTAGATTCTTTCCGATGCCCCATATAATCTCTAGTTATTTATTGGATTATATAACAGAACTACATGGAAATACAAATTCCAGATTTAGAGTCAACCTTTTGTCATAAAATGAAAATGTTTTTCCCATCCAGATTTCGAAATATTTCCATATTGTGGCATATAAAGGCAGAAATATGCCTTTTTCTGCCTTTATATGCCACAATATGCAAATATTGAGTTGAAGGAAACTATTTGGGGTGTGTGTGCCCATGCATGTATGAGGGGATGCTAATTTCTTTTTACACATCATGCACTGGGAGATCTATTGGGATTAACATTTCTAATTTATGTTGCACCTTTCACCGTAATGTGAGATCAGCAAGCATGATCCTGACCTAACTGCAGATGAAATCAGGAGTAACTCCAGTGAAGTTAAAGCTGATGTAGAGTAAGGCTATGTCTACACTGAGGCAAGGGTGTGATTTCCAGATCGTATGGACATACTCGCATTAGCTCTTCTTTAGGTAGCACAAGCGTAAATAGTAGGGTAGCTGCAGTTGCACAAGCAATAGTAGCATAGTTGAGCCATGGTGAGTACAAACCTGTCTGAAATTGGCTAAGCTGTACTGCCGCTCCCCATGCTTCTATGGCTATAATAGTATTTATACTCACAGTAGCTCAATGAGAGCTAGTATGATTATATATGTCCAGGACCTTGGAGTCACATCCCTAGCTCGCAATGTAGACACAGCCCTTGTGGAATCAGAATCATACACTATCTCTTCTAGGGCCAAATCCTGATGCTCTTACTCATGTGAGTAGACCATTTGGCTCACATAAGTATAAGATTTTGATCCAAAGCCCACTGACTAATATTAAGGGAAAGATACCCATTAGCTTACTCAGCAAGATTTGGCTATGCTATATAATCATTTGGTGCTTCCTTAATTGTTCATTCAAAAATGGTCAATTCTTATTTTAAGAGAGGAAACCAAGCACTTGATAAACACAAATCAATAATAATAATAAAAAAGTGATTTCTATGAAAAGTACATGTAAATTAAGGCTAGTTCATTTTTCTTAGATTAAAATCTGTTGAAATATACTTGAGATTCTGTCATAACTTCCCATGAATTTTATTCATAGCAGATATGATAAAACTGATAAATAAGAAGCTGAATCTGTTCTGTATTGTATTATCAGAAAGATTTGTTTAATTACATGTCATATGATATGTCGTCATATGATAAAGCAGGAGTTAGTTATGTTTAAAATTGTGTGTGGTTTGTGTTTGAAGTCTTTTTTTTTTTTTTTTTATGAAATGAAGATAAAATGTAATTTTCAATTGCAACTAATTAAGCTTAAAAGCATATCAGCTCACAAATTGACAATATCACAACTAACATTTTAATAATTCATTCTCAAAATTTGTTTCAATTCCACGCCATCCTTTCCTAGCATACACAACATATTTCAAATGAGCTATTCAAGAAGATTAAGCAATGCTGATTTTACGCCAGCTGAGGATCTGGTTCTAAATACAGTAGATCATATTGTAGCATTGTTTTTTCAAGCAGAACTCCCTTTTTATATATATATATATATATATATATATATATATATATATATATATATATATATATATATATATATATATATATATATATATATAAAAAAAATCAATAGCACAATAGACCCCATTGACCTTTCTTTTTAAATGTAAATGAATTCTTAGTCCTAAATCTATACACTAAAATGGATTTTCTTTGGAATTTTTCCACTTACTCACAGCTTTATTTGTATAGATACATTGAAATACATCTACACCTCCATTTTTCAGATTTAAACTTCTTGAAGTGTTGTAGAAGGTTGACATTGTACCATGTCCTTATTTTAAAGTTTTGGAGGCAAACAGCTTATAGTGAAATCCTTTAAGAAGAAACGCTTATCTTGGAATAAGCATATCCTCCACTATTGTGTTTGAAACCTATCAGACTCGCTATAGCACTGCAAAAACATTAACATTTAGGAGGTGCTAGCTCTGCTTAGCAAAGAACAGAATGTGTGCAAATCTATCGGTTGAGCGCTCAGTTTAGAAATGTGGCATTCATAAGCATGGATGCAAAAACTACATGCAGTCTGCACAGGGCAGCAGAGGAGTTATCCTTTTCTGAGCACACCTGCTGATTTTTAAAGCTTTGTGTTTTGTTAAAGGGATGCTTGAGTGTAGGCACCTTTGTGCTTATTTTCTAATGGCTTCAAATGGAGATATATATGTGTGTGTGTGTGTATAGATATAGATATAGATATATTATGTATGTATAAAAATCCTCCCTGCCTCTGCTTTTGTACTAACTCCAGACCAGGTTTTTATTTTTATTTCAGCTGTAGCTGCAGATTTAACTAGAAGTAATAGCCTAAAGTTCAATAAAAGGAAGATTATAGGGTAAATAGTCTAGCCCTCTAGAAACGTTATGCCAATTAGATAGTGGAATACATACCAAGGGAGGTAATGGAACACTGTCATTAGAAATATTCAGTGCTGTTTTCCCTGGGTGGCTACTGGGGAATTTTGTAGAAATCTACCAGTACAATGTTCCTGTGATGTACTGGAAATGACTGGATGACCAAAGTTGTGTTACAAGTGAATCTCTGTACAACAGGGGGTTTCTGTCAGTCTAGGTATTTACTGAATATAGCTTTTTTTGTGTCTATAGTCTGAGTCATAAATATTAAAAACCAGCTCTGAATCTCTGGCTAATGAAAATCATAATGGTTTTCAAGTCCTACTGCTCCCTCCTCACAAGTTTGCTCCTTTCAGTGTTTCATGTCTAGTTAATTCAACAGGCATGTCAGAGCTTGAGCATTTAAGAACCTCCTCTTGATGGTTTTTTCTTGAGCCATACCATTTTTAGGCAAAATTCTACTTCTCAAAATCTAAATTGAGTTTTCTGCAAACTTTCTGGGTGCTATTTGAACCAGACCCCCAGATAACAGGACTATGGAGCTACATTATTCTCTTAATGCTTGGGTTACATTGTCTTCCTGATGAATGAGCACAACTTATTTGTTGCAGATATTTAAATGAGACGGTATTGAGTGGCCACTAATAAAAAAAGGCAATATCCACAGTTACTATACAATATCTTAAGAAATGCTGTGCTATTTAAGACTAGCATTTAAAGGTCAGACTCTCTGCTGTCCTATGCCAATATACAATCATCTGAGGAGCTACCCAAATTTATAGCATATGAGAATCTGACCTTAAATGTGGTATCTAGGTGACCATTGTGGCTAAATGTTAACCTTATAATACTGATCGCTGTACCCATAAGAAAGAAATAGGAATGACGGTTTTCTAGATCATGCAAATCTAGTAGCTACCCATTGGTCAAAGTTCACTGTCTAAATGTCATAGTGCTTGGGAAAGAGACCTGACTCTGGTTGTGATATAGATGCAATAAACTCAAGATTCTGCCTTAGTTTTAATTTTTTATTGCACGGTTGGGATCTAGGTCTGATTTCAACTTCCTTGGGATTTAGAGTGCCTGGTTTGGGGTTTTTCTTTGGCTCCATCTCCAATTTCAAGTGCTTTTTTCATTTTTATTTTTTTTTTCCTTTCTTGACTTCACCCCTGACATAAGGGGTTGAATTCCCTGCACTGCAGTGGAATTACATGAGCTGAGAATTTTGGCACCAGAAGTCGAATTTATGGCAGCAGTGGGAGAAATAGCAGAGCTAATCAATATCTTTTTTTTCTTTCATGTGAATTGTTTAGTCCATACAGGGTGATCTTAAATTCAGAGTTTACATCCTTCTTCAGAGACAAATAGCAGCACTCCAGGAACAGCAGCATGCATGATTTTCATCTTGTGGGGAGAACTCTGAGATCACCAATCCGCACATAGGTCCTGCTTGGCAACTCGCAGAACTTCCTCATATGCCAAGCAGTAAATACAGAGTGGTGCAAATTGTACAATGTACAAATCAGTGCAAATCTCAGTGAGGCTCCTGGAAACCCCTATCCTGAGCCATCCCTCAATATTATGTCATAGAAGGAAGCTGTTGATCCACTGTCAAGATGTCAGTAGTGAGTAGGATTGATTGGGATCAAGGAGAAATTTTGACTTACAGGAGAGGGCAGCCAGCTGGCTGGGAGCTGGATGTTTGAGCAGAGCTCTTGAATTGTAGCTCTGCCATATGAACTTCCTGCTCAAAAAATGTAGTATCCCAACTCAGCAATGGGATGGAAGGATTTTTATGTTGATTTCTCTGATCAGAACTCTGCATATAAGTGTTTTAACGTTCTTCTGACTCATAGTGGCATGTGTAGTTTTGTCAATTCTGCTGTGGCTATGAGGGAGGTGAGAGTGGCCGTTAAGGGGACGGGAGCTAGGGAAGTAGGAAAGAGAGTTCTGGAGGGAAGACCTGGGCGATAGTCAAGTTTAAGGAAAAAGCTGAGCTGAGGTTGATGTTTCATTATGGTTTGTGTATATATCTTGTGTTGAAGACAGATTTGGACTCACCTGGTTGACATCCAAAGTCAATTCAAGTGGGTTAATGGCTTGCATTGCTCCACTCTGAACACTCTTGTGGTTCAGATAAATGTTTCCAGCTGCAGCTGGTAAACTGAGGCACAGTATGTGAAGTACATGATCTCCAGCAATTCAGGGACAGAACTAGGAACAGAGCCAGGAGACACAACTGCCAGCTCCCTAACAGTGCCTGAAAGTATTCCAGGTCTCCAAAGTGAAATAATAAATTTGAAAATCTTTTTAAATAAGAAGGATTTAATTTTGCAGACCTACACCAAGATCTTGAGAGACTCCATTTCTTTCATGGGATGAGGCAATGTCCTTTTGCCCCATTTACCGCTCGCTTCATAGCTGGCTTTGTACTTCGTTGATGTTTTGTGAAAGGATCATACTGCAGCACTTTTTCTGCTGCACAGGTTTTGACAAATAAACACTTTGTGATGCTCAAGGACTTCAAAGTAGAGAGATGCAGGGAAAACTGGAGATTCTGCCAATTTTTCATTTTCAGCCAGGTTACGCTTGTATAACAGACAGTGACAAACAGGTTGATGGCACCAGTTCTTTGAAATGGAAATTAAATTTTCTGGAGGGGCATGTGAAGAGGCAGCACTTTTTGTAACTCACAAGTCAGTTAAACTTCTGAGCTAAAATAAATAAATTCCACCTACAGAGGTCCTCCCTTTTTTAACACAAAATTGTACTGATGTAAAAAACAGCTCAGATGGAATGCTGTATAAAGCATAGATCCTTTTTAAAGCATTTCTTCCTACTAGGATTATGCAGCCAAAGCCTGTGAAAGAAAAACACTGTAAAATAGGCACATTTTGTACATGATGTTAAGGCTAATTTAGTTTCCACTCCTCATGAAATGCTACTTTCCCAGTATCGTGGCAAGCCAGGAGCAAATGTCTTACTTTAGAAACTAGAATAAGTTGGCAAAACATCTGGAGCATTACTTTATTCCATGAACTGATTCCCCCCCCCCCAACTCTTACATTTTTGTTTGTGTTCCAAATGCCATCCAGCTGCATCAATGAGTGGCAGATATTAATGGGGCCGGCAGTGAAAGGGAGACAGTCCCGGTAGCAAGGAAGGGAGACACTTGCCGAAGGACAATAGGTAGTTCCCTCTGTGAATCTCTGGCACCCATTGGCCAGCGGGGAGAGAGGGGGGCTGACTGGCCAGCATTCCTCAGTTCTCAGGATTTAACCCAGTACAGGGACCTTTTTGATCCTCTTTCAGCTCTGTTCCAGCAACCCACCTAGCCCAGCTGAACTAGGAATGGGAACTCAGCCCGACAGATATTGCAGGTCTAGCTAATTGCCTGTTTAAGAGGTCAGGAAGGAATTTTTTCTCATAGACCAATTGGCAGAGGACCAAGGAGCTTTTTGCCTTCCTCACAGCTTCTTCAAGCCACAGTTGGTTAAGTAGGAAAGTCCTTCGTACCTAGCTGGGGTGGTGATAATTGTCACTTGTGGCCAGTTCCAGAGTGGTTAAGAAAACGAAATGAATAGTTCCCAGAGGTAAGATCTGGGATTTTGGTGATGGGCCTTGGGCTCATGTGACAGACCATTGTCACCTTGCTGCACTCTGTTGCCCTCATAGGGTAGAGGGGTGCTAGGACTCAGAGCTGAGTACTGGGGTGTAGGCTGAGAAAATCCGCCTTGCATTATGGGTTGTATGGTAAGGAGCTCTGTAACCCCAACACTTGTCCCACCATCACCCATATTCTCCTATACCAGGCATTTAATTGGTTCAAGAGAGGTAATGACTCTCACTAGCATTAAAGTTTTTAATAAAAGTTGTGGCCTGCTGCTTAATTCCATAAATGTCCTCATTTTGCTGCTGTGTCCACATCAATTGTTACCATTGGTGGGGGAAGTGGGTATCCTAATAGCTAAAGGATCTTAATATTGGGACTTCCACTACCTACCTTCATCTGATTTACATACATTTAAATGTAAATCTAGTTTGACACAACATTCTGATCTACATTTTTGCAAAATTGGCATTCCGTTTCCAGGTTCATTCAGCACATAATACCAAATGAAGTGTATTTCTGTAGAATGCTTCTATCTATCCCCAGGCACCCAATGGAATTAAATAGAAGGAAGCATGAGGTGCTATAGAAGTAAAGGAAATTATAATTTAAAGACATTGTACAGTGAATAAATTAAAACCAGTCAGGCTGGTTGCAGTGGGAGAATGAAATTAAAGGAGCAGACAAGGGGGGAGGAAAAATGAAGCGGAGGAAGGGAGGTTAGAAAGACAGAGAAGGAAAGAGAGCAGGGAGATGGATGAAGTGTATTTCAAGTGCTGGGAACAAGGCTCTGAAACCAACAACAGAGGAAGGATCAGAGCGGAGTGTGTGCAGACTGCAGAGAAGGAGCAAGAGAAGAACAGAGAAACCGGGTTTATGGGCTGAGATACCTACCCAGAGTGCAAAGTGGAAATGCAAGATAAAACTCGAACCGTGCATACCGTGGGGCATGAAAACCTGTCAATCAATTCTGAAGTTTGACAGTGGTGCAGATATATTCTCTTTGGTCTTGCCTTGCCCAGCCCTGACCTCTATCTGCTTGGTCAGTGAGGAATGTCTAGCAAGTTTGGCCACTTTAAGCAGTTTGACCATTAGAGTTGGATAGTATCTTCATTGAAAGAGGGCGGGAGCGGGGGGCTGAGCAATACTGTATAGGTAAGAACAGGCTGTTGCTAGGTTTCATTTTGATGCAAAAATTACAAACAAAAAAGACAATAGTGGAGTGGTGCATTCTGTCAAACTAAATGTTTGTGTTGCTGTTATGAGGCTTCTGGGTAGATATGGAATGTGGGCAGGAACTGATTATAAGAACCCAAGAACTGAACAAACATCTTTGGGTTTTTTATTTTCAAAATGCATTTTCAGTTTAAGAGTGACCAAGTATAAGACACGAGGCAGTGACTGAAATACACCTCTTGAGAACTGCAGTATTACTGTACTTGATGGGACACGGTCCCATGGGGTTACAAGCTACATGAATAAGAGCCTGAAGGAGAACTGGGGGAAATGAGTTTGGGAGGTAGAAATTAGCAAAGAATGAGAACTCTTTGGAACTCTAGTTATGTGCATCTAATGGCAGATGGCACTGCCATGAGACCAGCTCTGCGGTGCCCTCTGCTTACTTTCAGATGATGGCATCTGATGCAGCATCAACGTACAATACAGTGGTTGCCAGTAAATATAGTCCTTTATATTCTCTCTCTCTCTCACACAGACACACACATTCATTTGAAAAATCTGATATTGGCCTCCACATACTGGACATGATGAACCTTTGGTTTGAACCATTATGACAGAGCCTATGATCCTTTGTACCCCAGTATCTGCAGAATTCCCTTGCATCCCCTTATATCCTTCATAGGAAATATCTTGAATGTTGCAAATACTTAGTTATCTAACACAACTGGCCAGTGTTTGAGACACCGCTGTAGCCTCATAATTAATAATCTTCTGAGATCCAAACTTTCAGTCTTACCAAACTGCTGCTGACATGTTATATAGTATATCCTCTTGCTTGTATCTGGATGTGTGTATATTTTCACTCTGTTTTAATCATGGTGCCTCAGAGAGGCATTGTTGGTCTAATCAGCTCCCTGTACTTGTAGAGGCTGATTTATATGTACCCTGGTAAGTTGTTTGTATTATAATAAAGATCTTGTTCATGCTAAGGCCTCACCTGTGTTTTCTTTAGAGTCCTCCCTTTTCGGTGGTAAAAAAGCCTACTGTTGAACAGATGGATTAACCATTATTCCTGATTAATGGTTTTTCACTTTGCTGTGCTGAAGTTCTCACAATTGGCTAGTATTGACTTTGGTTCTTCAGAGATTACGAAGTTTGAGCTAGGTCCTAGCTGTGAACCACCAATCCGTGAGTGAGGTTACTGAACCAAAGTCACTGCCACAACAATTTGGGCACACTTCCCAATGTGCTCTGATCCTGGCTATCATTAAAGATAGGCTTTAAACACTGCTCCTTTTACTTCTAATGCTGGATAAATGCTCTTTTTAAGTCAGGGTGGGTCAATGAGGGAATGTTGAAGGCCTGGTCAGGGAGTTTAGCAAAACTGGTCTATACATAGATTTTTGTAATACTTTTTAACTGTACTGGTTTGAAATCAGAACAGTGAAAATAATGCACCCACCTGGTAACTTTATAGGAATCAATCACCTTTTTAATACCAGCATTCCACGAGACAGGCTACACTACGAACTATTTTGGGGAAAAAAATCACACCCCTACTAGAAAGAGTTAAATCAGTACAGAAGGTGTGCAGGCCAGGCCTCTGTCGTGCTTGGAGTAGCATAAATTTAACATTTTTCATTTATCTCTGTCCCTAATCCATGTGAGAATGTAGCAGCCTTTCTTGCACTGAAAGAGCTGCTCATCTAAACACTGACTTACTGTGTCTGCTATTTAGAACATTACAGAGCGGTGCAGAACTTTAGTCCAATAAAAGATACTTCCTCACCCACCTTGTGTCTCTAACATACATGCAAAAACAAATAAGGCAAGAAAAATAATTGATTGTTACCTCTCCTACAGTTTGTTTATTTTTTCAAATCTCTGGCCTCTGTTATTGTGACTGGGGTCCTAGTGGGGAGCCAGCTGTGGTCACTCAATTAGGGTGAACTGCAAAGAATATGACAGACAATCCTCATAAAGCTGGTGGATATTCCAATACTTGGATTTACCAAGCCAGCATAAAACAGCTGCTTTATTCCCTTACTGGTTACTCAGAAGTCCAAACAACAGAGTTCCTTTAAAATCACCCAGCTTCAGGCTTCCGTCCAGGCACCCAAGTCAAATATGATGAAAATTCTTCTAAATCTTATTTTATCATATAAAAGAAAAGTTTCTACCAATCCCAAAGGATCGGACACATTACCTCCTAGGTTAATGAATGTTCCAGATCTTACCCCAAATACAGGCTGCAGCCAATTCTTAACTAACATTTATTTAAAAAACAATGTGTGATTAAAAGATCAATATACATACAGACATGAGTTCAGTTCACTGAGGTGCAGATTCATAGCAGAGATGGTGAGCTTTGTAGTTGCAAAGTCCTTTTAGAGGAATACGGTCTCCTTCATGATGGCCTCCTTAGTCAGGATCCACTCCCCACATAGAGGGCAGCACAAAGCTGCATTTTGTAAACCAATATGCATCATTGTCAGGTGGAAAGAAGTGGTTCCGAGACACGTTTTTCTGTATTGAGGTTGCTGATTGCGCAAGTAGATTGGCCTTTTTTATTATTTCTGTGTTGCTTTTAGCAAGGAAAATGCATCCAATTTTTACACTGAGAAATAACATACTAACCTTGGCATTGTGCCCTCCCACAAAGCAAAAAACCAGAGAACTGGGATTGATTCACCTTTAATTAAAACAAAATTCCATTAGCTCCATGATCCCTCCATGACAGAGAAACAAACTCATGGAAAAAGAGCCTGATTCTTCTCTTCTAGCAGTATAAACAGATGTTTAATAAAGGGGAGCATGAAAGAGGAGGTAGGAAAGCACAGCTCCTCCCTCCTGTGATAACCGCTAATGGGAGTTCTCCTCCTCCAGTCTGGAAAAACTAAGCTCTATCACAACTCCAATTCTGCTCCCTGGGTTGGCTTAGCTTCACTCCACCACAGCTTCCCTTCCTTGCTAGATGCAGTCAGAGCTCCCTCTCCTGTTTTCAATCTGCTTTAATCACTGAATGTAAATGAGGAGTAACTGGGTAGGAGGTAATGGCATTAGTGTAAATAAGAAAAGAAACAGTAAATAGGAATAGAGACCTGATTTTTGAGAGAATTTTTTTAAAGCTGGTTGCTAGTAGCGCATGTGTGATGGCTTCCAAACTGGTGAACAGGAATTGAGGCAGGGCCCTCCAGAGTTAAAACACATGTTTTTAAACTGTGAACTAAAGAGCTAGCTTCTGTAGCTGGGGCTGTAATGGCACAGAAATGGGTTCCACGTAGTCAATGTTGTGTACTCAAACACGCGCATGCACACTAGCTTGTGCACAGGTTGGGAGTTCCAGGTGATGCACTATCTCAAATCCGACCCTAAATTGTTGGCCAAATGCTGTACTTTAATAAAGTTCTGCTACCTAGGGTAATTAAATGCTTTTGTTTGTGAGTCTGATGTAGGGCCTGATCACACAGTCAATGGCAAAAGTCCCATTGATTTAAAAGGGAACAGAAACAGGCCCATTATCATAGCTCCCCTTCAAAGGTGAGTTGGTCTCGAGGGCCCCTATTTTCCAAAGCTTAATCAGTTTTTCCCTACTCAAATGTGAATGGAAATGCTACTTTTATGCTCTTCAACATTTTTCTTTGTGTTTGACAGTACCCACTGATTGATGCACTTAAAACGTAAGAAAAAATGGAAGGGGGAATACAGACCCCTTAGCAGTTGCTGGATCATTTATAGGCATCTTATACTGCCTTTTGCAAGAGCACATTGACATTTTATGCTTTCCTGTGGCAGTATATTTTATGGGATAATTGCTGCAGGCAGAATGAAATTAACTGATAGAGAATTTCACTTTGTGTGTGGTTTTTTTTGTGTGTTTTTTTCCTTTTCTCCAATTTACAGTGTATGTTACCTTTTTAGAGATGAAGGATTCTTAAATGATGAAAATTTCAAGCATTTGTCCATCCGAGTTGAGGGAATGAAACAAGCAAACAAAATCTTTATAGGCAAGAGAAGGCAAAGGGTACAGGGATCCTGATTTTCATGTCCTCAGTGACTTCAATGAAAATTGTTGCCTGAGCAAGGACAGAAGGGTTGGACCCTGAGGCTGCTACTCAGGCAATAAAAGTTTATTTTATTTCCTATTCTTTCTTTTAATGGCTGCTATTACTTTGAAACTATCCTGCTATTTTGCAGTCAATAAAAAGGCCAAAAAGGCCCCATTTCTAGAAATTGTGTAAATTTAAAGCATAAACTAAAACCAGTAGCTTAAATGGAAGTTCCAAACACCTTCTGTTCCCACCCCAATGGGCTCAAATACATGCAGATAACAGACAGAGGCCATCTCTAAATGTGGCTTAAGTTTAAAAGTGCTGCTGCACTTTTCAAAATAGTTAATCCCTGATTCATTTTAATATAATTTAAATGACTAAGATAATACAACGTAAAATCTGGACATTATGGGTGCTCAGTAGTCACTTTGCACTGATGCTAACTCACTTGAAGCAGACTTAATCTCTGCATGACATTACAATGTAAGTGCAGGACCATAACCATGAGCGAAGTGGTGATGGTAAGAAAAGAGCGTCTAAAATTGAAATTGTTACAATCTATCTTCTCCCTGCGTTTTGTCAGGGGGAGTCTGTGTTCTTACATCTTTGGAAGGAAAAGTCAGTTACTGCAGTTTAACTAAGTTTAAGGCTTTCAAAAGTGCCTAAGGAAGTTAGCCACACTACTCCCATGGAATTTCAGTGCCTATTGTGCCTAACTCCCTTAAATTCTTTTGAAATTCCTACCCTGAAGCATTACAGATAGACTTTTATCTCTTTTGGGTGAGCTGAATCCCAGAGGAGTAGTTTTTTGTTTTTATTATATCTATAAAGCTAATATTTAAGGAATCCAGCCAGCACTATATAGACAGACAGACAGTCTTTTTCACAAGTAATTTACAATCTAAGCAAGAGTTGGAATCCAACTGATGTGTCCTAATTCATTGCAGGGCTGTGTTTCCCACAGGATTATTTAATTCTTCCTCTTTCCTTTCAGAGCAAAGACACATACACTATATACCTGCTTCAGATAAAATACGAACACTTGTTTTGTTTCTTGTGCCCTTGACACAAAGAATCCAAACGTTTGTGAAGAGGAGATGGTCTGAGGCATTCGCTTTGAGGAGTCATGTAGGCCAAGAGGGGAAGACTTTAGGGTAGATGGCAGCCGTGGAGCAATCTGAAAAGAGAACTGAAATTTAGACGCAGGAGGAATGTAGACTTTTTTTGTGCTGAGTCATCCCACAAACAAGTAATGGGTACCAAGTTCTTTTCCTCATGGATTAGAGCAAGAATATAATTTTACTTTAAAACTGTTCATGTCCCTCTGAGCCCTGGCGTGGGGTAGTGCTTGCCCAAAAGTCCTCTCTCCTCTCTGAATTCCAAGCTCACGCTGAGTTTTTGCGCCATGGGAAGAAACTGAACTGAAATTAGCCCCTTGCATAGTGGGTGTCAGATAATGGTTCTGCACCCTGAAGAAGGCTACTGATGAATGGCCTAACTTGATTTCATATACAAAGGGAGACTGGAAAGCTGCCAGGATGGCTAGGGCTCACGCTTTCACTATCTGCAGCCAGTAGGTTTTAAGTTAACCTCCATCTCAGTGGTTCAGAGGGAGCTAGGACTGGAGACTTCAAGGGGGGTCAATGGGACAGAGTAAGTGGGGAAAACAGCAACTGGATTTGTCACAAAAGGTCCAGAGAGAGCACCCAGGCCCAGCCTCTCTTTTTTCCAAGCCTGTCTCTGTACAGCTGGTTGTTCCTCTCCTGTGCCCAGACCCAGCAATGCACTTAAACATATGCTTAACTTTCAGTATGTGAATAGTTACCCTTGAGATCAACAGGTCTAATCACATGCTTAGGTGCTCTGTGTAATCTGGGCACCACTCTGTCCTTCCTTGCTTCTCAGCCCCTTTTTATTAGTCCCTCTGTCTTTTTTTCCCACTGCAAATGCAAAACACTTTTTTTTTTCTCTTAAGCGCCTTTCCTCTATAAGACCACTCCACAAAAGGGGAAATAATATTAAATGCAAATCCATGTTAATAATGCTGTCATAAGCAACTGCCAAGCTCAGTGCAAATGTATGGTTGTAAAGATACCATGTATATTTCCTTCATGTAAAGCTTAGGGAAAGCTCACAGTGGGAAAACATGACAACTTATTGACAGCTCAGTTTGTCCTTCCTTAGTAAGAGAGTCCTGTGATAAATATGCAAACATGTTGTTCCTCACTTTTCCTTGTCATGTTGAAATCAACAAGATTTGATTGTTCCTTTGAGTTACAATTAATTAGCTCAATGTATAGAAACCTTTTAGGAGTGCGCTGTAAATTCAGAATTGGCTGCCTTGTTTTGGACTTTACTGGCAAATTGATTGCTTGTTGACAGTGTTGCATAAGAGTAACAAGCTGATGTGCATTTAGTGTCCTAAATTAACAGCATAACTACATGGTTGAATGATAAGCACCCTCAACCTTATTTGAGATTCAGGCAACTTAGCATGTGTGGCATCAGTATTTCAAATAGGGGGAGAGAGGAAAAAAGCCTCTTGTCTGTGGAGTAGTTTCCCAACCTGTTGAACTGGAGGCCTGTGGTTTAAAATGAAGAGTTTTAAAGACTCTCAAATCCTGAAGCCCAGATTCTCAGAACTGCATGCATAGATGTGAATGCAATTCTCATGTGTTCATTACAGATGTGGTAGATGTACACAACTAATTAGATATGTAACTGATCATTTGTCCCTACAATTGTGGGAAATGAGTGCCCAGTTGCTAGCATTGTTTTTGCATATTAAGACCCTGATCCAGGTCCCCTCAAATTCAATGGGAGTCTTTCTGTTGACTTCAGTGGCAGCTAGAGTAGGACATAAGTGATCAAATGCTCCTGCAAATTTCTGAAAATCTGTGTTTACAGTTGAAAATAAATCTGATGCATCATTTTATTATTCTCTCAACTACAGTGTCCATTCTCATATCTGTGATAAAGGAACCTTTTGAGGGCATACATCTTCTTTTAGAGAGTCCTGACTGGGAAAGTCATCTCTTTGTCTTCTGTCACTGATAAGCAGAATGCACCTGATTCATGTTTACTCATTCAGATACTTGTCTAATTCGTCCATGGTCCTAACCAGATGATAAGAACGGTGACTGCCACTCTTGGCAGCTTATCCACACAAACTTTGTGAACAGTTCATCCAAAATACATGAAACATGGGATATGTTTTGAGTGAAGCACATGGTATTAATATTTATTGCAATATCTTTGCAGAAATGCCTATAATATTAGTCATTGTTCTCTAGCTCTGTTGAACAGTTACATTTTGAGTTGGAAAATTATCTTGGATTATATACTACGTTAGTGACAGATCACGGAGCAACTACTATAGGCTATCTCTTAACAAATCATACATTTCAGAATCAATGTAGATGAGAGTTTATAGTCTTGAAAGTGGTCCAAGTAGAAGGAAAGGGGGCAGTAATTTAGAAATGTTCTAAATGTATTACAGGGTGAGTTCCACCCAGGGGCGGCTCCAGGCCCCAGCACACGTGCTTGGGGCGGCATGCCGTGGGGGTCCAGCGGGCCGCGGAACCAATGGACCCTCCACAGGCACGCCTGCAGGAGGTCCACCGGAGCCGCCTGCCGCCCTCCCAGTGACCAGCAGAGTGCCCCCCGCGGCATGCCGCCCTGCTTGGGGCGGCGAAATGTCTAGAGCCGCCCCTGGTTCCATCTACCATATCCCTGTATATTGTGATAATTGCATAGGAGTAAATTCTGCTCTTCTTTATCTGTAGTTGCCTTACTGTCAAACTACTCACCGGATTAAGGTGAGCAAGATCTGATTCTAAGAGCAATGTATGTGAAAACACATACGAAGGACCCAATCCTGCGATGACCTTCATACATGAGGTCTCTGCCCTCATTCAGAGACCCACTGAAGTTCAAGGGGCTTTACATAGGTGTGGTGATCTGCTTATGCAGAACTGATTGCTGGATTCACAGCTGTTGTTTTTATTCTTTCCACTAGTATCGTTACTTCATCTTAGGATCTCAAAGCAATTTATAAGCATACTGCAAACTGTGGCTCAGTACCTTCTTGTAAGGTAAGTGAGCATAATTTTAGTTATCTACTGATGGAAAAAGTCAGGCTTAGTCTTAATAAGTGTCATGTTTTCAGAAGAACCCATCAATTTGTGACAATTCAGGTGAAATCCTGGCTCCTTTCAAGTAAATGACAAAACTCCCATTGACTTCAAGGCAAGATTCCACCTACAAATCAAAGCACTCCGAATTAGTTGAAAATTTGGCCTTCAGTGATTTGTCCTATGTCCCAAGGTGTAATTGGGTTAGATTCTGTAACTGGATCTGCTCTTCCTCTATGAAGAGGTCAGTTGCAGCCCTTAATTGTGGATCTGAGTATAGATCCCAGGAGGTTGCTCTTTGGTGAAAGGAGCATGCCCTTTCATGTTGCAAGAAGCACAATGATTTATCACAAAGAGTGGCACAAATCTCCTGAAACCAATATTGTTAGTTGGCAAAACCGAATATGGTGTCAATGACACAGGCTATTGTGTTTGGTCTGGAGTAATAATTGCAATACCTTGCTCTTATATAGAGCTTTTCATCAGTGGATCTCAAAGGGCTTTACAAGGGAGATCAGTAGCATTATCCTATTTTACAGATAGGGGAACTGAGTCAGTGTTGTGAAATGACTTGCCCAAGGTCACTGAGCAGGCTGATAGAAGACCTGGATTCTCTACTTGGTTCTTCTATCGCCCACTCAGCACATGCCATTGGAATTGCACAGAATGTATTTTCCTCCAGGTAATGCAATTTCCTCTGTTTTACTGTGTAACCGGGGGCATACCACTTAATCACCAGCTTCTCTGCCTAAGTTTACCATTTCTGTAATTGGAGCTTCCACAGTTCTATTGCTGATTTTCATCAACAGAGAAAACATTATGCTGCTTGCCAGCCTCTGGTAATTGCTCATGTGATCCCATGTTTAGTAGATAACCCAGATTTCAAATGTGGATAGGAGAGCTCTATTACAAGGAGGCATGTCTTAGCAGTGATTGCACATATTTCAATACACTCCAGCGAAGGTGTCATCTATAAGCCAGCATTGGCTGTATAGGAACTGTTTTGTTTCTTCACATAGATAAGTGTCAGACAATTACCTAATATTTTTGAGGATGTCAACTTTGAAGCTTGAGTAGCTAGTTACTGTTCAACACTCAACTTTGTGATTTTTTTTCTTTTAATTAATATGCCAACTTTCATTGCTCCTTCCTGACTGATTCTCTGTTTGTTTGTCTTTATCCTTATCTCCTCTCAGGGGCTTACCAAGTCCCAAAGAGATCCTTAGTAAGGCATAGAGCTGGTCAGATAATAAAATTTCCGTCTTGTGGGAAATTCTGACATTCTGAAATTTGTTCTCATTATGAATTGGGATGAAAAGTCAACATTTTGAAATGCTCATGTCATAAACAGATAGCTAAGGGTTAATGTCTCTTTCACCTATAAAGGGTTAACAAACAGTGACCTGCAAACACCTGACCAGAGGACCGATCAGGAGACAAAATACTTTCAAATCTCGTGGAGGGAAGCCTTTGTTTGTGGGTTTTGGGTTTGGTTTTGTTCTCTCTGGGTCCTGGACGGGACTAGAGGTGCAACCAGGTTTCTGCCAATCTCCCTGCTACAGTCTCTTATCTATTCAGAATTGTAAGTAAGAAAAGGCGGTCATAGTCTTTTAATTTGTTTTTTTTTTTTCCCATTTGCATACGTGTACTTGCTGGAAGTAGCTTAAATTGTGTTTCTGCTGGAGAAAGTTTTTTTTATTGTTTATAGTTGAAAGACCCTGTAACTTTTTACCATCTAAAGTGCAGAGATAAACCTTTTACTTTTTTCTTTCTTTTTATTAAAAATTTTGCTTTAAGACCTGTGTGATTTTTTTCTCCTAGTTAAGGTTCAAGGGAATTGGTGGGGAGAAGGGAAGGATACATTTTCTCTTTGTGTTAGATTCACGCAGCTTGAATCTGTACGGCCTCTGGGTGAGGGGGAAGGTAACACTGCTCTCGGTGTGGTGATTCAAGAAGTTGAATCAGGCGATCTCCTAGTGTTCCCAGGGCGGGAAGGAGCTGGGAGGAAGAAGGGAGGGGGGAAGGGAATGGTTTATTTCCCTTTGTTGTGAGACTCAAGGAATTTGGGTCTTTGGTCTCCCCCAAAACCCTTCCCTGGGGGTCCCGAGTCTATCAGGCGCTCTACTCTAAGTCCTGATTGGTGGAAGCCTATCAGATCTAAGCTGGTAATTAAGCTTAGGGGAATTCATGCTAGTACCCATATTTTGGACGCTAAGGTCCAGAATTGGGAATTATACTTGACAGCTCACAGAACGGAAATTCTTTAAAATGTTTTTCAGAAACATCAAAATGACCTTTTCAATATTTCATTTTGGTAATGTTGAGATGTTTCCTTTGGATAACATAGAAACCTAATATAAAAATACATAAATATTAAATATAACATTTTTTAATCTAATTTAAAAGTCTAAATGAAACAAAGATACTGGAATGAAACAAAGTTGAAATAAAATGAGTCATAACAAAATATTGTTATGATTTTGAATAGTTTTGAAATTGACAGATTTCAAACTTTAAAATTTTGATGTAGTGATACGTTCTGTCCAAAAAAGAAAAAAGACTAGTTGTATTAAGGAATTATGGTTTGTGTAAGATACACAATGAAGTGGAGTTTCATAAGTTTTCCAATGACATATACATGAGCTCTCAGTGCAATGCTGTGGCATAAAGGGCTAATGTGATCCTTGGGTGCATAAACCGGGGAGTCTTGAATAGGAGTAAAAAGGTTAGTTTACTCCTGTGTATGGCACTGGTGCAGATGCTATTGGAATACTGTATCCAGTTCTGGTGTGAACAAGTCAAGAAGGATGTTGATAAATTAGAGAGGGGTCAGAGAAGAACCATGAGAACGATTAAAGGATTAGAAAACATGCCTTATAGTGATCAACTAAGTAGACTGGGCTCATTGAGCCTAACAAAGAGATGGTTAAAGGGTGACTTGATTGGCCTGTACATACCTACATGAATAAATATTTATTTGATAATGGTCTCTTCCCTCACAATCCAATGGCTGGAAGTTGAAGCTAGACAAATTGAATTAGAAAACAAGATGTAAATTTTTAACAGTGAGGCTAATTAACCAGTGGAACAATTTACCAAAAGTCATAGTGGATCCTATATTACTGCCAATTTTTAAATCAAGATAGGATGCTTTTCTGAAAGATCTGCTCTAGGAATTTTTTTCAGGGAAGTCCTATGGCCTGTCTTTTTTTAATAGAGAGGTCAGATGAGATGATCTCAACAGTCCCTTCTGCCCTTGAGACCTATGAAACTTTGAATCCCTCAATCTTCTAAGGTCTAAATGTGGGACATGCACAATACAGATGCAGAGGAATTTGTTCCTTTACTCCCAAAACCTATAACCTTAGTTTCAAGATTCTTTATTTCTCATAAATTAATTTCAACAATCAAAGCATCATGCTTATGTGGAACGTAGATAACATTGGGACTAAACGAGTGAAAGTCCTCAAATATGGGACTGTGAACAGGTCTGTAAGTTCATCCTAATGACTTTCAGAAATGGTCCTGAACAAACCATGATGATGATGATTTGTATTTATGTAGCACTGTCACAGACCGAGATCCCATTGTGCTAGGTGCTGTACAAACACAGAACAAAAAGTCAGCCCTCCGTCCGCTGCCCTTAGCTGTTTGGAATATTGAACGCTATCGTTGAGTAAGACATTCGTACAATAACGCTTGCAAATTTGGGGAAATAGAATTTGGATTAATCCAGGATTATTTTGATCCCATCCCTCTTTGCATTTTTTGGTACATATGTGCAATGCTGATGTATGTGCATAAAGAAAATGGCTTATCCTTTGTAGTGTCAATAGCATCGACATTTATCTAAGTAAACACGCAGCAGAATGATTAAGCAGGGGTAAAGCTGAATGCACGAGATAAAAATTAATTTTGCCATTGTTTATAAGCTGTACACAACACACAATACAGAATGTTTAGCACTGGGGAAAGTACTGAGCTATGTAGAAAATGTCAAAATGAGATATGGGAAATTAGCTGTTATTTAATAAGCTTTGGAAAGAAGCCATGGCTTGAATCAGTAAAATTATTAGCATAGACAGTTCCTTACACCAGAGTGATGTATTCGAAGTTTGAAGAATGGCATTTGTTGTGCCACTGGGCTTCACAATCCACTCAAGAATCAACATGACATTGTGGCCAAAGTGGACTGTCTTTTCATCTGTGTGTGTGTGTAAAGTATAGCCCCTGGCACAATGAAACTCTGTTCTCAGTGGTATCTGTGGGTGCTACTATAGTATGATTAAGAAAATGAAGGGTTAAAAGGAGCAGTATCTTTCTGCAAACTGATTTTACTGTTAAATTGCAAAATTGCAACAGCAACATTTTGCATTTATGCAGGACCTGATCCAAAGGCTATTTAGATCAGTGGAAAGACTCCTGATATTCATAGACTTGGGATTTGAGACATAGTGGCTTTCATCAAAGGAGATCAGAGGATTTACAAGGAGAGTAAGAATTATCTTCATTTTATGGAGGTACAGACATTCAGGTTAACAAACTAGACCCACTGGCAGAGGTAGGAATGGAACTCAGGTGTCCTGAATGTTAACCTTCTGAAACAATCAAACAAAAGCAGTATGCCTTTTTTTAACAATGATAATTAAAGCAGACATATCCTGGTAAGGCCACAGAGAAGCAAAGCTGCAAAAGCTATTTAAACCATCTTCTTATGGCATCTAATTAAATGGCACAATTATTTTTTGTGTTATTGCGTAGTTAATGCTGTGTTGAGAAGTTTGAGAAGTGCACTGAACATAGTTATCATCTAAGAAGGATGATACAGCTCCTTTGATACTGCAAATTAGCAAAGAAAATCCTCATAAGATATAGCTCAAGGATCTATGTATAATTTTATGTTTGAATATTATGGTAAAAAAATTGCATGGCAAAAACAATAAAAATACAGAAGAAAAGTGAAATTAATTCTCCAACAGCAAGGCGACATTCTATATTTAAAGTTTGGTAAACATAACATTAATCAATGGAAAATGTGCAGCAAAATACTGAACAGTTATGGGCCCTAATTCAGAGAAATATACTTAGCAAAATATATCTAGCTTCCCATACTTCAAAAGCCAGTGCAAAGCCGCAAAACCTGTTGGAAAATCGGTTTTCTGCAGCGTCAGTGGCTTGCTCAGACTTCCATGATTAAAAAAATTTCTTTGTAAGTTTAACTGATTTATTGCTGGCCCTCTGTGCTGCAAAAGCATTCAAGTTGATCTTCCAAAGTGCTATTGAAATCATGGAAAAGCTCAGTGCCCCTAGAGAAAGAGGCATCAGGTAACTCTGGAGGCATGTTTTACTTGGGGTACCTTTACACACACATCCTGCCTTCTACTGCAATGGTGGACAAGGCAGAAGAGGTATAAGCAGGCTCTTTACCCATACTCAGCAGAAAACAAGCTGGGTAATTTGCCCAGTACATGGTCAATGTGGCCAGCTAAACCTCTGGACCATACACCATATTGCCACAGGTTTGTATCCTAATGCAAAGGAAAGATAGGAAGAATAGTAAGAAGCCAGCAGAGCTCCAGGAACTCTCTTATGACCTGAAAACCAAAAAGGAACCCTTAAAGTAGAAACATGGATGAATTGCTAAAGAGGAGTACAAACGAATAGCACAAGCATGTAGGGACAACGTCAGAAAGACGAAGGCACAAAATGAGTTTCACCTAGAAAGAGACAGAAAATGCAGTAGGAAGAGGTTCTATAAATACATTAAGAGCATAAGAAAGACACAGGAAATTATAGGTCCTATACTTAACGAGGAAAGAGCACTAATAACTGGTGATATCAAGAAAGCTAAGGTGTTCAGTGCCTATTGTTTTAGTCTTCACAAAAAAGTTTATGCTGAACAGATACTCAATATAATTAATATTAACAACAAGAGGGAAGGAATGCAAGTCAAAATACAGAAGGAACAGGTTAAAGAATGAGACTAGTTGGATGTATTCAAGTCAGCAGGGTCTGATGAAATTCATCCTATGGTACTTAAGGAACTAGCTAAAGCAATCTTGGAACTGTTAGCAATTATTCTTGAGAACTCCTAGAGGATGAGTGAGGTCCTAGAGGACTGGAGAAGGGCAAACATGGTACCTGTCTTTAAAATTGGAAACATAGAGGCCCCAGGAAATTATAGACTAGTCAGTCTAATTTTGTTCCAGTGTCTTTCCAGGTTTAAAATTATTAAACAGTTTGTAAGCACCTGGATGATAAGAGTTATAAGGAATAGCCAGCATGCATCTGTCAAGAACAAATCATACCAAACTCACTAAATTTGATTCTTTGACAGGATTACTGGTCTAGTGGAAGTAGTAAACATGATATATCTTGATTTTAGTAAGGCATTTGACACAGTGCCATAGGACATTCTCATAAGCAAACTAGGGTAATGCTGACTAGATGAAATTACGATAAGGTAGGTGCACAACTGGCTGAAAGACCTTACTTGGAGGTAGTTAGCAATGCTTTGTTGTTAAACTGAGAATGTGTATATAATAGGGTCAGTCTTGGGTTTGGTACTATTCAACGTTTTCATTCATGACTTGTATAATGAAGTAGAGAGTATGCTTATAAGATTTTTGGATGTCACCAAGCTGGGAGGGGTTGCAGGCACTTTTGAAGAAAGGATTAGAATTCAAAAGAACCTTGACAAATTGGAGAATTGGTTTGAAATCAACAAGATTAAATTCAATAAAGATAATGCAAAGAACTTTGCTTAAGAAGGAAAAGTTCAATGTACAACTACAAAACAGGGAATAACTGGCTAAGTGGTAGTACTGCTGAAAAGGATCTGGGGATTAAAGAGGATCACACGTTGACTATTAGTCAACAATGTGGTGTAATTGTGAAAAAAGACTAATATAATTCTGGGGTCTATTGACAGGAGTGCCATATGTAACACGTAGGAGGTAATTGTCCCGCTTTGACTTGTCACTGGTGCAGACTCTGTCATGTATGTACTGTGTCCAGCTTTGGGTGCCACGCTTCAGGAAAGATGAGACAAACTGGAGAGAGTCCAGAAGAGAGCATCAAAAATGATGAAAGGTTTAGAAAACCTGATCTATGGGGGAAGTTAAACTGGGCATATTAAGTTTTGAGAAAAAGAAGACTGGGGGCAGGGGAGGGCTGTTATAAAGGGATCAATTTTTTTCCCCACGTCCACTGGAGGTAAGAGCCTTTAGAATAGATATTAGAAAAAAACATTCTGAGTATAGGGTAGTTAAGCTCTGGAATAGGCTTCCAAAGGAGATTATGGTATCCCCATCATTAGTGGCTTTTAAGAACAGGTTAGACAAACATCGGTCAGAGATGGTCTAGGTTTACTTGCTCCTGCCCCAATGTAGGGGCCTGGATTTGTTTGCTCAAAGTCCCTTCCTGCCTTACATTTCTGTGATTCTGTATGTCTGGTTCCCCAACTCATTAACACATCTAGAAAGGCTTCCATTGACTTCAGTGGCTGTTGGATCAGGTGCACATATTGAACCTGCTTAGAGTGACAAAATGTGCAACATGTTACTTAGACTCTGTACTAGCAGGATTCCTGGAGGGGATTCATGAAGATATCTCTGCTCTCCTTTGTTCTGACCAGGGCAGGATTGTGCCCGGTGTCAGCAGTGAAGCAGTTAATAGCAGGGGATTCTTTATTTTTTTTCATATAAATCAATAAATGTCTTCCATAGCAACATATACTAATGTAGTTTTAGATAAATCTGAGGATTAAACTGATGCATCTCTGACAGCATTTTATCTCTGTGCCATAGTAGTTAGCAAACATGTATTAGTTACAAAACCTTAATTCGAGAAATAAACAATCTAGAGCCTGTATTTCATGTGATGGTGCTTTTTTCATTTGGAAGTTTTCAGTTGAGCACCTTTTCCATTACTGGCAGAGCTTATTGCTTTGATTAAAGAGGGATGTGTTACTTACAGCAAGAAATGTGGTTTCGCTGGTTTAGAAGCATTATTTAACCTTGTGAAGCGAAGTCGGGATTCCTAATGCAAAATGCATTATGGCTAGAGTCAGGCAATTCCATCTCCATAAGTCTTTTTTCCAAGAAAGCTCAGCCCAATAGTGTCCTGAAAAATTCTGGGAGAGGTACATTATTGTAAGTCTGAGAGAATGTTGAGCTGAAATATTGAAGAACATCTTGTGTCCTCTTTGTCCATGGTCTAGATCTCACTCATTCAGACACTTCTGATGCCCTATGAAAGTGAAGTCATATTGTACTGATACAGCTGAAAGGAGAATCTAACTTCCGAAGCACACTGAATTGCAACATTAGGTGTGAAAGCATCTAAAATTAGACCATGCCAGGTGAGGTTTCTCACAAATCTGCTACAGGGTCTAGGTTCTCAGAAAGCTTCACAGATATTTGAAGGGAACCTGGGCCGAGATTTGGATGGCACCCAGGAGTTTGTCACTTGAGGTCGTAGCTGTTTGGTTTGATTGAATTCCACTTTTTCAGGTGAACCTGTGACACACGCAATAAAACCAAGGAGACTCCATGAGAACTGGGACCAAACAACAACACTAAAAAAGACCACCTTAAATTAGCTGAACTTTGCACCAACTTTAATAATGAATTGTGGTACTTGCCTCCACGTCTTTAACTTGAACACCTCTCTTGGTGGGTAGAGAATGGTTGAGGTTCTCTTTGTAGCTACAATCTTAATTACATTTCTGCTGAGAATAACTTAGAGACTGAGGATTAGAAAACCCAATCTCTCTTGCCTGGTGAATTTTTTTCACCTTTCCTTGTGTGACAAAATTAATCTTCTTGTAATCTTCTAAACCTGAACATTATTCAGTTCCCATAAAGGTTGCATTTGAAATCAGTTGCTTTGTTCAATCGGCAGAAGTTTGGCTTTCATTAGAAATGTTTCTTGCAGCTGCATAAATAGTGGGCAGGTTTTCCAAGACTGTTCAGTTGCATTGAAAAAGAATGTCAGACTATTGTTTTTCTATTTTGTGCATTTTGAGTGGTTGGTCTTTTCTAGTGTGACTAGGATATTTTAAGCTGTTGAGCTCAAACATTCACTGAGGCCTATATCAATGTAGTTACATTAGGAGAATTTTGTCCATATATATGCAGGGTATACCAGCAATAACAGTGCTTTCTGTCAATATAGCTTATACTGACTCCCTGAGGAAAATAAGGTATATCAGCAAAAACATTTTATGCTGATTTAAACTGTCTATGCTAGGACTTTTGCCACATGAAGATGTCGTCATAAAAAAAATCATGCCCCATGTAAAATGTTCTAGTGTGGATCTGGCCTGAAAGTGAATTTTATACTTGCTAGTAACATTTGAAATGCACTCTAGGTTGCCAAACTGTATCCAGTCAGGAGCAGAACCAAAACCCCATATAACTGACAGAGCCAATGTTTAAATTTCAATATTCACAACCAAATTTCAGTTATTCAAGTCAGAGGAAACATTCACAGAAATGCATGAATAATTTACATCTAAAAATTTAGCAATCTGCTTGCGAATAGAAAAATCCTTGGCAAAGCCCAATAAATGATTCATTTCAAGTCATTTTCTCAGCTCTGATGTTTACTAAGAAGTGTATTTTTTCACTTTTAGTTAAATGCTGATGGGGGACATAATTATTGAATAGCAGAGAGTTGCCTGGGTATTAGAAAAACAACAATGTGAATCTGAGACACAAGTTGTTTTATGTCCGTGTAGGAAAGGGTCTTAACATTTGTCATGCGGCAACTTAGATTAAAAAAATGTGTAGCTTTAATGAGAAATGTTATGTATAATGGTGAGTGATACATAATTAATTCAAAGTTGGTGCATTGGGCAAGGCTTTAAGATTTAAAGAGAGATTCTCATTTTCCTACTGTGCCTTTGAGGAATGTGATATCCTTTTTAATAAGCAGGGGGGAAATTACACAGCACCAGTACTTTTTATGTTCCACTTCATACAGTTAACAGGTCAGCCTGAAACTGTAACTGTTGTAAATTGTGTATCTGGACTACATGATACTACAGCATTTCAAAGACAAAAACGAAATAGTTTTACCTATTGGAATGTTGTTGCTTTTTAAACAAAGCACCATTGTTTTTATACTCTCGATAATTCTTTCATCTCATCACCATGGTTTATAAAAGATGAATCATTAAAGGGGCCTGATTCTGATGTCACTTATACTAATTAGATCCCTATGTAATGTTACTGGAGTTGCTCCAGCTTTACACTGGTGTAATTGTGATCAGACTCAGACACCATTAAAACTGATCCTGTTTGAAAAACTTGGCAAAGAAAAACACACTTTCATGGATTAAAAAAAATAAATAGCCATAAGTAGGAGGACACTAGCATTTTCCGTTATTTTCTGGAACTGCAGCTGCCTCGGAGGAGCGCCAAACTGAGGGAGTGGTCTGGCAACAATGGCTTTTCCATGGAATATCTTAAAACATCTCTTGAACAATCAACGCTGGAAAAAAGTCCACCAACTTTTTCTGTTTATAGAAAGCTTTTTTCCTTTGCATGCATGGATGATTGATTCCATACTGGTCCTAAATAATTCTGTGTGTTTGAGAAAATGTTTCAAACTACAACTCTGTAAACAAACAAATCAAAAGCACTTAAGTGGATTTTAATCTTTAGCTTATTTTATACAGTTTAATGTATTTGGAGCATAACTGTAAAATACAGAAGTAATGATAAGACGTCCACATTCTACATTTGGCTGCTCACATTGGCAACTGTGTGCTTGAAGTGGCCTTTTCTGATTTTTAAGAGCCAATCTGAGCATCCAAATGTGGTTTTTTTGACACCTTATGACTACTCCTTATGTGCTTTCAATGGCACTATCTGCATTCCATGGTTCATGGTATCCCTCTTTTAAAGAAGGCATATGACTTTTCAGTAGTAGTAGCCAAAAATTTTTCTAAACCGTTACTAGACAAGGTCCCTTACCAAAGGCTCTTAAGCAAAGTAAGCATTCGTGGGATAAGAAAAGTTCTTCTCATGGATCAGTGACTGTTTTTAAAAGACAGGAAATAAAGGGTATAAATGGACAACTCTCCAAATGGAGAAAAATAATAATGGGGCCCCCCACTGGGGTATGCTGGAAGCAGTGCTGTTCAATATATTCATAAATCCAGAAAAAGGGGTAAACAGTGAGGTGGCAAAATATGCAGATGATACAAAATTACTCAAGAGAGTTAAGTCTAAAGCTAACTGCAAAGAGTTACACAGATATCTGGCAAAACTGTGTGACTGGGCAATAAAATGGCAGATGAAATTCAATGTTAAGTGCAAAGTAATGCACAGTGAAAAACATAATCCCAACTATACATACAAAAGGATGGGGTCTAAATTAGCTGTTGTCACTCAAGAAAAAGATCTTGGAGTCATTGTGAATTGTTCTCTGAAAACATCAACTCAATGTGCAGTGGCAGTCAAAAAAGCCAACAGAACGTTAGGAACCATTAGGAAAGGGATAGACAATAGACAGAAAATTTCATAATGCCTCTATATAAATACATTTTATGCCCACATCTTGAATACTGCATCCAGATCTGGTCACCCCATGTGAAAAAATATATATTGGAATTGGAAAAGTTACCGAGAAAGGCAAGAAAAATTATTAGGGGTAGGGAACAGCTTCCATTTGAGGAGAGATTAAAGAGACTGGGATTTTTCAGTGTGGAAGAGACACCTAAGGGGGAATATGACAGAGGTCTATAAAATCTTGACTGGTGTGGAGAAAGTGAATAAAGAAGTGGTGTTGTTTACCCCTTCACATCACACAAGAACTAGGAGTCACCCAATAACATGAATAGACAGCAGGTTGAAAACAAACAGGAAGTACTTCTTCACACAATGCAAAGACAACCTGTGGCACTCTTTGCCAGAGGGTGTTGTGAAGGTCAAAACTATAACAAGGTTCAAAAAAGAACTAGATAGGTTGATGGAGGATATGTCCATCAATGTCTATTATCCAGGATGGCCCATGCTCTGAGTGTCCCTAACCTCTGTTTGCAAGAAGCTGTGAGTGGACAGTAGGAGTTGGATCACTTGATGACTTGTTCTGTTCTTTCCCTCTGAAGTGTCTGGCATTGGCCACTGTTGTTAAGGCAGGATACTGATCTAGATGGACCATTGGTCTGACCCAGTATGGCTGTTCTTCTTCTGAAATCATTTCTGTGCAAAATTGTTAAAAAACTTTGTAAAATGATAACTTCTGTCCAAACAGACTATGTACTAACTTTAACATGTTTGTGTCTGCATGGTGTATGGGGGACTGATTTTAGACCACGATACTCATGTCACTTGTGATGTAAGGCAGCGAAGCCGAATGGTCATGATCAGGACAAGACACTGGACTGGAGGCAGGATGCCTGGGTTCTGTTCCTGGCTCTCTACCACTGACTTGTTACGTGACCTTGAGTAAACCATTGAAACTCCCACTATGTCAAGTCAGGATAACAATATTCACCCTTCTTTGTAAGTGTTTTGATCTATGAATGGAAAAATGCCACATAAGCTTTTAATAATAACAATAATCTATTGCCTTTATTGGAATCAAGATATCCTGAAGTGGAAACTTAATGCAGTAACTCACACCAGTACCTAAAACCCAGTATCAGGTTGATTTAATTTAATGTAATATCGAAGAATTGCTTAAAAAAAGAAATAATGAAGAAAGATAGGGAATCTCCCTCTGCAAGAGCAGGTGTGAAAGTAAACTGGAATTCTAGTTGTTGTTCTCTTCTGTTATGCTGGCCATATTGAGAGGAGTGGGAAGGAACCCTGGAGAAAGGCCACTAAAGACTAACAGAACAGTGTCCTGGTGATTAGAGCAACAGTAATTTTCCCCCTATGTAACATCCGTGGATGGGGTAGAAGTGAACAATGATAATGGAGGAGTCAGTGGTAGCATAGAACATAACATAAACTGACAAACCTAATAGAGGAATGAGGTCTTGAAGAACAGAAGAAATTGGATTCCTAGTGTCTGGCTGTATATTTGCAAGATATGGGCCAGATTTTCCTACAGATCTCTAGCTTAAACTGGAATTAGCAGGCCCACCACTGCCATTTCTGTAAGATCACCATTCCCATCTTAAGGAGCTGATTGGGCTGGAATACATCTAGAGAACCCCACAGAACCTAGTAGGCCTTCAGTGCAGCTACAGTGATTTACGCCAGCAGAGGATCTGGCCCTGTAGATATATTTTCCCTTTGTGTGATTATTTTTCCCCTCCCTCCACCCTCCTCCTTAAGGTGAACAATCTGGACCAGATTCATCTTCAGGGAAACTCCAATTAAATTAATGGGTCTACAACAGGGATGCTTTGCAGTCCTTCTTTTTTGTTTAGTTTCCAGATATGTATGGAATATTCTTAATAATGAGGTTCAAGGAGCAGACATCTCAGCACTGATGAGTAATATTTTGTCTCTTTTAAAATAATAAGAGACATTCTAGTCTAAAAGGTCTACACTGCTTATGCTTATATATAGACAGAGATCTATCTATCTAATTGGCAATGGAGTAATGAGCACTGGCCAGTGTGCTGCCATGTTGCATTAATTTTAGACGAAAATAGGAATTGTCCGTGAGGTACTTATGCAAAATGGTTTGCTTTTTTTAGGAGAATTATCTGGCAATCTTTTTGGATGAATGCTGTGCCATTTGAAAACTAATTTTATGTTTAGTTTCTACTAGTTGATATGAGTTCTAGTCTGCCGTTAAACACTTTCAGTGAATAATTAGATCTCGTTGTGATGTATAAGACAGTATACTGAGAGTCAGACTTGGAACCAGCACTGAAGTTGTAGTGTGAAAACCATGTTGGTTTCCAGGTCTATGTGGCTGTTGTCATGTATTCAGTCCCATCTTCTATACCTTGCTTTTATATGCATTGTATAATGATTCGATTTTTCCTTGGCAGGCATAAGAAAGTGCAGAGCATTTCTGTATTGTCATCTCCCTAGAACTGCTGTCGGCTTTTGAGCTTGACTCATCTGTTGATGGGTGAAATCCAATTCTATGCTTTAGGATAAACTGGCAAGTTATAGCCTACCAAAGCACTCAACAATATTTTAATTATCTGTAGGCATCATTGCAACTTGCCAATCAGCAAGAGTAGGAGAGTTTACAATTTCTTGCACAGAGCCAGGCAGGACATCTTTGATCACCTTTCTATTTTCAAACCTCTAGTCATCTAACATGCATGCTGTTTTACTCTTTTCCCTGCATCCCTCCAAAAAAAAAAGTGAGAATGATGTAATTATTAATTTATGGCTCAAACTGATCCCAAGAAGAAGGGACTACAAAGTTGCTAAGAGACCATGTATATAAATATATTTATACCGTGTCATTTGAAAAGTCACATGGTAAATGACTTGCTGTCAATCTGTTTGTTATCCTTTTTAGCGAGTAGCAAAGTGCAACACACATGAGATCTACAAATATACAGTGGGCTGTCAATTTATGGTGCCATAAGAGACTGCTGCTTTGGAAACGGACATGAGCTGGGAAAATGTACAGATTTTGCAATTTAGACTTTATAATAGGTTTATAACTGAGAAAAGTAAAGTCTGATTATTATCTTCTCGTTAAACTTCTTAAGCACGATAATCATGATGATTGTTCTAAGGCAGGGGAAAAAAGAGAATAATATTCAGACGGTTGCTCTGATTAGGGTTATATAGTCTAATGCCCTAACTAAGGTCAGGTAGTAGCTCAAATCTATATTGATAATCCCCAGAACAGCATGATTACAATATTTATAACTAAGTGTCTATGATGAATCTCAAGTATCAGAGGGTAGCCGTGTTAGTCTGGATCTGTAAAAGCAGCAAAGAATCCTGTGGCACCTTATAGACTAACAGACGTTTTGGAGCATGAGCTTTCGTGGGTGAATACGATGCATCTGAGGAAGTGGGTATTCACCCACGAAAGCTCATGCTCCAAAACGTCTGTTAGTCTATAAGGTGCCACAGGATTCTTTGCTGCTTTTATGATGAATCTAAGGGTTAGTGAGAAGTTCCAATTTTACATCTGTATGACTTGGAATGCAGGAAGGATAGCAGATGTTATGCTAAAATAAATAAGTTAAATGAAGTCTCAGTGGAAATAGCTTTGCCACTGAACCACTGAGGATCATTTTGGGGTTGATGATAATTTAAAGTGTAGCAGCTAAAGCACTACATGGGAGTTACACATGAGTGTGGATTACTGTTGAATTTATTTATCCTTCAAAGAGTATTTAGCTGTGCAATAACATTGTACTTACATCTTGACTGCCATGTCATGAATGGTAATTATTGCCCAATGTGCCAGGATCTTGTGTATCCTGTACCCAATGTGACCCTCAAATGAGAAGAAAGGGGGGGAAAAAAAGCCAGAGGCAAACTGTGAAAAGCTTTTAAATAAAAAGTTGCAAAAGAAATTCTGGAGCCTGTAGATGGTCCACAATACAGAGACTGCTTTTTCATTTTAAAAGCATTCATTTTGTATGAGAATTGGTTCCAAGATGCATAATTTGGAACTCGAGTCAAACTTTCCAAAAAATGTTTGTGGGTATTCAGATCTGGGGTTTTGGCTCAGGCCAATCTTTATAATATCTTCATATAGGGCCTTGTATTTAATACCACAAGTGCTTACTTCTGGCCAATAGGACCACAGCCAGTTGAAAGAGTCTGCAGGTCCTGGTCATGATGTGCCTGATTAAAGCCTACTGAAATCAATGGAAAGACTTGGAATGAAAGATCCCATCAACTTCAGCTGGCTTTGGTTTCAGCGATGGGAGGTGTCATTGCATGCTTTCAAGTATCAGAGGGGTAGCCATGTTAGTCTGGATCTGTAAAAGCAGCAAAGAATCCTGTGGCACCTTATAGACTAACAGACATTTTGGAGCATGAGCTTTCATGAGTGAATACCCACTTCGCTGGATGCAAGTAGTGGAAGTTTCCAGGGGCAGGTGTGTATATATATGCAAGAAAGAAGCAAGCTAGAGATAACGAGGTTAGTTCAATCAGGGAGGATGAGGCCCTGTTCTAGCAGTTGAGGTGTGAAAACCAAGGGAGGAGAAACTGGTTTTCTAGTTGGCAAGCCATTCACAGTCTTTTTTTTAATCCTGAGCTGATGGTGTCAAATTTGCAGATGAACTGAAGCTCAGCAGTTTCTCTTTGAAGTCTGGTCCTGAAGTTTTTTTGCTGCAGGATGGTCACCTTAAGATCTGCTATAGTGTGGCCAGGGAGGTTGAAGTGTTCTCCTACAGGTTTTTGTATATTGCCATTCCTAATATCTGATTTGTGTCCATTTATTCTTTTCCGTAGAGACTGTCCAGTTTGGCCGATATACATAGCAGAGGGGCATTGCTGGCATATGATGGCATATATTACATTGGTGGACTTGCAGGTGAATGAACTGGTGATGGTGTGGCTGATCTGGTTAGGTCCTGTGATAGTGTCGCTGGTGTAGAAATGAGGGCAGAGTTGGCATCGAGTTTGTTGCATGAATTGGTTCCTGAGCTAGAGTTACTATGGGGTGGTGTGCAGTTACTGGTGAGAATGTTTCAGGTTGGCAGGTTGTCTGTGGGCGAGGACTGGTCTGCCACCTAAGGCCTGTGAAAGTGTGGGATCATTGTCCAGGATGGGTTGTAGATCCCTGATGATGCGTTGGAGGGGTTTTAGCTGGGAACTGTATGTGATGGCCAGTGGAGTCCTGTTGGTTTCTTTCTTGGGTTTGTCTTGCAGTAGGAGGCTTCTGGGTACACGTCTGGCTCTGTTGATCTGTTTCCTTATTTCCTCGTGCGGGTATTGTAGTTTTGAGAATGCTTGGTGGAGAACTTGTAGGTGTTGGCCTCTGTCTGAGGGGTTAGAGCAGATGCGGTTGTACCTCAGTGCTTGGCTGAGAAAGAAACCAACAGGACTCCACTGGCCATCACATATAGTCCTGCAGCAAAAAAACTTCAAGACCGGACTTCAAAGAGAAACTGCTGAGCTTCAGTTCATCTGCAATTTGACACCATCAACTCAGGATTAAACAAAGACTGTGAATGGCTTGCCAACTACAAAACCAGTTTTCCTCCCTTGGTTTTCACACCTCAACTGCTAGAACAGGGCCTCATCCTCCCCGACTGAACTAACCTCGTTATCTCTAGCTTGCTTCTTGCTTGCATATATATACCTGCCCCTGGAAATTTCCACTACATGCATCCAACGAAGTTGGTGTTCACCCACGAAAGCTCATGCTCCAAAACGTCTGTTAGTCTATAAGGTGCCACAGGATTCTTTGCTTCTGTTGCATGCTTTGTGTTAAATGAATTTGCATGCAATCCCATTTTGCTTTCAGAGACAAGTAGATATCTGAATGACACTGCTAATGATCACAACTTGCTAAAAGCTTGGATAGGTTGTGTGTGTCAAGTAATTAATTTAATGTTTTATTTTAATGTTGCTTGTTTAACTGAAAGCCTCAGTCATAGCAAATCCAGCTGTTTAACAGTAAAAATTACAAAGATTCTTTAATCTGAACCTTGACTGTGACTTCTGTGATACCTAGTCTACTAAGACACATTACTTTCTCATTCATAAATGAGGGGTGGGGGACTTTATTGGTCTGATGGTCTTTCTCTGTGTTACATGTACAAGAAATATTTCAGGCTTCTAAATCGTCTTGATTGAAACAATGTACTTGCCCCCAAGGCAGTTGATTAGTGGAAGATGCCAAAGCTTGTCTTTATGTGAAGTATTAAGGGCTATGCTTGATGTGGACAGTAACTGCTTTGGGAACGGCTGTGTACTGAAAGATTACATGGTGTGGCTTTAATTATATTGTTGGCAGTGCCACTTGTCTGATCTTAGTATGAGAGTCAATATTCAAATGAAGGTTATTCAGTTTTGTAACTATTAGTCAGGCTCTGATATTGTCTAAACAAGATAACAGTTAAACAGGTTTAAAATCCAGCAGTTTTAAGAAGCTTGGAGAGGAGGGATTACTTGCAATCTCCAAAATGTTTTGCCCTTTGGTAGACTGTAATTAAGTGGTTGCTTTTCCTCAGTTTAGGGAGTGATTTGTGTGTCTGTGACATAAAATTGATGGGATCCTCAAATGAAGCAAAACAGAATTAGAGACAAACTGCACAGTGTTGAAATGAAAAGTTGTTTGCTAAACATATTTTGGAGCCCTTAGGTTGTCTCTGATACAAAGAATGTCTGTCTTTTAATTGTAATTGTATTTTTAAAGATGCAAGGGCATTTAGATTCTAAGGAAAATATTACATAGAGGACTTATTACTCACTCTAATTTCCTCTAATGTATATAGCCAATGCATCATTCTCTGTCTCCAGAACAAGCTCATACCACTCAACAGCACGTTGGAAATATGTGCTGGTATCACTTGCACTGAAGGTGGGAAGAGACAAAAGATTTATTTCTGGTGATGCCTTTTAAGGTAAATTTACTGCACTTCAAGCAAAGAGTTTTCCATTGATTTTATTTTTTTTGCATTTCCTGGCATATACCAGCTAATCATTTTGTTCTTGTTGGGGTGGCGAGGTTGGAGCCAGGCATATGCATTCCTCTGTATTATCAGACACATAAATAACTAAGTCTCTGGCTTTGGCTTCTTGTCTTTAATGTATTCTTGTGGTGAAAGAGAATATGCCATCCAATTTTCCCTTCTCTTTTTGAAAAAGTTCTATGTCTGAAGGTGTTGGGGTAGGGGATAACTGTACTGACAGTGATATGAGAGTTTCATGTAATGGGAATCTCTCTCTTTGTCTACCCCATCCCCCCGGCCTCCCATCACTATAAGGTTTACTCTCTCTCAGGTGGAAGTCAAACACAACTCCCAGGGTGGTCCATGTACAAGACAGGAGTGCTGTAAGAGCAGATCCATAGTCCACTGCCTTAGAGGTCAAGTGTTTCATCTCTATCATATAGGCAGCTTCTATGGACAATAGTCTTGAGCTCCTTTCTAGTGACCCAGGGTCCAGCCAAGTAGAAATGTGCTCAACTTTTGGTTAGCAAACTCCTCGATTGCTTATCTGTAAACTGGGCTCTCACATCATTTCATTTAAAGTTTGTTTGAAATTAGACTTTAAGTCAAGTCCTTTTTTTAAAAAGAGGACTAACAGAAATGTCTGCCATTTAAAAAAAAACAGAAAGTTATGACAGAGCACATTAAGAAATGACAGATCACTGTAATTATAACAAATGGACCTTGAAGACAAACAGTTTTCATTGTGAACTTGAGGGAAGGGGAAAAAAAACCCCTATGCCTGCAGCTAATTGCCTGGTTAAATGAAAACCCTTCCTAAATTAATTTGTTACTTGGAGATGCTTAAAATAAAATACAGGCGTGAACCATTTTTTTTAATGTGTTTGGGCTCTAGCCATTTCTTGTGTGATTGCTTGTCTTTATTTTTTGATAACTACAGACAACAACTTATTTACATAGTTAAGTCCCCTGAGATGCTAGTTTATTCTGTCAAATGTAACTGAACAGATTATATCTGTGATTTATTAGAAACTAAAGAGTAGTCTTGAATAATTTTTAGGTTGACATCCACACTGAGAAGGAAATTCACCACCAAGAATCCTACTCCAAATCTTATATTCTGTTCTATTTCAAGGCATACGAAGAAGTAAGATTAAAAAAAATATGAAATACGCTTGCTGGAAGGTTGCAACATAACACTACTTGATTTCTTAAAATTCAGAGTAACATACTCAAACCAAAAAAGCAGACAAAGCAGGTTGATCTCTAAAACAGAGAGGCTCAACTCACCCCATCTTACCATAGGCTGGCTGGCTGGCTGGCTGACTCTGATGCTTCAATTCCCTACCAAGCCTTCTATTCTGAAAATTTGAAGTGTTAGATCACAAATTTAAAACTGTTTTCAATGCAGCGCAGATTCATTATTCAACCCCTATTCAGCTGAAACTATCCCTCCACCCAATGCATTCAAACAGGAATTGTTTCACTACTAAGGGTATGGCTACATTTGAAACTTCAAAGCTCTGCCACGGCACTGTTTACACTGAGTCTTTACAGTACTGTATCTTGCAGCGCTCAGGGGGGTGTTTTTTTCACACCCCTGAGCGCAAAAGTTGCAGTGCTGTAAAGCGCCAGTGTAGCCATGGCCTAAAGGTGTTGGTCTGTCTTATATAAGTATTGCAGCTTGTGTGTGTGTCATAAACAGATAGCTAAGGGTTAATGTCTCTTTCACCTGAAGCACCTGACCAGAGGACCAATCAGGAAACCGGATTTTTTCAACTTTGGGTGGAGGGAATTTTGTGTCTAAGGTCTTTGTTTTCTGGCTGCCTGCTTTCTCTGAGCTTTGGAGAAGTAGTTCTACTTTCTAGTCTTCTGTTTCTAAGTGTAAGGACAAAGAGATCAGATAGTAAGTTATATGGTTTCTTTTCTTTGGTATTTGCATGAATATAAGTGCTGGAGTGCTTTGATTTGTATTCTTTTGGAATAAGGCTGTTTATTCAATATTCTTTTAAGCAATTGACCCTGTGTTGTATCATCTAATACAGAGAGAACATTTGTACTTATTTTTCTTTCTTTTTATATAAAGCTTTCTTTTAAGACCTGTTGGAGTTTTTCTTTACTTCAGGGAAATTGAGTCTGTACTCACCAGGGAATTGGTGGGAGGAAGGAATCGGGGAGATCTGTGGGTTGGATTGCTAGCCTGATGTTGCATTCCCTCTGGGGGAATAGGAAAGTACTTTTTGTTTCCAGGATTGGGAACAGAGAGGGAGATTCACTCTGTTTGGATTCACAGAGCTGGTGTCTGTGTATCTCTCCAGGAGCACCTGGAGGGGGGAAGGGAAAAAGGATTATTTCCCTTTGTTGTGAGACTCAAGGGATTTGGGTCTTGGGGTCCCCAGGGAAGGTTTTTCAGAGGGACCAGAGTGCCCCAAAACACTCTAATTTTTTGGGTGGTGGCAGCAGGTACCAGGTCCAAGCTGGTAACTAAGCTTGGAGGTTTTCATGCTAACCCCCATATTTGGACGCTAAGGTCCAAATCTGGGACTAAGGTTATTACAGTGTGTATATAAAATCAAAGTTTTTTTGAGTTATTTGCAACAATACAACATAATTACATTTTAAATTCCCTTGATTCAGTCAGTTTGTGGCTTAGATTTAGCATATTAACATTTAAAAATATATTTTTATGGTATGTTCTATGGGGGTCACATAAACCCATACAGAAAAATATTGACCATTTGCATTTCAACGGCATATACTTCCACTGAAACAAGAGTTTAAAAAAAAATTAAAATCCTTTCCTTGACACTGCTTTAGGTTCTTGGGTCACTTGAATAGTTCGGGTTGTAATCCACATTAATGGCGAAATCTCTTGCTCTTCCACTGACATGAGGGTTCCAATGTAATTCAACATATCAATGCAGGTGTCTTCTACTTTTCCAATCACATAACCATTCTTTTTAAATTGTACTGTATGTTGTATACAAAAGATCAATGGCTATGATGGAATGTCATTGAAAGTCCCTAACATACTTCTCCTGACATCACATTTTCGTTAGAATTGTATCTGATGTCCAGGAGTTACAATACCACTTCTAATATTACTATGCCTTACAGTCCACATCTGGCCTAAGTGCTCAGTGAAATCAGGTCTATGTCATAATATCAGTTGGGAAAAATTCATTACAGCTCCTTCTGTTTGACAAGATTTGAGACTTCCATTTATGTTATGTCATGGAGCAGTTACTTGAGGAGACATCATGGGTACTTTGTGAACCACAGTCTGGGGAAGGGCGGATGGCCATGGCCCCCCAACCCCAGAAGCGTAGATGGTGAGGCCCCAGTCTGAGCCAGGGCCTCTGCACAGGGGGACTGGAGCTGTGCTGAGCGGGAAACAGCACAGGGAGAGGCTGGGGTGGAGCATGGGCGGGGCCATGCCTGGCTGTTTGGGGAGGCACAGCTTCACCCAACCTATGATACCCGCTGCCCAGGAGAATCAGCATGGCTTTGAGGTTGGGTTCTGGGAGGAAACATGGTTTGAGTGATTTAGAATACAGGACTGGGTTCTGGTTCTGGAACAGGCTACTCTGAGACCTTGAGCCAAATTGTGGCCAGCCCTTCTTCCCCCATCTTGTACTTCCTATCAGAGGAAAGCAACTATTCTATCAGGGACCCCAAACCAAATTCTGTGCTAGTACTCCTGTGGGTTGCTGCTGCTTTAAAGTAATGGGTATGTTAGTGGTAATGGGCAGGCCATTGGTCCTACTTTGTCCCCTGGCCCAGACAGCAGATTCTGTTGGGTGCACAGCATTGGGCATGCTGCATCCTCTCCTATGGTCAGAGGAGCTCCAGAAGGAATTCTGGTTCAATCACTGAGAGAACTATGGGGAGGGAAAAGGTTGAAGTAGCAAAGCACCCCTTCTAATTCCTCCAGCTATATCTGATGTAAAAGCTAGATCTAGCCATAAATTTAGCAATAGGCAAAACAGGATGTGTGACAAAGTCATGTAATTTGGCTTGAAGTGTTTTTAAATGGTTTTTTTTTTCTTTTTTGAACCCATAGAGTCATAAATTCCAAGGCCAGATGGTAGCATTGCGATCACCCAGCATAACCTCCTGTATAACACAGGCCATAGAACTTCCCCAAAATAATTCCTAGAGCAAATCTTTGTTTCTCCCCCCCCCCCCCCAAAAAAAATCTTGATTTAAAAATTATCAAACCTGAAGAATCCACCGTGAGCCTTGGTAAATTATTCCAGTGGTTAATTACTCACTATTAAAAAATGTTACCTTATTTCTAGTCTGAAATTGTCTAGTTTCAACTGCCAGTCATCAGATCATGTTTGCTAGTTTGAAAAGCCCATTATTAAATGTTTCCCATGTAAATACTTAAAGACCATAATCAAGTCATCCCTTAACCTCCTCTTTGTTAAACTGAATTGTATTGTAGTGCTTGTGTTTTTTCAGTAACTTGATACATATGGAGGTTGGTAGTGGAAGGCTACTGGCAAAAGTGAGTTTCTAGGAAGCACTCCGAAGATGTGATTGAGGAACACACATGCCTGGGATAAAAAATGATATTCCAGGCATTGGAGGAGCAATGTGGGAAAAAAAGCATAGAAAGACTAGCAGGAGAGGGAGACAGGTGAAATTTCATCTGTTGGATCAGCTGTGTCGGATTCCCTGTAAAGCAGCATTGTATGACCTCTTCTCTTTCCTTATCTATGGTAAGGCTATCCCATCTCTTAGGCTCTGCATTTTTATTTATTTGTGAGACACAGAAGAAAAACCTGCTAACATTAATAGCTACCAGTAACAGTGTGGAAGGCTTTCTCTTTGAGGCCAGCACCTCACTCACTTGAATGTGCAAAATGAGCACATAATTGCATGCGAGATTAACAGGGTTGCACACACAAATTTGGTGAATGCACATGCAATTGGACATAGACATTTGCCTATGCAATTATTGAATTTGTGCATGCGTCATTGCAAATGTATGAAGTGATTAGGTCTTCAGAAGGACATGAAATTCCAGGGCTAATTTGTATGAAATTTGGCCTGGCTTTTCCAAAGTAATTAAATAGATTTTTTTTTCCTGTTAATTTATCCCTGCTGTATTTTGCTGCACATTCTGCTGTCACTCCCATTCCCTCAATCTTTGAATATCTATATGCTAAGAAACAGTTTTTATAATTTATTTGATGAGCTATATAAAGAATTTACATATGGAAGAGATCTAAAGAATACAATAGTGAATGATAACCTTTCCACAGGGTATTTTTTTAATCCACCCTCAGGAAAATCCACGGCAGAGCTAGAATTCTTCATTAAATTCTATAGGATGGTTAAAAAATCCTACAGAGAGACTACCATTTTCTGTTTCCTTCTATAGGGTCTTTTCCATGAAGGAACCCTCAGCCTCACCTATGGTTTTCCCTGGCTACAAATCATAATTTCTACAAGACACAATGATTTTTAATAACTTTTTTTGTACTGTGTATATTTTTAAGGAAAACTGTTTGACCTTCAGAAGCCATTAGATCTGTCAGTTGTTAATATTACCTTTCCCAACCTCCAATGCAACTCTGCTAATTTTTAAAGCCCCTAGAGAGTCAGGACACAATTCCTATTATCAGTTAATTTTTAGTGTTGATATCGGGTGTTAAGGGATCCTGCCTTATTTCTAGAAGTTTGCTAATGATAAAAGGGGCAGGACACAAGGAGCAAATATACAGAGGCAAGTTTCTGTTGCTATGCAGGGAGCCTCCTCTAGAGAACAGAAACCCATGGCAGGGGCTTGGAGGCAGGGATTCTGGAGTCTTAGCAGCTATTGGATAGGAAAGGGCTGAGCCATTATCTCTTCAAGTCAGAAGTGGGTAGGAAGTAGAAACACAGCTGTTATACTAAGAGATGGTTAGAGTCAAGATCTCTCCTAGCCCTTCAGCAAGTCTGTGTGTCTGTGACTTGTGGTATTGAGGGCTGGAATCAGTCACCATGTAAAGCAGAGCTCTTGCAGGCACCATAAGCACAATATGATCACTGAATTCTACACGTCTGAGACACAGGCTGGTTGGGCAGCTCCCAAAGGCGTCAGTCAAAAGATGGGTAACGGCTGCCTATTGCTAGAGAGTGGGCCTCGTTTGGACTTCAGGCCTGTGCTTGGGCTCCCCACCAAACTAATGCCCCGGGGCTGCTATTGGGGGGATGGCTCAGGGGAAGGGAGAGGATTCCTGTTGCTGGTCCAAGGAAAGAGCAGAGATCTAAACTGAGTAGTCTTTGTTGCTTTGCTGCTCTTGCCCTGAGCTGCAACAGCAGCTGCCTCCCACACCCAGGGCCTGGCTCCAGAATGTACTATCTGGCCTGTTGCCATCTTCCCAGTTGTTTGTCCCTTGTCCTCACCCAGCTCCATTCTTTAGTGCTTACTAGACTTGGTGGGTTGTGGCGTTCTATGAATCATTGCAAACTAAAATAAGAGCTCTCAATAGCATTTGCTGCTGTTCCCTTTTCTCTGTCTAGCTAACAGGGCTCAGGTTGCCCACCCTGCCTGTATTGCTGAATTCTTTGAGCAGGGCTGGATTCTTTTCACAGCAAAGGGTTCCGTGCCAGCTGGGAGTTTATTAACATTCGCTTTCTGTGTGTAGCTGCTGCTTCCCCCTCTCTCATCACCAGACTCCTCCACCACCTCCCCTCTGCCCCGATCCAACTGAACTCTGAAAGAGAGATTGAGCCCTGTTATGATTAAAACATGAGCTAAAATTAACTGTTGGACTGAATGAATAAACCTAAAGGCTAAAATCCTGGTCTCTCTGAAGTCAGAGGCAAAACTCCCATTGACTTCAATGGGCTAAGATTGCATCCACAGAATGAGACTTAACTCTTCCAGGGGTGTTAAAGTTGGAAGAATGCTATAGAACCCAATGCTGATAACACCCACACTTAAATACTTCAGATTTTTTTAGTTGACGAGTACATTGACCCATAGCCTTTCCCTTCAAAGTATGAAATTGATCAGCTGACTTCGACTCAGGAGCACAATACAATGTGAATTGAAGTGACTTTTGTCAAAATCAATTTTAAGAAACTGGGTATGTTATGCATTGCAGGTGTGGATATTTCACTCTTGCACCAATGGACAGAAATACACTATTTCTGTATAAAAAGAACTATCCCTGGGTTCTGATTAAAAAATGTTCTCTAAAACAGAAAGTATAGATGGATTGTAGCTGCTTTTCAGGCTTAATTTTATTTATTTAGCCTTCAGCTATACCACTATAGGCAGTGATCTTGCCATTACTGAGTCAGTCCCCTAGCGTGGTGTTGGAGGTGCTTGTCTTTCAGAGGAGATGCAAAACTAGGTTTCCAAAACTTTTGGATATTAAAGATGGCAATATTTGCATGAGAAGGCATATGAACTTCTGCTCTGCTGGCCATATTCCAGTTGATAATTACTTTCTGCCTGCCTAAATTTTCTCCTGTAGTTTCAATCAGATATAGTATCCTTCAATCCTTATCATAAACTGTTGCTGGGTACCCTGAACCAGCTGTTATGTTCCACCAAAGAGGCAGATTCTCTCCAGTGATTGTGTGAAGTGATGCCTTCATAAATTGTTTACAAGGATCTTTTTTTAAATATAAGCTCTTACCATATGAAGTCTGTCTGTTTAGATGGCTAGTTATCATATGTATGCATGCAGTTGCAGAATATGCACACATGTACTTTCATGTCTTTCTTTTAATGGTCCAAAATAGTTCTCAAGCAATTTTAGACAAATGATAAACAGGCAGGCTCAGAACAGTGGGTCCCATACTTCAGCTCAAAGCAAATTGAAGCATTTGAGTGTTAAAACCTTGAAAATGGGGCTTTGAAATAGAAACGTCTCAGCATAATGAACTTCAGGATATAAGAATGGTGCTGCAGCTTGTGTTTTCCCAGTGTACCACTTACAGGAAAGATCCAGGAGTTAAACATTTCCTGTTTTAATAGTGGATTCATTAAAACATCTGTGGTTCATTATCAATATCACACTTGTGTGAAAGCCTCACATATGTTACTCATCATAATTGTAGGGTGGATGGATAGGAGGAAAGGAGCTTGGAAAAGAGTCCCACAAACCTGAGATTTCTTGTCCTGATCTATAAAAGGTAACGTTGCCAGTCACATCTTCAGTTCCCTATCATTACAGTAATGGGCTTGGGATCCCACGCAAGATACCTCCAGTTGTCAAAGTTGCCTCTGATGATGGAAGGCTATGATTAAAACCACGCACATACTCTCTCTCTCTCTCTCTCTCTCTCTCTGATCAATTTAGTTAGTTAGTGGGAATATATATATTATACCAAATACATATGGTGACAAGATTTCTTAAAAATAAATGCTGGAGAGGCTAATGCTGAGAAATGAACCAAGAGAGAGAAGTGACATACATGTTGTTTTTCATTGGGAGATGGGTTGGCAGTGCTTCTATTTGGCTCTCACGGATTTTTGGAGACTGTTTCATACCATATGGCATATTAAACACAATAAACATGTTCATTTGGCAGTGGGGGCATGACAAGGAACATCAGAAGCCTTATGTAGGCATCAACAAATGAATATCTTTGCCTTCATATAAATAAAAGTTAGATCGTTATATTTTAATTCCCGATAACTTCTCATCTGGACACAGCCATTTATAATAATGACTGGTATGTGATTTCCAGCAGTGTAGATTGTAGGGTAGTTGAATGATGATGGTTGATTATTATTTGTATTGCAGTAGCACCTCTGATCCTGAGTCACGGGCCGCTGTGCTAAATGGTGTACAAGGAGAATAAAAAAAGATGGTCTTTGCTCTGAGTTTTAAAATTTAATTTGATTAAACTTCTTAAGCACTAACTGAAAGTTACTCCTGTGAACTTTTAAAATAAAAGTTCAAGTGTGAGAGTTCCCTTTTAAACAGGTTACTAGTTATTTGGTCAGTTAAATCCCTGCTATATGGTATGCATGTCGGTTATGTGACAGCAGTTGCACTGAGTCTTTTGTTCTTATTTCTTGTAACATTCACCATGTGTCTCATCTTTCTGTTATCACCATTTCATCATATCATCTGAACACCTAAATTTCAGATAAGGGCCAAATTCTCTTCTGCTGCAAATGGACTATTAGAGATTTGGTCCAATGACTAAATCATTCCTCCCATGCCAACCCAACCCCTCCAACAACCTTATTTGACTAAAACGTGCACTATCCTGCAGACATACTTTGATTTTAGGTTATTCATAGGCATCTTTTTCACTTGGACTTATTTTTAGAGCCAAATTAGAAGAAAAAATTGAGAAGAGTAGATTCTTCTAATTGCACGTTGACAGTAATCTGTTGCAAGCATGAGGGATGTCCCATTTCTAGGACAATCCAATCTTATTCCTTGAAATTTGATGGTACTTGTAACGCAGATAACGTCAAAGGGAAACTTCAGCCTCGGTTTTCCACCCAGGTATGGTTGTTCCTAAGACTCTCTCTCATACACAAGTTTGCTTTGTTCTTGAGAGACAGACTGTAGACCCTTTAATATTCTATCTGGATCTAGCTGACTCAGCCTTTGAGTATGACTCAGCAGTAATTGTGTGCCATTTCAGTGTTTTCCTTTCTCTTTCTTAACTAAGGCCCAAATTCGTGGACCGAATATGCAGCCTGGGCCAGGGAAAATAATTCTTACCATAAAGTTGTTGAGCAGCTGAAGGACTCTTCCATGGGGACTGCATTAGCTGATGTAGCTTGCCGTAGCCCAGTATCCTCTGATTGAAGGGTAGGCAGGAATGCCTGCACGATAGAATATCTTCTGTCCTGGGTACCCTATGATATGAGCACAGAACTGGTGATGCAGAACTCTTTTTTGCAAGACCCAAAACCAGGGCCGGCGCTTCCATTTAGGTGGCCTAGGCAATTGCCTAGGGTGCCAGGATTATTGAGGGGCGGCATTTTGCCGGGGGGGGAGGCGGCAGGCGGCTCCGGTGGACCTGCCGCAGGCATGCCTGCGGAGGGTCCTCTGGTCCCGCGGCTCTGGTGGATCTCCCGCAGACACACCTGTGGCGGCTCCACCGGAGCTGCGGACCCTTCGCAGGCACGACTGCAGCAGGTCCACCGGAGCCGCGGGACCAGCGCAGGGGGTGGCGAAATGGCTGTGTGCCTAGGGCGCTAAAAACACTAGCGCCGGTCCTGCCCAAAACCAAATTCCTGCCCTTCCTTTGGACAAAGAAATCATAGTGATTCGGGATTTGCCCCTGAAATTCAGATTTACCATACTTATCTGCAACTCTTTACAGTTTTGCTCAACCTACTTCTCTGTCACTGCTGAGCCTTTATATTCCTTCATATTGTGTTCACATGGCTCCCTTGTTTCCTCTCATTCACTCTTGGTTTCACTCCTACACACGATCAGACTTTTACTGCTCCTCTCATCTCTTTCATATCCCTTCCCAAAACACTTTTGATTTCCTGCTCCCTTTCTTTGCCACTGTCGTCTTCACATCCTCTTGTTCCTGAGGTCGGAGAGCCAAATTCTGTGGTGGAACTGGGAATTCAGGGGATCGGTGTTGTGGGTGAAACATGGGAAGGAAGTAGCATTCCACTTTTCACACAGCCCTGTTTTTTCCGCCAGTTGGAAAAAGTGCCAGTTTCATAAAATCCAGAGAAATGAAGGAGCAGACTATGAAGTAGATTAAAATGACAGGTTCACACTCCAACTGAATATAAAATATACACCCAAATATCTCTTCTGATTGCCGTGTCCAACCAGCATGAGCTCTTGGGTCTCTTTGCAATGCTCACAGATGTTGGCCATGCAGAAATCTAGAGATTGATGAATGCTGAGGAGCGCTGCTGGAGAAATGCACTAATAGAAAATCTAACCCCCTGCCCCCCCCTTTTTTTTTTTGAATCCCTGGGACGTGTAACTTCATTTTTTAATGCAGCCAACAGTGCTGTGCTTGGTGACGTTAGAGGTCTGAACTGTGATCTCTGTTTTCAAATGAAAGCTTTCCTTGTTTGTTTGGCTTTTTTTTTTTTTTAAACTGTTACTAGGAGACTCCTCTCTTTTGACACACTTAACTTGCCAAAGTGGCAGCTGCCAAACTTTACCAGCTGTGAACTATTAATGCACTAGTAAATTGCCTGAAGCTTTTTTTTATTGGAGGGCTGCTTTTATGCAAAAGGAACCACTTATAATCTCTCCCTCAGGATGGAATCTACATCGTGCACCTGAATGAAGAATTTCAGCTTTTAATCCCCACACTTTGTGTATGTGGGGAGCTGCCTTTTTGCAAGCTGTGATGGTGCTATGAGATTTCTGGGTGGCTATTAAAATGCCTGTCATATACAGTCGACAGGACCTGCATTCAGATGGTGCTTTGGGTACTACAGCAGGCTGCTAATACAAACTTAAATCAGAATCAAACTGCTATTACATGAATCTTACCACCAGTGCTCCATGGTCTCAATGAACATGCAGAGTGCTCTGAGAGCATTGACTCTGATGTGTCATACGGCCTTATTATTGTCAGGTCATTTGGAGCAGCACATCCCATGTTCAGTGTGGTCTTTCTCTGCTTCAGCGTAAGACTTGGTTGGCAGGGGCCTGCAGGATGAGGGAAAAGAGGAGTAGGGGGAGGCTGAAGAATTCATTTGGAGGGAGGGGGATGCCCAAGGGCAACAGGGGTCTTTTGTCTTATTTATGCTACTGTTTTGGTTTAACCTTTTATTCAATGAAATGAACCTGCTGGACCCAATTCTGCTCTGTTATCCAACTGTCAGTCCAAGGTTACACTGAGGATAGTGATGCTAATTTGGAGTAAATGGGAGCAGGATTTGGGCCAGTATGTCTCATTTCTTTTTGATTCTCTGTCTCTTTTCTTTTCCTTCCATTCTTTCACCAATAAGTGGTATCCTTCTATCCTCTAGCTGCTTTTCATGTGTCTGATTTCCCCTCCTTTCTTCTGCCACCTCTATTTGCCTTCCTTTCCCAGTGGTATGTGTTCTCTCCTTCTCTCATATTTTCATTTCTATCTTCCCCCTTAATGTATCTCTTCCCAAAATGTAGTCTCTCACTCCTTCCTTTCTTCCCTACCCCATCACTGTCCCCCTCTTTCTCTCCTCTCACTTGCAGTGGTGCTGGAACAGTTTTTATAGTGGGGGGGGAGGGGAAAGAGGGGTGAGAGCCATTGAACCAAACTGCAAACCCTGTATATGATGGAAACCACTTCAAGCCAGGGTGTGCTGCAGCACCACTAATTCTAGCACCTATGCTCACTTGTGCAGTTTCCCCATTTTGAGGTTTCACTTTCCATTCCCCCCACCTATTCAACCCTGACTCCTCCATTTACTCAAGCACATGGGCACTTTTTTTACCCACTCCCTCATGGTGCTGCATATGAGAAAACTAAGGCTGGAAGGGACCTCAGAGTCATCAAATCCAGCCTCTTGTGCTAAGGCTGGCCTGACAGGTATTTGTCCAACCTGTTTTAAAAACCTGCATGAAGGGTATTCCACATTCTCCCTTGGAAGACTATTCCAGCATTTAACAACCCATATAGTTAGAAAGATTTTCCTAATATTGAACCTAAAATCTTCCTTCCTTCAGATTAAGACCATTACTACTTATTCTTCCTTCAGTAGACATGGAAAACAATTGATCATAGTCATCTTTATTACAGCCCTTAACATATCTAAAGGCTGTTAACTGGTCCCCCATCAGTTGTCTTTTCACAATACTAAACATGCCCACTTTTTTTTAACTCTTCCTTACAAGTCAGGTTTCTAAATCTTTTATCATTGTTGTTGCTCTCCTCCGCACTCTCTCCAATTTGTTCCCATCTTTCCTATAGTGTGAGTCCCAGAATTGGACACAAATCTAGCAGAGACCTCAGCAGTGCTGAGTAGAGTGGGACAATTAACTCCTGGGTCTGTCTTCCTGTTAATACACCCCAGATTATATCCTTTTTGACAACTCCATCACTTTGTTGACTCCTATTCAATTTGTGGTCCACTATAACATCCAGATTCTTTTCAGCAGTAATACCACCTAATCATTTATCCTCCATTTTCTAGTTGTGCATTTGACTTTCCTTCCTAAGTGTAGTACTTTGCACTCATCTTTGTTGACTTCAGGGTAATCTTTTGAGTTGTCAAAGTTGTTTTTGTATTCTAATCTTGTCCTCCAAATTGCTTGCAATCCCTCCCATATTGGTGTCATCCACAAACTTTATAAGCATACTCTCCACTCCATTATCCAATTCATTAATGAAAATATTGAATTGTACTAGCTCCAGGCCTGCTCCCTGTGGAACCCTACTATATATGTCCTCCCAGTTTGACAGCAAACCATTGATAACTACTCTGAGTATGGTCTTTCAACCAGTTATGCACTCACTTTTATAGTAAATTCATCTAGACCACATGTCCCTGTGTCAAAAGCCTTCTAAAATCAAGACATATCCTGTCTACTGCTTTCCCCATCCACTAGGTAAGCAACCCTGTCAAAGAAGGAAATTAGGTTGGTTTAGTATGATTTGTTCCTGGCAAATCCGTGCTTGCTATTCCTTATAACTGACCATCCTCTAAGTGTTTACAAATTGATTATTAAGTTTGTTCCAGTATCTTTCTAGGTGTCAAAGTTAGGCTGACTGGTCTATAATTACCTGGTTTTCTCCCCTTTTTAAAGATAGTCACTATGTTTGCTCTCTTCCAGTCTTATGAAACCTCACCCATACTCCCGGAGTTCTCAAAGATAATTACTTACGGTTCCAAGATTGCTTCAACCAGTTCCTTAAGTACAATAGGATTAAATTCATCCGGACCTACCAACTTGAATATATCTAACTTGTCTAAATGTTCTTTAATCTGTTTTGTGTCTTTTTTGCTTTCTGTCCCTTCCCTCTTGTTGGTAACATTAATTGTGTTGAGTATCTGGTCACCATTAACCTTTATAGCAAAGGCTGGAGGAAAATAGGCATGAACTACCTGAGCATTCATTAGTTCTTCACTGCTAAGTAAAGGACTTATGCTTTCCTTCATCTTTCTCTTGCTCCTAATGTATTTCTGGAGCCTCTTCTTATTGCCTTTTATGTCTTGTGCTAGGTGTAACTCATTTTGTAGCTTAGCAAGTTCTGATTTTGTTCCAATATACCTGTGCTATTTGTACTCCTCCTTACCAATTAGTCTGTTTCCACTTTTTGTGGGATTCCTTTTTGATTTTTAGGTCATAAAAGATCTCCTGATGGAGCCATGTTGGCTTCTTTCTAGTCTTCTGATCTTTTGCATCAGGATAGTTTGTAGTTGTGCCTTGAATATTGTCTCCTTGAGAAACTGCTAGTTCTCCTGATCTCCTATTGCCCTTAGATTTTCTTCCCATGGAACCTTACATACAAGTTCTGAGTTTGTCTGCTATTTTGAAGTCCATTATCCTTATTCCGCTGCTCTCACTACTTCCTTTTTCATGATCACTTTCACCCAAATTTCCTTCTACCTACAGATTTGCTACCAGTTCTTCCCTGTTCGCTATTTTTGATTTGATTCTGACCATTTGCCAGCCCTCCCAGTACACAGTGCTGGCTGAGAGGGTGGGGGCTGGTATTGTCCCCATTCCAAGCTGTGATTCCTTAACCAGTCTGACTGCACTCCCATTGACATCAGTTGGAGTTGTGGGTACCATTGCCTCTGAAAATCAGCCTCTTGGTGTGCATTTTAGGCCATACTCAACAATGCATCACATGGTAGCAAGCTTCTCTCAAACTGAAGAATCAGCAAAAAGGGCCACAGATTTCCCATCTCTGCAATTTTCTGGTGGTGGGGTTCAAATGCAGTGGAATTCCAGGAGGAAATTTGACTAGGTCTACAGTCCCCTGCCAGCCCAGATCCAAGAACTGCAGTGCTGTGAATATATGCTGAATCCACTAGTGTTGGTGGAGTGAGGTCGTATGGGAAATTTACCTGCAGGTCTGTTATGCCAGTCAGTTGTAGATGGTCTCTGTAATGTGTGTCCAGCCATGGTACAGTACAAAGTTATTCTGTATCTGAGACCACAGCTTTGGTTCCAGTATTGGTCAAGCTGTGATAGAATCTGGGAATTTCTTAACTATATAAACAACAACTGAACCTAACAAGATAATCTCAACAGTGGATTTAACCCATTAACCATTTTGAAGCTGCTTTATTTTTAATAAGTCTAATGCCTTTGATTGTCTATAATTTCTGAGTGCTTGTCCATATCCATAAAGCACAGTTTTTTTTAAAGATCCACTACAGAAGGGAAAACAAGATCAAAACAGCAAGCAGCCCACCATGAACTTAAAAGAAGTTCACTATATCAGCAGCTTAATAAGCAGTCTGAGAGTCTAGGATAGATCTCCTTTTAAAAAAAAACCAACACACCAAACACACACACAATCCATCTTTCTCAATGGAGAAAACTAAAATATTTATGGTGCAACTACGAGTTTGTGGTGAAGACTTCTTAATCACATGGTTTATTATGAGGTCTAAAGGTGACACGATATAACTGAGATTCCATTTAAATGAAGTGTGTAATTACTGCAGGCAATGGTATTCACAGTATTTAAAAGCTAGGAGCACTTGCTAAATCTCCATGGTCTTTAGGGGCAAAACTGTCTATAGTATAAATCTATAATAGTTAAGGAGACTAACACAGCTCAAGTGCATGTAGAATGGGTATGTGATCTGAATTAACTCGAGTTACTCATCATTTACCAAATGTCTCTCTCACAATCTAGCATACGTTTTCACTGTATGTGAAATAAGAAAGATAAAAGAAATGGGGATAGATACTTGTATCACCCCATAACTTATCAACTTAAGGTAGCTTGCTGGTTGTTCACTTGAAATTAATGTAATTCATCACAGTATCTTTCTTAATCACTATCAATCTCTTGTTTCCTTTTTGTATGTTTTTTTTTGAGAGAGATCTCTTTAAAGAACAATTGTGTTGTAACGAATTGTTAGTAAAGATGATAGTATATTAGAAATAAAGTACTAAAGATGCAGAGCAATAGCAAGTATGCAGAACATGCATATCTGAGCAACACTGTCAACTCTCACAAGGCTTAAAACAGTTTCTTGGTAGCATAAACAGTTTCTATCTATGGATATTTAGGGGCCTATCCCCAGCTGATGTGCTCTCAGTGGGTCTGACAATTTATACTAGGGTTGAGGATCAATGGCGCTATTGTAATTTTCACCAGGGTGAGCATCTGCCCCATAGTTTTATTAATGGTGGAAGTCTGACAAACACAAAGAACTATATTGCTCCATTGATGGTTGCTGTTAAATACAACGCCCACACAGTGGTAACTGGGATCCTGTATTTGTGTGATAGCTGTGTTTTAAATGGCGGCTAATATTTATAACTACCTTATTCACTTATAATTCTGTATAACCTAAAATAGTCACCTTCATAGATCATCAGCCCTGTATAAAAGGCTCTCAAATCAATAAATAAACCATTCTGCAAACAAAAAATCCATACTACTCACAATTAGTCTTTTGAATTACATGCCACACTGTTACAATTATGGGGAAATTTTTTAAAAACATAAAGAGCAGGTAGGTGTTCCCTTCCCATTGACAAATCAATGGAAGTTGGCTGTCTATCTTCTATTTACAACTTTAAACAATAAAGAGGGATAGGTTTAATGTGGAATTCATACATTTAGCCAGATGTCTTGACAGTGATGTAAACTATAGTATTCTTTCTGCTACACTTTTCTATCATATAACATTTTTACAATAGAATATAAAAACAACCAATTCCAGTCATGAAGGCAACGTACTGGTTACCTTTAACTGTTTTGTTAGCCTTAAAGACTCTAGAGGTCCAGAACATGAACAAGTCCATGATAAGTACTCTGTAGATACCACGTAATATATGCAATTAGGTATGTATTTGCTGTTCGTGTGATCTTGATTTGAGTGATCACAATGTCCAAGACCAAAATTATTAATTCATGTCTTAGCTACCCAATTTGCCTGGTCAAAATCTTGCATCCCTCCAAAACTGCACATGCACAAGCTTGTCCACGAAGTCAGGCAAACAGAGAGCTTGATTGGAGACCACTTTGAAAATGTGCTCCATAGTTTGGAACCAGTTGTATGTGATATCTGTGGAGAAGCAAATTATGTATAAATGTTTGAAGCTTGTGTGTGTAGACCAATACTTACGTTCTTGTTGTTTGTTCTTTCCCAGTGGTGTTTGATGACTGCAAGGGGAATGACAAGTTGAACTTTGAAGTTTCTAACCCAGACTTTAAGGTGGAACCCAATGGATCTTTAGTTGCACTGAAAAATATAACTGAAGCTGGCAGAGCTTTGTTCATCCATGCCCGGTCTGCCCAGGCTGAAGATATGGCAGAAGTTCTAATTGTCGGAGGGAAAGACCATCATGGCTCTTTAAAGGTAACAAAAGACCAAAATTCACAAGAGAATGTCAAGGAGGGTTGTTATTTCAATGTAACTAACATCTTAAACACTAGACAGAGTTACTTCTTTAAAAGAGAGATGTCATCAGACATGAGAACAGCCACACTGGGCCAGACTAGTGGTCCATCTAGCCCAGGATCTTGTCTTCTGACAGTGGCCAATGTCAGGTGCTTCAGAGGGAATGAACAGAACAGACAATCATTGAGTGATCCATTCCCTATTTGTCACTTCCAGCCTCTGGAAAGCAGAGGCTAGGGACATTCAGAGCATTGTGTTGCATGTCTGACCATCCTGGCTAATAGCTGGTAATTGACTCGTAATCCAAGTATTATTTTAATATTCAGAACTCTTGAAATCAGGTATGTTGTATGATACTGAGTCACTGCATATTTCCTAGGCATCAACAGAGAACTGATAATGCCAGTGAAGGCCAGATATTAACAAAAGAACCATTCAAACAAAACAGTCCTTCTGCAAGAACACAGAACAGCTCTATTGAGGGTAGCTCATAAGAGGCCGAACTGTAATAACCTTACTAGTGCAAACCAATGGGATTAGACAACCACAGTAAGGCCCTTACTGAGGATCTGAGAAGACTTACTGTAAAGATTTAATTTAGGTCCTATGAATCCTTAACCTTCATTAGAAATCTAAGAGTGACCCAGGAATGAATTCCAGCTTATGGCTCTTTAATTTTTAATATGGGTCTCCTATGTCCTAGTGTACATCAATGCCTATACCAATCATTGTGCCACATTTTGCATTGTCTCCTTTACATGCCAATGATTTTTTTCCACTTTATCCATGGAATAGTGTGTCCTTCCTATTTCACATACAATTTCAATGTAATCCTAAAATGATGGGGTAGAGGGCGGGGGAATTGATTGAAATGTTTACTTCATATAAAACAAAATAACAAAAGAAAAACTGATGTAGCCTTCATTTCGGTGCCATGGCATTCAGCAAGTAAGCAGGCATGACAGTGACTTACAAGATAATTAAGCCTGGTACCTTTACAGACCTATAATTTAAAGGAACTCAAAGAAGCCATAATAAGGAGGGTTATAAAGAGTGACTGATCCAATGTCTTATTTCAGTATTTAGGCTTTTGGCCTGGGAGCACTTTCATTATATTTCCAACAATAGCTATAGTGGTTTAACTTAAATCTTCCTTTAAAAAAAAATGGGTTAGATGTAGGGCTAACAACGGCTGAACAAACTTTTAAAAGTCAATGGCCAAGGGAAAGGTTTTGATTTGCGTTTTAAGCTGTGTTGAATGTGAATATAGATTGCTGGGAAAAACAAACAGCATCAGAAAGTTATAATAGCTTGAGTAGAGGTGGTTGGAACATTTTCAGCTAAGGATATGTCTACACGGCAAGCAGAAACCTAGGGCAATAAGTCTCACAGCCCAGGTCTACAGACTCAGGCTTGCGCTACAATGTTTAAAATAGCTGTGTACACATTTGGGCTCAGCTTCAGAGCCTGAGCTCTAGCCCAAGCCCAAACATTTACATAGCTATTTTTAGTGCTGTAGCACGAACCTGGCAGCCTGAATCTGTAGACCCGGGCTCTCAGACTCACTGCGGTGAGCGTCTGTTGCTGGGTAGACATACCCTAAGTCACCTCAAGAGCAAGAGTGACTCTCTCACACTCTTTAGCTGGCTAGTTAAGTTCTTGTCCCGCCTGATTCAGTGTGAGGTGGGAGGAAACCTCTCTGGTCTGAAACATGGGCTTGAATCTGAATCTCCAGCATTGCAGAACAGGCTATAACACACACTCACTCGTCCATTTTCTTGTAAAAACGTTCAAAACATTTTGTTCCAGTGTGGAACAAAAAACAAATGTCAAAAACTGGAAGTTTGCCATGAAATGCTATTGTGCCTTTCAGTCAGCTCTCATTGTGAGATGAGGGATGGGCCCAGATCCAAACAGCCCTGAATGCTGCTGACAGATCTGAAGCCAATCTTCAGGGCCCAGTCCCTGTGTGAAAGTCTCTTATTCTTTATGAACTACATCCTGAAGTTCTTACTCAATTTTTATTCAGTCTTCCTGAATGAGGCAGCCCTTCCATTGTTTTCAATAGCAGCTTTCCTGTAAAGGTATGACCTCAGGATCTGAACCACTATTTTTGTGAGAAACTGGAGATTGTTTTTCTTCTCAGAGAAGAGATTGCTGGCATGGGGTATCTGTGTGCATGTTTTTGCCCTGCACTTAACTAGATCTATCAATGCACCTTGGTCCTCAACTGCTATTCTGGTGATGAGCCTCTCTTCCTCAAAGACTCCCGAGTGTATTGATTAACGCTCATCACAGGTTGAAAAGCCATCAACTTCACTCTATTCATAAATAAAGTTTGATCTGAACTCTGGCCCTGATCCTGAGCTCTGCTCTGGCCACTTTTCGCTGCTCCAGTGGAAGAAAACCAGCCTAAATCTGGCTGATCTCCCCTGTTGGCTGGATCCCCACAGGGTGTAGAGCTACCTGTAGTGTCTCCTATACCTGCAGCCATCAACCTTTTTATAGCTGCTGGTATAGGGGACATGACTGACAGAAAGGGCTATGACCAGGGTTCCCATTCAAAATGATAATCCCCACATGTAGTAAGGGCATTGGCAATTTGTGGCTGCTTAACCTTGTCTTGGGGAACTATCCTGGTGTAGAGCAACATCTGGATTTGATGACAGTGGAGAGACTCTTTCCAGCCCTCCATCTTGTGTTTATTGAGCATTCCCCAATTATGTCAGAGAGTTAGTCCCAGAACTGATGGATTAATCTAATACTTTCTAAGGAGGGTTCTATTTTGTTTTTTTAGCAAACAGTTCTGTTATTGTTTGCCTATTTGAAGTCCAACACAGTCTGTTTTGTCTTTCTGTGTGTCAAATTCAAGTAGAATTTGAATATTACATTGTCCTATCTGAAGTGATTTTATGATAAATTTGAACTTAATCCTTCATGCTACAATCTCCATGTGTCAGCATGGAAACAGCAAAACTGCTCCATCTGTGTGTGAGATGAATATTGGCTAAGAATAGCTCAGATTGGAACCTTTGCATTTTAGTACAATTCTGTAGGGTTATGATAAGCATATGCTAGAGCAGTGCTTAGCATGCAGTACTTAGTTCCGTACCTTGTTTAATTAGAGGATAAGTAGTTATTAAGTATTTCTCCACTGCCTGTTACTGCAGTTTCTCTTCTGAAAGCTTGTAACCTACAACTGTGAAATCTCATTGTTAATGGTTCTAATTACAGAATCTCAACATGTTTAGAAAAGACTGACAACAATCAACTGATACAGTGACTGGCAGTCTGGGTAACCTTAACTGTGAGCCTGAAGAGAGACTAAGTAAACTATAAACCTTAGAAAGGGTGATTGCTCCTAGTCAGAGTTGAGATGACTACTGGAAAGATTTAGAGGACGACTTCTGAGAGTACATAAAAGTTTTTGGATTCTAGTGATCTAACTCCCATTGAAGCCTGTGGAAAGACTCCAACTGTCTTCAGTGGAAGATGGATCAGGTCCTAAGTGATTCAATTAATGAGTGATTTAATTAAGTAGTTCAATTCATAGTTAAAATATCACCAGTGATTATAAAGATAATGCTTTCTTTCTTAGCGGTTCTGCTTGTTGTCTTTGAGACATATCTTGCTTATTTTAATCTTTAAGCTCTCTATTCTTTCATCCTTTTCCTCTAAACAAAACTTTTGCTTATTTTCCTATCAGAAAACGTTTTTACTCATTAGCTCTCCAGAGGCAACAGATTCATATTAGCAAGGTGGATGCTACCCTGCCTCCAGCATAATCAAGAAGATTGCCAATTAGATGTTGTTTAGACTTTTTATTGACTAGTAGAGGTGGAAGAAGCAAAAATTATATTTTGATTTTCAGACCAAGTTTCCTCTGAAACTTTCTTCAGAGATTGTCTGTCTGTCTGTCTGTCTGTCTGTCTGTGTGATACATACATAAATTTGTATATAATGGAAGGACAGGAGTCCCTTCATTGTTTAAGGTTATAACCAGATTCCATTCTAAGTCCTGTTGTTAGCACCTTCCCCATAATTATGACTAGTAACATTGGTTTCTGTCTGTTTTAAGGTATTCTACAGCAGTGGCTCTAAACCTTTCCAGACTATTGTACCCCTTTCAGGAGTCTGATTTGTCTTGCATACCCCTAAGTTTCATATCACTTAAAAACTACTTGCTTAGAAAATCAGTCCTAGAAATACAAAAGTGTCATAGCGCACATAGGTACCGACTTGACCCCTCCTCCTCCCACTTCTGGCCTCACCCCTGCACCACATCATCCCGCCGCTGCACCACCCTCATCCCACCCCTTCCCCAAACTCCTTGCCTTTTCCATCAGGTAGCACTTTTACATAGGTGCTTTAATGAAGGTTAAAGCTATAAGCCCTTAGTAACAGTTTTAAAAAGTTTTTCCCTATGGTTTTGGTGAGGACACTTTAAAGCTGCAGCAAAAACCATGTCTGTGAGCCAGTGGATCAGAGATAAGAAGATTGCTTCTTCCCCAACTTTTTAACAAATAGAGGTGAAAGTTATATTAAGTCTTGTGAAGGAATCAACACTTTAAAAGACAAGCCTATTTGAAGAAACATCTCTTCATTTAGCACTTTTACATATGCGTTTCAATAAAAAATTAGCATGCATAAACCATCCCAGGGTTAAAATCAAGGACAAACTGTTTATAGTGATGAGAAAAGTTTCCCCCCTATGTTTTAGACTGGTAATTTTTAGCGAGGACAATTTGAAGCAGCAAGCCTTTTCAGCAAAGCCACAGTTAGCTAAAATAGCATCTGTGAGATAGGCTCTCTCTGATCCACTATCTGCAGAACACTCCACTCCTCGTCTTACAAGTGTTCAAAGTATGGGGGGAAAGTCGAGGGGTAAGGGTGTTCTTCAGATAGGCGATCTCTGAGCTTCATGCAGTCACAAAGCGATGGTTTTTATCTTTTACAATCAGTAAATGTTATAACAAGTATTTTATTCCTATCACAAAGTGTCTTTCAATGTCATCTCATCATTTGTTAAAACTTGAACAGCATTTAAAAAGTAGGAAAGAAGTCTGTTTGTTTGTTTTTGTTTTTAACACAAACAAAAAAACCAACAAGCAAACCTGAAGGGGTGACCCCTAGAGCATTGCTAATGCAGACTATAATGCATGGATCACTGGCTAGCCTAATTAGTCTTATGTGTTTTTAAAGTGTAGAGAAAGCTCCAGCCTGTAATGTATTATTTTTAATAAAATCTATGGATCCAAAACAAAAACAGGAGCTTGTATCTGTGTCTCAGCAAACGGGTTACAAACATTTAAAAACAAAAGCATTCTGATAATGCAACAGAAAAATTCATACTTAAATCTTAAAGTCCTAAGAAAATTTTAATATGACTTTTGCATGGATTTGTTTAAAAAGTGGAGAGGAAAATAAACTTCTCTCTGATCCACTGGGTTACAGAATAAGGGGAATATAAACTAGCTGTTACTAAGGTTCTGTGGTTTTAACTCTGATATGTTTCTGCATACTCTTTTTGTTTAAACACACCTGTAAAATGTTAAATGAAGAGATGTCTTTATATAGGCTTGTCTTTTAAAGTGTTTATTCCTTTAGAAAGGCTAATATAACTTTCACTTGTATTTGTTAAAAAGTGGGGGAAGAAACAGCCTTCTTATCTCTGATCTACTGGCTTACAAAGGCTGTTTTTGCTAACAGTGGCTTTGCTGCAAAAGTGTGCTGCTTCAGATTGTCCTCACTACAAATGACCAGTGTTAGTCTAAAACATAGTGGGGGAACTTTTTTATCACTTATAAATTACTTTTATAAACAGTTTGTCCTTGATTTTAACCCTGGGATGGTTTCTGCATGCTCATTTTTTATTGACACTCATATTTAAAAATGTTAAATAGAGGGATGTTTCTTCAGATAGGCTTGTCTTTCAAAGGGGTCTTTTCTAATCCACTAATTTAGAAAGGCTGCTTCAAATTGTCCTCACTAAAAAATAACCAATGTTAGCAAAAGCATAGGAGAAAACCTTTTATTACTATAAATTACTTTGATAAACTGGTTGTCTGTGGTTTTAACCCTGGGGTGTTTCTACATGCTCATTTTTTATTAAAACACCTATAAATAAATGTCTGTTTCTTCAAATAGGCTTGTCTTTTCAAGTGATTATAAAATAGAGCTTTATTCCTTTACACAACTTAATTATCTTTTACTTTTGTTCAAAAGTTTAAAAAGAAACTTCTTATCTCTTTGTTCTAGACATCTCACAGCCTTCTTTATCTCTAATTCACCATCTAACAAAGCTACTTTTGCTGCAGCTTCAGATTGTCCTCACCAAAAGCATAAGGGAAAACTTTTTAAAACTGTTTTACTAAGGGCTTATGGCTTTAACCTTCATTAAAGCACCTATGTAAAAGTGCTACCTGATGGGAAAGATGATTGGGGTCTGTTTTTTTTAAAGATAAGGATAAGGCAGTTAAAGAGGAGGGGGGTGTAATGAGGGGAGGGAGATGGCTCTTGTTTAAAAATCTTGGGACTATAGGATTGGTTCAGAAAAATGTATTCTATGATGCCGCTGTAGAACAGCATCTGATTGGTCGAATCTAAAGGCAGAGGTAGCTAGCCTGAGTGGTTGTGAGCCTTGGGAGCTCCCTCCTGCCCCAGGAACAGTTGCAAGGGTAAGATATCACGCTCATGCTCTCTCTCTCTCTGACTCAACCATGACTCAGCCTATCTTTGCCCTTTGCAAAAGGCTTTCTTTTCCTCTTTTCTGCCATCTTGTATTTAACTCTTTTTAAATGCTCTTTTCTTAACCTGTCCTCATATTTAATATTTTAAATGATTTCTATTAACCTACATTTATATTTTTACCATGTGCTTACTAAATAGTCTTTGCTTTATAAAATTCCCTTTTTCTGCCATGTTTTTTAACCTAACTTTATATTTAATAAACTATTTCCATTTATTTTTAAAAAAATGTTCTTTAATAACATGCCAAACTATTCCTTTAAAATCATCTCTCCTTAACAAACCTAACCAAACAATCTTTCTTCTGTTTAATAACCTTTCTTTCCTTTTTACCTCTAAACCTAACCAAAGTTTTGTTTAGAGAAAAAGGATGAAAGAATAGAGAGAGCTTAAAGATTAAAAAAAAAATCAACCAAATGTATCAAAGCACAAGCATGGAACATTCCCCCTATTAAAACACAGAAAATAATTTAAAAAAAAAATCAAAATGACCAACGGTGCCAAACCTCAACGCCAATGAGAATGGAGGGCAGGACATAAGCCCTATTTGGGACGTGGAAACCTGCCAAAAATACATAGAGATGAATACTATTGAGCACTATACTACTGATGAGACTATTAACAGGAATGTCAATTTCTATCTGTTTTTGTACTTACGTGTCCCTCATCATCACCATAGTACGTGAACACCTCAGACATCTGTGGGTTTTTTGATCATAATACATCCATGAGGGAGGAAAAGCATTATCCCCATTTTATAGATGGAACCTGAGGCACAGCATAGACTAAGTGACTCACCTCAGGTCACACAAGACACTGTGGCTGAGCTGGGCTTTGAATCCACATCTTCCAGTTCTAAGTACAGTGTCCTTTCTCTAGACTGTCCTTCCTCACCTACTTTGGTTATACTTTTAGCAAGGATGCCATGTGTACACTAGGAACTGGGCTGAAACCACAAGGAAAAATCCATTTTGTAATGGCAATGCACTTGTCTGTGTGACAAATTCTGCCCTTTTCACAGCAAAAGGAGTTATTTAGAACTTTTCTTTGCAGAAACAGAAACACTGAAAAAAATAAAAGCAAACTACCCAGAGCCTGGTTCCAAAGCAGATAAGGGGACAGGCTGATATTCACAAATTCCAGCCGAGGAAAAGCTGTACAGCATGGTGCCCAGGATTCTTCCATACACAAGGCTGAAATGATTAAATGGAAACTATCAGCCCCTCAGGACTCTTTTCAGGCATCAGATGAGAAAAGAAGAGATAAGAGGGAGGAGAGCACCCTTGGACAGCATATAATATAGGAGCAGAACTTAAAATAGCTTCTGGTGGTAGCTCAGAAAGAAGGGAATGAACTTGTTGCAGTCAAGCTGCCCTGTACCATCCACTTTAACTGACTAGCCCTGCAGTATTCTACACTGCCTGCAGTTTCCCTATGTTAAAGTTTTGGTTTTCAACATTATGGTAATATATGTCTGTTACATATAATGTTGAGGAGAGTAGAGTGAGACTCAGGAGAGCTAGGTTTTGTTCCTGGCTCAGCTGTTGGCACTTGCCCTGTGGCAAGTTACTTCACCATCTTGTTCCTCGATAGAGTGAGAATAATGATTCTTAGCCCTTTGTAAAGCACACAGCGACCTATGGTTGAAAGGTACTATATCCAAACGAGATGGCATTATGAAAGAGTGCTATATTTTGGTCTGAAATCACCCAGATGAAATTCTCTGGACAAGTGCAAAGTACTGCACATAGGAAGGAAAAGGAGAGACAGTGGGGAGGCAGAAGTATTGCTGAAAGGATCTGGAGGTTACAGTTGTGATGAGTCATCCCTGAATTACCTCTGAGCCTGCCCAAGCCTGATTTCTCCTCCCTGAGCCAGAGAGTATGATGAGTCACTCACAGCAATTGCCTGCAGGTCTTGTGATAGGCCCTATGCTGGTCAACCAATCCTCAGGCCAGAACCCGCTCATGTGATCCCAAGGCAAATGTGTAGACTTCTAAGGGGAGCAGTTTCTCCAGTCTGCTCACCATCATTACCTGGCTGGGAATGTTCCCATTGCCTGGTAGTTCTGACACAGTTCCCGGACTCCTGCTTCAGCTCCGGCCAGCCCTTCCTCCTGCTTGTACTTCTGCTCTAGCTGGGCCTTGTCCCTACTTCAACTCTAACCCCTGCTGCTTCCACGCTAGCCAGTCCCTGCTCCAGCCTGCATCTGTGCCTGCCTCAGCCAGAGATTCTGGCAGTAGTGGGTCACAAAGTGAATGAGTCAACAATCTGGCAGTTGTGAAAAAGAGGCTAATATTATAGGGTGTATTAATAGGAGTGTCATAGGTAAGACGTGGGAGGTAACTGTCCTGCTCTACTCAGCATTGGTGAGGTCTCGGCTGGAGTACTGTGTCCACTTCGGGGACCTAGCCTTCAGAAAAGCTGTGGAAAATTGGAGGAAGTCTAGAGAAAAGCAACAAAAATGATAAATCAGGTTTTCTAAGTTCTTTTTTATGAGGAAAGGTTAAAAAGTCAGCACATTATAGTCTTGAGAAAATAAGACTGAGGGGGAAGCAATCTTCAAAAGTGTTAAGGGTTGTTATAAAGAGGATGGTGACCAGTTGTTCTCAATGTCCACTGATGGTAGAATAAGAAGTAATGGGCCTAATCTGCAGCAGCAGAGATTTTAGATTAGAAATTAGGAAAAGCTTTCTAACTATCTGGGTAGTAAAACTCTGGAATAGACTCCCAAGGGAAGCTGTAAAATCCCGATTGTTGGAGGTTTTTAAAGAACATGTTAGAGAAGCATGTGAGGGATGGTCTAGGTTTGCTTGGTCCAACCTCAGCATGGGGTACTGGAGTAGATGACTTCTCAAGTTCCCTTCCACCCCCACATTTCTGTAATTGACATAATCATGCCATGGGTTCAAATTCAGCACATTTTTTTTGTGATTTCACTGTCTGCTCTGCCCATGTAATACCAAAAGGTTTCAAATTTTGTTTATAGCAGAGGAGAAATGCTGAAGCCCTAGACCCTAGGTACATGACTGTCTATCTTAGCACTGATGAAAAAAGATCATTTTGCAGTACAACTACTGTAGGTTATTTGAAAACATCATAAAGTACCAACCTCTATGATATAACCAGTAATAGTTCCTATCAAGGAAGATTAGCATTTTTTCCACATCATATCAGTTTGGAGGGAAATTCCAAATGGGCTGAAAATGATTACAAGTGTATGAATTGGACTCTCATCTGAGAGATTGACAAATAGGATTGCTGATTTTCATCTTATTAGATTTTACAAGCAGCAGTTGCTTCAAAGAGGAGTATGTACAATGCTGTACTTTAGGAATATTTTTGTAGTCCTGAAATATGTAAAGTCACAGTGCTCTATTAATATTGACAATGTACTTATGAGTTCTTATGCTGATCAAAAAGATATGATGTAGAAAATTATTTCTTTTCAGAAAACTTTGAGATACTTCATATTACAACATAAAAAGGACCCATTAGATTCTCAAAAACACATCACTTGTGTTATATCCCTAACAAAAACATTTTTTATGTCTAAACTTCCCAGTAAAATAGAAACAAAAACACCAAGATTAGATGAAATGTGACATGCCATGTATTTGCTGAAACAGAATGTTTGTCATATTCTTCCACTAATGTGCAAATCTATATGAGATTTGTTTGTATATTTTAAACTTCATCCACATGAAGCAATAGGTGTTGGTATATGGATAGTATTGTGGTGTATAGCTTTTCTCCTTTTTATGGCTACCCATTGAATGATTTAAGTGAAAATCGTTTTTAGTTGAGAGAACCTTCAAAACCCCTATAACTACATGATCACATTTTACATTAGGGTCCATTAATACAATACCCCATTGCCATCAGTGGATCAATCAATGTGTTCCAATTATTTATTTCTCTGTGTAAATTTATTAAAATCCCCATTGGAGCTCTCTGCAAGTTGTGAAATATTACACAACATAGAGCTCTCTAAATCCTCCTTAGCCACTCAAACCATTTTGAACCGAAAACCCTAGTTCCTCTGCTCCCTGAGACTGATTCAAAGTCCACTGAAGTTAATAGTTTCTCACTGACTTCAGTCAGGTTTAAATCAGACCTATGCAGGAGTTTGAGCTACTAGATACACGTAACTGTGGTTCTGAGAGATTCTCTCCTGGCTCTCAGTCCCCTCCTGGCAAGCCATTCATGGTTGACTGAGACATCCTCTTAGCAGTGTACATGAAGTAGAGACTGCATTGTGTACACCCTATCCCTGAGTTCCCCATCCGCTCAGTTACATCACTGCATCAGCTCTCACTGGAGCTGATAGCCATGTGTAGATCTTCAGCTCTTGAGTGCATTTCCCCTGCAAATTCCTGCTGCTGAACAAATCCAGATTTCACATACATTGGTTCTGGAATATGTTCTAACAATGTACCATTTCTCTAAGAATTATCATGGTGCCAAGAGATGCAGCAGTTGCTATAGAAACAATTGCTTTTTGTATTGAATGGAAGAGTAAAGAACATGATCCACTGATTCTGATTAACTTACATTCCATCTTTGAGCAAAGTATTTCTAGTAACATCTCTCATTGTATGTGTAAATACTTAGATCAAATGTTGTTAGCCATAAGCACTAAGTTTCTTTTTCTCCGGGATTGCTCTGCCCCAAGACCCTGCTCCCAGTCTGCTCCTCCCCTGAGGCCCCACCTTCACTCTGCCACTACCCACCCTGTTCCAACCCCTCCCTCAAGGTCCCATCTGCTCACCAGTCCCTGTTCTCTGCCCTCTCTCAAGCACCTCCCTCAATGCCAAACAGCTGATCAGTGGCAGCCACCAAATAGCTGTAGCTAGTAGGTGCTGATCACCCACTATTTTTTTTCCCATGTGTGCTCCAGCCCTGAAGCACCCGTGGAATTGGTGCCAATCTTGTTTGCTAACTTTGCTCCCTTTTCTCTCAATACACAACTTCAGCATGTAAATGAGAAGTAGTCAGTTTTTTAAGGAGATAAAAATGGTCTTTTAGACTGGAAACATGAATAACTCACTTTGAAATTATAAGCTGTTGGCTGCACTGCATGTTCTGTGCTTTCCTAGGAGAATAATCTACATTCTGATTTTAAATGAACTAGAGAGATACTTATTCTAGGAAAGGGACTTTATACTTTTCATTAGCAAACAGAATCCAGGCAGCACGGAGTATTTTTAGTGTTAAAGGTGAAATGAAATCATTCAGAAATAAATAAAAATAATTATTTAAGAGCCATGACTAGTGACAGAGTAAATGGGTAGACTGAAAAATTACAACAAAACATATCCCAAAATAAAATATTTCAGAATCACAATTCCCTTTACTCACCAGCCAGGACCTGAGTATAGAACTTTGTGTTTCACAAGAAGAATAGATGTCATCTATGCATCTATTTCACTGTAAGAAGGGCAGCTGTTTGTTGTGCTGTTAGTATGGACATATGGTTCCTTTACAGGTGAAATGCAAAAGCCAAAATTAAGTCCCTGCACCAGATGCTCTGTTTCTCTCTTAAATATATGTAGGCCAATTCTGGGCCCACTGGAGTTGCAAAGCTGCAATTTATTTCAGTGGGAGCAAGGGTTGTTCAATGATTTACTGTTTTGGGTAAAATTCACCCCCATGCAGAGGGCTGGGAAAATACCCACGCTCCATTTATGTCCCTCTGAAGCATTATCATGAGGCAGTATTGGGATCTGAGTGGAGCACAGGCCTTCTACTGCTGCTTTGCACAAGCAGGAAATCCTGCTTTATGATTTGGGATAATAACTAGCTTCTTCCTGTTTAAAGCTATGTAAAAGGCAACAGTTCACATTTAGTAGAATAGTAATAAATTATTTGTACTGCTATGAGTCCAACCTGAAAGCATTCCTTTGACATGAGGAAGACTATATCACCCTCATGTAACATTTGCCACTTCAAGGAGAGGGGGCTGTCATTCTGTGGACTGGCAGTAGCATCTCCTTTAAGGGTCACCGGCCTGGGAATTGCAAGGAGGGTCTTGGGAGTGGGGAGAGGGTAGCACCTGAACAAGTGAGTGGGGCTCAGGTAACCATCGGCCCCTGTGCACCCAGGGAAGGATATATAAACCCTGTCCCTCCAGCCTGATCCTCTTTTCTTACCCAGTTGGAATGCAGTCGGAGTTCTTAATGTCTTATACAGCAATGAGACAACATCCTTTCTGCAGCCCCATAACCCTTGTACAAGAGTAGGTGGTGGGGTCCCAGCAATGGGCTGGAGACCAGCTGTGGAGGGATGGTGGACCGATAGCAGACACCCACCAAGTGAAAATAATTACAGAATGATGGTCTGCATTGTATGAATGACTGAGAGAGAGCTCCTTGATGAGTTAATTTAATAGAAGTTGCAGCCTAATTAAACCCCCTCCCTAACACCTTGTCTGTCTTAGTGCACATTTGGGATGATGTGTCGAGCTGCTAAGCTTTATGACGACGTTGTGGGAAAATCTGCTCCAGAGATGTGGAGAAGATGTAAAGGAATCATTGGGGGAAATCTTAAATTTAAAATTCATTCCAGTAACTGGGGGATGTTGGAGGGAAAGCAACTGGCTAAATGTGATTTACAAGAATGTAAAAAGAGATCATAAAGGATAAGATGTCCATTAAGATGTGTAATAGTGTCATATTTATAAAACAGCTTTCATCCTTTAAGATTCTTAACGCATATCCATGAATGTAGATTGTGTGTCTATATACAAACATCTGTATAATATAAAGTATTTGTATAGATCTGTTTAGTATACATTAATGTATAAGGGATGAATTATTTCATCTCTGAAATGTAGTTGCTTTTATAGTGGGGATTTTGGAAAAGGACACAGACCCCCTACTCAGTATTAAAACTGCCATGAAATCTTTAATGTCCATACAGAAAAAATATTTTTAAGTAGCCCTGTGGAGAGGCTGAACAAGAGACATGACACACTGGAACCCTGCAGAACACAAGAGTATCTTGGAATAGATGATGAATTGTCCACTACTTTCCTCTTGGTCTTTTCAGACAGAAAGGACCCAAGCCATTCCAGAACGATCCCATCAGTCCTTGTTGTAGTCTACAATCACTTCTGCAGTTCATAAATTAAATTTTAGTTGATCTCTCAGCGTCGATTATACTCTGACCCAAAGTAAGATTTTCTGAGATCAGTGAGTCCTGAGGATTCTTGATGTTGCTGGAATTGTCTTACCATAGTACCTTCCATAAACCTCCCCAAATAGTGGAGATTTGAAACAGGGCAATAATTGGAACAATTATTCATGTCAAAAGATGATTTCTTGAGTGTAGTAGTTTCTCTCCTTGGAGGCATCGATGATCATGTCTAATAATTACCCCCAACACCGCTGTGTTGGCTTGCATCAGCCAAAAGGATCAATTATAACAATAGTATCTATCTTAGTAGACATCTCCAACATCAGTGACCATCACAAATAAAGAATACTCTGCATTTGTCCTCACCCAAGAATAGTGCTATCACAAAGACAGGTAGTTCATTCTGGATCTTGGCAAACTTATCTGGTGATGACTTGATTCTGTTGCCACTACTTGCATTCATCTGTACCTTAGTCTACATGTATTCTTATGAAGTCAAAGGGACTACTTGTAACAGCAAGGTCCTTTTCATCACAAGAGTGGCAGAATCAAAAATCAATATGACTTGAAATATCACAAGAAGCATCACATACCTAAGTTACTGGATACAATATTCCTGGAGTTGTTAACCATCCAGATCTTCTCTTCACTTCACCCACTGCTCTGACCCCACCTTCTTTGTAAAAGGTTTATGGGGCTGCAGAAAGGATGTTGTCTCCTTGCTGTATGAGACATTAAGAGCCCCAAATGCATTCCAGTTGCAACATTAAACTGAATAAACATTTTATAAATTAGTTAGTCTTATTGGGGACAAGACTTTTTTACTAGTAATAATATAGATATTTGACCTCCATTTTATCAACCATGAGACAGCAGAATACTGTGAATCTATACAAGTGGAGTAAAAGGACAACTGATCATTGTAAAGTCCTGCGTTGTCAGGAGTCAGTTATTGCCATTGGTTTTTTGACACCACCAAAAATACTCAATATGTTCTATTATCAAATAACGAATTGCACAGTTTGCGTAGCTTCTATGGCTCTCCATTGAATGCATTCATAAATGGTGAGAGGTGTATGTCACATGGTCTGTACTGCTCAGAACTAAACTAGATCTCCATTTAGCTCAAGTGCTAAAAGTGCATGTTGGCATGGGAGAATGAGATCTACTCCTGCTATCACAGTGAAGTTTCAAGAATGCCACACTTCGATGCATAGTAACAAACAAGAAACTCATTGATGACAATAGATTTGTTTTAAAATATTTTATTTGTTACCAGCCACAATGAAATGGCTGGATTCAGGTTTTTAGCAACACAAATCATTTCATCAGTAAATGTTCAGATTCCTGTAGGTGGAAATATATTAATCTGCCTGTGAGTCAGCAGGCACACTTGGATTTTGCAGAGTCCAATTTTTGTTGAACCATTTGGCATCTCTTAGATCTTTAAATCATTTTGTCTTTCATTTCTTTTCTGTCTCTAGAATTACTTAAACTTTTGTGGTTCTGAGAGAAATGAATTACAGATATAGTATGTGCAGCTTTTTCAGATAAGGGCTAGAAAATAATCCTTTTTAAAATGAGACTTGGCTCTTGCACTTAGTGTATTGCTGTCTCATGGATTATACTTTATGATCTCAGCATGATACCATAGTTCTTGCTATATAAAAGGGTCATGCTTTGCATCACCAGTCAAAATGGGCTAAATGTTTAACTTTGTAGAGACAAATGCATTTTAAATAATGGCACTAATCACAGTAGAGAACTATTGCATATTTTATGTGGCCAAGTACCCAGTTCCACAGCTAGTGTCAAGGCGCTATTGATGAAGAAGACGAGCGTTCAGTCAAACGTGACCTGTTTATTCACAGATGGAAATAGTTAGTCTGTTGTTTCGTGAATTCTATCACCAAATTATTTATATCCTTATATAAATGGCAAGGTTTTCTGTAGCTTTAAGGACTTTGCAAATAAAAATCAGTGCAGTACCATGCATTTTGCATGTGCCCCTGATGTTTTGCTAGTTGATGGGCCTGGCATACACAATCATATCCTTCAAATGAGAGAGGATTTATAAATTTTGCAAAAGATTATGTAGTGATAGCCTACATGCAATTTAAAATGCATTTATTTACTTTCCTAACACAAATCTGCCTTTGATATAGCATGTAAACATCTTGGTTGAAAATTTATTCCTTTTTTATTATAATTTTTTTAAACTGTCCAAGGCTAAAATGCTGCACAAAGATCTACCATGAGATCACCTGAAAGAGACAGTGGCAGTACTTTATTAGTGATAAACTGCACCATCCCTTTATTTGGAATATCAGCCCACCCTTATTTACATGAGTGTCAGTAACTGGAATGTGGACAGTCAGTCCTAGTGGTTGGAGCATGAGTTGGTAGCCAGGAGTCAGAGCCCGGGGTCAAAGCTGGAGTCAGATGTCAGATGCCAGAGCCAGGGGTGAGAGTCAGAGTTAAGAGCCAGAAGATGGAGCCCAGGGTCAGAACTACATTCAGAGACTAGAGCCAAAGTCAGATGTCAGGAATTGGAGCCCAGGGTCAGGACCAAATTACCTAGAGACAGACAAGGAGTGGGGCTAGAACAAGGCTGGGAACAAGCAGGCACAGGAGATCTTGCAGCCATAGGCACATGCTTTGAACGGCCACTGAACTGCTGCTGCTGGGCTTAAGCTCCAGTCGGCTGATCCTTCCAGCCGATCAGATGGTGTAGCCAATTAGTTAGCCTACTACTCACCAGCTGTCCTTGTTAGGGTTGCCCAGAGACTGAGGCCATGGCTACACTTACAGTTTTGCAGCGCTGGTAGTTACAGCTGTGTTTGTCCAGCTGTGTGGGGCCAGCGCTGCAGTGTGGCCACACTGACAGCTACCAGCGCTGCAGTGTGGCCACATTTGCAGCACTTGCAGCGCTGTTGGGAGTGGTGCATTGTGGGCAGCTATCCCACAGAGCACCTTGTCCCATTTTGGCGCTGTGGCTTGTGGGAAGGGGAAGGAAGTGTGCGGGACTTTCCGCTTCCTGTTCCAACGCCCCGTGGTGCTTTGCTACACATTCCGAGCAGTTTGGCGGCATTGTGAGTCTGCAGAGCGATTTCTGAGATTTCTGTTACAAATGGAGCCTGAGCTGCTGAGGACCTTGCTGATGAATGTTGCCAGCACATCAGGCATGGCAGTGGAGCTATTCCTTCAGCTGCAAAGTGACAGTGAGGAGTCAGACGATGATATTGAAATGCCTGACGCTCAAGACACTCAATTGCTTGTGGCAGTAACAGACGTGCTCAGCACCGTGGAACGGCACCTTTGGGCTCGGGAAACCAGCACTGAGTGGTGGGATCACATAGTCCTGCAAGCCTGGGATGACGAGCAGTGGCTGCAGAACTTTTGGATGAGAAAAGCCACTTTCATGGGACTGTGTGCTGAGCTCGCCCCTACCCTGCGGCGCAGGGACACGAGATTGAGAGCTGCCCTGCCAGTGGAGAAGCGGGTGGCTATTGCAATCTGGAAGCTGGCAACTCCAGACAGCTACCGATCAGTGGCAAACCAGTTTGGAGTGGGAAAGTCCACTGTTGGAATGGTGCTGATGCAAGTTTGCACAGCCATTAATCGCACCCTGCTAAGAAGAACTGTGACTCTGGGGAACGTGCAGGACATTGTGGATGGCTTTGCAGAAATGGGGTTCCCTAACTGTGGAGGGGCAATAGATGGGACGCATATTCCTATTCTGTCACCACCCCGCCTGGCATCAGAGTACGTTAATCGCAAGGGGTATTTCTCCGTGGTTCTGCAAGCGCTTGTGGATCACCGTGGGCGTTTCACTGACATTTACTCAGGATGGCCTGGAAAGGTGCATGATGCACGCATCTTTTGGAACAGTGCCCTGTTCAGGAAGCTGAGGGCCGGGACTTTTTTCCCAGACCACAAGATCACAGTAGGGGACGTCGAAAAGCCCACTGTGATCCTTGGAGACCTCGCTTACCCCTTAATGCCTTGGCTCATGAAACCGTATACAGGGAAGCTTGACAGGAGCAAGGAATGGTTCAACTACAGGCTGAGCCGGTGCAGAATGACTGTGGAGTGTGCTTTTGGCCGTTTGAAAGCCCGCTGGAGGTGTCTTTATGGGAAGCTAGATTTGGGGGAAAACAGCATCTCCGCTGTTATATCCGCGTGCTGTACCCTCCATAATATTTGTGAAGGGAAGGGTGAAAGATTCAGTGAGGAATGGACCTCCGAGGTTCAACGCCTAGAGGATGAATTTGCACAGCCAGAGAGCAGGGCTACTAGAGAGGCCCAGGAAAGGGCTTCAAGGATTAGGATGCCTTAAGGGAGCAATTTTGATGCTGAGAGCCAACAGTAATGTTTGGTGCCTTTGCTGTGCTCCTTTCTACCTTGGGGTACAGTATTTACCACTTCCTGCAATAATAAAAAGTATTGTAAAAACCATAAAATCCTTTATTCAAAGTACAGTACATAAAAGGCCAGGGGGTTTAGGGTGGTGGACTGTACATTCAGAGGTTTGAATATGTCCTGTTTGGATTATTGTTCAATGTCTGCTGCACTTCAGGATTACTATGCTGCAGAGTAATGGGGGTGGAGTGCACAGGGTAAGAATTGTAGTTATCAGGGCTGGTAGGTGATCATACAGGTGTTGGGGGCAACTGGGGGTAATAAGAAACTGGCTGCTGGAGAAAGGTGTTTTGTGCAAATACTGGGGAACAAGAAAGAGAGCTTTGGGAGGGATGTGGGTTACCACGGTACAGATCTGCCTGCATAGCTACGAGAGACTCGAAAGAGTCAGTTTGGCGAGCCAGGAGGCTTATCATGTGCTTTGAGGTTTTTTTGGTAGCCAATTCCTTTCTCCTGCTTTGTGTTTGCCTCCACTCATACATTTTCTCTCTCCATTCCAGCGTCTTCCTACTTTCTCTGTTGTAGTGATTCATAACTGCTTTGATCAACTCCTCTTTTGATTTTCGTGGATTTTTTCTCAAGTTCTGCAACAGACGTGAGGCCGGTGATCCAGCTGCATTAGTAAAGGTCACTAAAAAAAACAGATAGAAACATGTAATACACAGAGGCTACATTGTTTATTATCACACAGTGAAGGAGTTTGTAGACTTTTTGTAGCATCATTCCCACATGCCTAACATAACACAGAGAAGCCAGGGAAGCGAAGGCATGGCAAGCAGTGGGGTGAGTGTTTCTGCCCCGACTTCACCTGGGAGGGGGAACTGACTGATGGCTCACTGGGGTTTATCTGCACTGGGTATAGGAGGTAGCTGGCGGCCTGCACAGGGGACAGTAGGGAACATGAAGGTGGCGAGCTGCTGGCGGGGGGAGGCAGTCCGCGGAACTGCCGGCCTGTTGGTGAGGGGGGGAACGCACCGCGGGGCTGGCTGCCTGCTGGAAAGGGGGTTGGGGAGACCGGAGTGCACCGCGGGGCTGGCTACCTGCTGGAAGGGGGTGGGGAGACCGGAGCGCACTGCGGGGCTGGCTACCTGCTGGAAGGGGGTGGGGAGACCGGAACGCACCGCGGGGCTGGGGGGGACCGCGAACCTGGCGCCCTGCACTCAAGTATCCCTAAATTCTCAACAGGGTTTCCTATTGCCAGATATATCACTGCTGCGTGTTACCTGGGAAGAGAGGGAGGGTCTTCTACAGCAATGTGGATTCCGCCCTGGTCCCTATGCAGCTTGCCTGTGTGCAGCAATGGTCCCCCCACCCCTCGCAGCACAGTGGATCGGACGAGTTAGCCTGACCAGGCTAAGGACCACGGGGGCTCTCCCTATAAACTTGCGAAAGCACATTGCCCACGCTCTGGCTGCAACTTTTCAAGAGATTATCGAGGTAGATTACAGAGATGTGATAGAGCAAATCAATTCCACGTTTAGGCATGCATGCAGGCAGCCATAACCCAAACCGTCCTCTCCGAAACATAAAAATATGCTTATCCCGAGCACGATCCTCTGCTTCTTCCTCACCAGCAACTTCCAGCTGCTGCGACTGGCTAGCCTCCTCCTGGCTTGAGAAGAGCTCCTGGCTGCATGCCTCCTGGGACTCCGGGGTGTCTCCCTCCACCACAGTAGCCTGACTCTCGGCTTCCTCTACACCCTCCCCCACTTCTCCCTGCTCTAAACTCTCCATCGTGCTCCTAGGATTGGCAGTGGGGTCACACCCAAGTATGGCATCCAGCTCCTTGTAAAAACGGCAGGTTGTGGGGGCAGCTCCTGAGCGGCGATTTCCCTCACGGGCTTTGCAGTAAGCACTGTGCAGCGCCTTAATTTTTACCCTGCACTGCAACGTCCCGTTCATGGCCCCTTCTCAGCAAGAACTGTGATATCTGCCCATAGATATCATAATTTCTCTGGCTGGAGCGCAGCTGTGCTTGCACAGCTTCCTCACCCCAAACACTGATGAGGTCCTGCAGCTCGGAACTGTTCCATGCTGGGGCTCGTCTGGGCCGTGGAGGCATGGTCGCTGATTGATTGATTGATTGCACTCCACACCTGGCTGAGCAAACAGGAAGGGGATTTTTAAAATTCCCGGGGCATTTAAAGGTGGGGTCATCTGAGCCCAGGGCAGTGGAGTGTGCATGATTACCAGAGAGGCTTAAAAGGTATGCTGGGATACCTCCTTATACCCCGGAGGTCAATAAAAGCGCTGGTGGGCGTCCACACTTGCTGACCAGCGCTGGATTACCAGCGCTGGAATCGCTACACCCGAGGCTCGACCAGGTGTACAGCCAGCGCTGCAACCAGGGAGTTGCAGCGCTGACCGTGCTCTGCAAGTGTGGCCACATCCTAAGTTGCAGCGCTGTAACCCCCTCACCAGCGCTGCAACTCCCTAGTGTAGCCATGGCCTGACTATCCTGCAGACCCTGATTCTTGACAATGAGCTTCAAGGGCTTGATCCTGTGATGTTCTGAGCTTGCCCTGGGAGGTTCTGGGCCCCTCTACACACACCTTCAGCCCAGAAAGCACTCATCACCATCCCACACACACTCATGACCCAAAAGGCTGGGGGTTGAATTCTGCTCTTAACTCCACCAGTAAAACTCTTCTGACTTCACTAAAAGAACTCCTGATTCACACTGGTGTAACTGTCAACAGAAACTGTCCCAATAGCTTGCTTTTGGGGTTGAGGGGAGCACACCATGTATGAATATTTTAAAAGGCTATGTCAAAACGTAAAGGTTCTCTTTCAAGTTCATCAGCGTACTTATGAATTATGGCATCTGTCCTTATGAAGTAAGGCAGTTGAATTATCTCATTTGAGATGTTATCAACCTGATTCTGCGCTCATTGAACTCAATGGCAAAACTCTCAGTGACTTCACTAGGATCATGACTGGGATCATAAATACTAAATGTGAGAGTAGTGGTCATGTTGAATAACATGGTTTTCTCTTTGTGTGGGAATAATATTCTGATACTCTTAAAGCCTTCTACTCATGTGAAGCATAAAGGCAGTCATTTGTATTTGCTAGAAAACTCCTGACCAATACAAAAGACATTGAGACTAAACAGAGACACTGTCCAGGCCATCTGCGTTCAACCATTACCTTTCATCAGTGTGATATCTCCCAACAAGGAACTGAGAACAGCATACACTATCCTTTACTGTTGGGTGTGGGGTTTTGCTGGGAGTCAATATTGAGAAAGTTTATAGAATTTCTATTTTCTACCTTCTAGCTGTCACCTTTAGGATCAACTTTTTATGAAGAAATTTTATAATCAAATGTCTAGCTTAAATTAGGAAGAGTGTCACAGTACTCTGTATTTGGTTTGGAATGGCTGAAACTCTCATTGATACAACCAATCCTTTGCAGCAGAGGCACTGCCTAGAATAAAATTGTGTTTTACTTGTTTTCACAGTCATTAACTCCTAACTACTCTAGAATGACTTTCTGAAGAGATACAGGGAAGGAAAATTCTGCAGTCATCATAGAGATGGGTAGTTTCTAGTGCAGAGAAACTTTTAAATGAACTTTTTGAGTGCAGAAATATTTCTGCTAGGTAGTGAGTATCCAAGCCTTAAATGATAGGTGGGTCCATCCCGTGTTAAAGAAACATCCTTTACAAAGCAGTGAATAAATTAGGGCTATATTGTCACTTTCTTCCTAGCCCCTCAGTAAGTGGTGGAACTTAGGTAAAGCGCACCAGGGAAGGAATTGAGCAGTGCTGGCCAACAAACTTGGACTCTGTGTGTGTGTGTGTGTGTGTGTGTGTGTGTGTGTGTGTGTGTGTGTGTGTGGAGGGCGGGGGGGGGGGGGAATCAAGGCTATTCTCTGTCCCTTTCTGTCTACCCAATGCCCATCTGCATGGATGAGAAGGGTCTTTTTTCAGTCCTGCAAGCCTGCTCTTCTTTGATACCTTCACCCCTTATTTTGAGACTGGCAATACAGTTAGTCCACACTATGCTCCCTTAATTCCTTGTGTTTGATGTGTAGGATAGAGGGCCTTAATGAGAATAATATTACTTACTCCAATTTCCAGTTCCCTTGCAACCAGTCTATTTCTTCAGTTGCTTCCACTGAATCCAACATTTGTGTCTGAACGTTTTGACCTGCTTCAAGTCAGTAAGGGAACTGAAGTCAAAAATGTGATGTCCGCCGTCTTGATTGACACACCAGGGACTGAACTGGGGTCGTCTACAGCTAAAAGCATAAAGCAACACAGTTCTCTAGTCAAGGCTGTAACAGACTTTCATCTTTTGTGGATTGGACACCGAGCGGGACCTGTGTAACACACTTATATATACATCTGAAGTAAATATTTTAGCCTTATGTTTTTGGATGAGTTCTGGCATGATTAGAAACAAATGTATGAACAAATGTTTGACTCTTATAAGCTATAGTAAATTGTGATGGGAGGAAAGCCCTTAAAAAAAAAATTACACCCATGTCTCTAAGGGGAGAATCCAAACCTGTTTAAGTCCATTAGGACTCATTCCATTGATTTTTGATGAGTTTTGAATCCAGTCACATCCTTCAGAATAAAATTTGTTTCAGGGTGACTTTGATGTTAATTATTAATGTACCTGTGTTGGTCAGTTGACCAACATTTTTTTTTAAAAAATTGAATGTATCAACAGGCTATCATGATATGATATAAATAGTACTTAATACTGAACATTCTTAGCATCATATTGAAGTATATAATATTAACAGTGCATAATGTTATAGGGCGGATACCATCATCAGTTATATTCTGTGAGTAAAGCACAAAAATGTGAATTCTGTCAATCACTCAGAATTGTTTTGATGTATGTAGCCTCCCTGAAAAATTAAAATCTTTTGATCAGGAAAATTTTGAAAGGCTCTGAAAATAATTTCACACTACTTTTTTCTTTAGGTTCTGATTCAATGGCTGTAAAATATACTTGGGTATAATTCTATAGACATAATATTTAAAATATAAAAACACCTTAAGAAAAAGCCTATCCAGATCTATAAACTTTAAGGAAATTAAGTCCAGTTAAAAAAAAATCAGTCAATCTGTTCCCCAAACAGAAATGCTTCCTGATTCAGAATATCATATTAAATTGCATTAGGGCAAAATTAATGGAAAGTATCTCTGTAGTATATGTAGGAAAAGTGGCCTTTTAATTTTCAGAAGGAGCTGATTTTACTGACAGGACAAAATCACTTCATCTCCTAACAAACCAGAAATATGGGGCAGTCTGGTGTGTGTGTTTTTTTTATTAATCTATTGACGTACTTGAATCAAACTGGCTGTTGGTAATTATCGTTCCTTTTTCTTTTAGCCAGAACTCAGTGCATTAGGCTGTATTGTGGATCATTTTATTAATCGAAAATGTATTTCAGGATGATCGTGATTTGGATGAGTGACTTGATTAAGCCTTTGTCTGTAAAAGCGTAGAAAGGGAAAACGAGGGGTGAAATTAATCTTGAGCCTAGACAATCGGTGGTTGTTCAGTAATACATGTAACTGTGTGTATGAAACCGTTGCTAAACACAGTGTTCATCCATGTGGTGTGCATTTATAAAATAGATTTTACATAAATATTGGTATTTTTCAAGGATATATAAAGGTCTTGCATATGAAGTGTACAGAGCTATGTAAGTATTAACACAGTGATTTCCAGTGTAGGGGGAGGGAAGGAGTGACCAGACTAATACAGGAAAACTACAAGGGAGAGAGCAGGAGCATTCAGCATTAATATTTGTTACAATAGCAAGATTGAGGCTTCCTAGGCATTGTGTAAACACGTAATAAAAGACAAGTGCTGCTCCAAAGGGCTTACAGTCTACATAGAGAAGACACACACACTGGTTGGGAGTAAGTGTTATCACTGTTTCACATAGAGGCAACTGACTTTCCTAAGGCCTGTGGCAGAGCTGGGACTTGAACCCACATCACCTGAATCCCAGTCTAGTGTCTTAATTGCAAGTCAAGCCTTTATCTTTAGGCACTGGGAAAGCCCCCTAATTCAAGATTCACCCTCTCACCAATGCTAATATGTGCCTGAAAGGGCTCTGAGTAAGTCTCCAGCTTTCCATCTCTTCCTTCATAGTGCCTCTAATGCAGATGGCTTCAGGAGATCTTCAGTTGGATGCTGCTGAGGCAGCAGCCTGAAATCCCAACCTGAACTTCTATTTTCTTTCAGTACTTGGCATGAACCGTCCCTGCTCCTACACAATGTGTTGCATTCTGCAAGGGGCGGGAGCCTCTGGGGCCAGTGGAAAATGAAACAGCCCACTGTGTTCTGTTCAGCTATTTATATTGAACATGGAAAGTGAAGATATGATTAGAAAACAGGGACCTGACATGTGAAGCCCTGTGGAGGGCAGATACAGCTAAAAATACATGGTTGAGGACTTGCAAAGTCATTGTGACAGACATGGCAGTTTCCTGCAATCCCTTGAAAAACCTTAGTGAATTAAGTTTAAGTAGCTTTGGGGTCCGTTGCATTACAAATGCACAGTTTATGTATGTACCTTCTCTAAGGAAGAGATGTGACCAAAGCAAATCCAGAGGAGTATGAGGAGCTTCAAAGGTCTATTTTGAACAATGTGCCAGATAAGAATGAACTTCTGGGACAAAAGAAATGTTAAGTGGTTTCCTAGGAAGTACTTGGGTAAGAGTTGAATGCAAAGTCCCTCCTCTGGTTGTGAAAAGACCCAACCTTTTGAAGCTGTGCCCTGAGGAGAGAAGCATTGTCTGCTGATCAGCTGTTACATGATGACAGGATCAAAGGCCCATACTGTATAAAGGAAAGAATGAACTATTCATGGTGGTTCTTGTTCTGAGCTTAAGCTGTTATGAACTTGTAACCACAGTAAAAAAGCTCTGTGAGGGGTCTGAAGGACTTATCAGCTTCCAGAGCCTTGGGTGGAGTTGGGGATAATCTCTTTCTAGCATCTGTGTATGTTTTTATTTTGCTTTTAATGTTTCCTTTAATAATATATTCACCTGAAGAATAAATGTGCTTGCTTAATAAAGTAGTGTTGCCAACATTGTATTTAAAAAATATGGGACTGTTTTCTTAGCACTCTCACCCCACCCTTTCTCCTGATGTTGTTGTTTTATTATTAATACTTAGCAGTACTCACCCACTGAACGCCGGGGGTATTTAGTCTTGTTGTAGAGAGAGGAGAAAATAAAGGAGTGTTGGCAGCCCTGCATGGCATCTGGAGAGACAGCAAAGTGGCCACTAAGCCGTCTGGTTTGCTGAGTGTATGTGATACCATTTACAGATCCAACACTAAGGCTAAACGGGTGAAGGAACAGTATGGGGCCAAGAATGCTCTGGCCCTCAGCAGCTGCAGAGCATGCTCCAAATGGGTGACCTGCTTAAATGGGGACTCTGATATCTGATAATCCAGTAGGGAATGGGGTGTGTGTGCATGTGTGTGAGAGAGAGAGATGAGACTGAAGGAAAGCAGACAAGGAGTAGCTTCTGGGACTGAGCCGCCTACAGAGGAAGGGTATGGATGGTGCTTAAGGCCTTATCTCCTTTTTTCTCCCATCTTTTCCCTAACAAGGAGGAACAACAGGATGCTCAAAGTGAGCTCAGAAGGACCAGCTGATTGTCTGAGTAAAAGAGAAGCAGAGTGCGGGAACCACACCTCAAACTGAAGAGAGAACAGGGGAGGCTGGTGTGGAGTATCACTGCAAAGGCTGAGACTCTCCTCACCTCTTTTTGCCCTTGGGCCCTGGGATGAGGCTCAGTGGAGATGGAGGACTCGGGTTCCCCTACCTTTCCTTCAACTGACTAAGACAACCCGGGGAGCACCAGGCCACCATGAATTGTAACTCTGCTGCCAGGCCCTCAGACTGCCTGGCAAAGCCATCCCAAGACCCCAGGAGACTGAGCTGCAGCCTGCCCACTAGGTCTGCTGGCCCCAAGTGAAATTTGCTACAGGGTATCACAGTGTAGGTGGGGAGCTATGCAGCCTGGAAATACCCCTCGCTGAAGGGGAAGAGATGTGGGTCTGTGCCCAAGAGAGGTAACAGTTGAGAAACCAGAAGGCTAAGAGTTGAGTGCATATGATGGACCATGGGGAAGGAGTACGGTGCAGTTACCCTGAACACTGATTATAAATGAGCAATTGCAACACAATTCTGATTTTAAATTCCTTTAGCATCCTTAATTTGGCCCTGGTTTCACAGGTTTCGTTGCGACAAAATCAAATACACCACACTAATTATTTCTGTTTATGTGACACTGGCTGCTACTATTTGAGCATTTGAGAGAGGACTAGTTGGGCTGCAACACAGTATCTGAGTGTAGCAGGGTGTCTTAATTCAGACTAGATGAATTTGTGATTGTTTAACAGAGACAGTTAAATAACTTGCAGTGCATATTTAATACATTTGGCCTTTCTTTCTGTTCACAAACTGCCTGTGAACAGACTTTGGCATTTGTGACTGTACAAATTATTTACAGCTATGTGTGAAATTCTTGGATGAGTAATTTTTGATCTGCAGATTGTTCACAGACAGTTCCTAGAAAACATCCACCTTTGTTATGTGAGTTACATGATATTACTTTTGCTTCAAGATTTGCATCAGTTGTATAAATAACCAACAGAGAATGAAATGCAAATTTTATAACAGACTATACTATTTAGAATTTGCTTCTGGTAAATATTTGAGCTTAAAATTTTCTTTTGGCACGTATTTCAGTTTGTTTTCACCACCTTCTGTAAAATGTAATAAAAGGTCATCTCCGTGATCCAATTGATTTGAGAAGGGAGGGCATAATTCCTGTCCATTTTGGAAAACCAGAGACATACATTTACAGAGGGGGAAAGAAGTGGGATTACGTGATGTAAAAGTAGTAGGGAAAATGGGCCTTAGGAGGTTCTCTGAATGAAAAGAACACTCCCAGCAATATGAAGCTATGAAAGAATAAGGTGCACATTCTGGACATGTAACAATCCTACTAATGGCATTGGGCATGATCTGGTTATTTGCTTGCTTTCTACAGTGAAAGAATGACCTGGCATTCCACTGCTAATATAATGTTGTTTTGTTTCTAAAATTTATAACGTAGTGCTTCAGATCAGGATTCAGAAATTTTAAATAAGTCCAGAAGAGCAGCAGCAAAAAATCTTGCTCATTTTAGTCGTTAACAAGGCCTCCCTCAAATTAATAGGATTAGTCATGTAGGCAAGGTGAGATGGATTTGGTCTATACTCCAGTATAGATTATATATGATTGTACACCTACAACTGGGAACCAGATGAAGTTCTTTCCCCGTTTGTGTTGACAGTGTGAAAAAATATTATGTCAATTGTTTCCTTAACAATATAAGCATTGTTAGGAAAGCTGAGCAGTCATATTTGCCTAAGTGTTTGTGAATTGATTATAAATAATTTCCTGCTCTGTTGGAGGCAATGATTTATATTGCAAGATCATCATTCAATACTAAATATAGAGTTTCACTAGCAAATGTTGCTGCTTTCAGCTAGAGTGAGCCAAGTATGGACAAAGGATGTTACTAAAACCTTGGTCTGGGCTGCTTGTGGAAACATACATTCAGAGCAAAGCTATGTGGACCAAATAGAAAATCCATAAATTTTAAAGAGAAAAGGTTAAAAAAAAAATGAACTGCTGAAAAATGACTTTGGGAGGAAGCCAGAAAATGTTTTTTTTTTTTTTAAAGAATATGGAAACTTTGCTTTGTTTTATTAACTATTTAGGACCTGACCCAGCAAAGGTTTGTGGCTAATGGGGCTCATAGCAGAGTGTAAAGTTGAGTGCATATGTACGTCTTTCCAGGATTAGGGTCCTATACTAGAATATAGAAACAGAGTTTGATACTCAGTTGCCTCAAAGCTTAACTTGGCCCAGCTGAGGAAGGGTGGAAGAGAAAATGTCTTTAAACCATCTTTACAGAGTTCCACACTTAGGATGGAAACTACAGGCTTTGAACCAACTGGCTAAGCAACAGTTCTGTAGAAAAGGACCTAGGGATTACAGTAGACAAGAAGCTGGATATCAGTCAACAGTGTGTTCTTGTGGCTAAGAAGGCTAATGGCATACTGAGCAACATTAGTAGGAGCACTGCCAGCAGATTCCCTTCTATTCAGCACTGGCGAGGCCACATCTGGAGTTTTGTGTTCGGTTTTGGGCTCCCCACTACAGAAAGGATGTGGACAAATTGGAGAGAGTCCAGTGGAGGGCATTGAAAATGATTAAGGGGCTTATGGAGAGGCTGAGGGAACTGGGCTTATTTAGTCTGCAGAAGAGAAGTGAGGGTGGATTTGATAGCAGCCTTCAACTACCTGAAGGGCAGTTCCAAAGAGGATGGAGCTCACCTATTCTCAGTGGTGGCATATGACAGAACAAGGACCAATGGTCTCAAGTTGCAGTGTGGGAGGAGCAATGGTCTCAAGCTGCAATTGGATATTCACTAGGAGGGTGGTGAAGCACTGGTATGGGTTACCTAGGGAGGTGGTGGAATCTCCATCCTTAGAGGTTTTTAAGGCCCAGCTTGACAAAATCCTGGCTGGAATAATTTATTTGGGGTTGGTCCTGCTTTGAGCAGGGGTTGGACTAGATGACTACCTGAGGTCTCTTCGAACTCTAATCTTCTATTATTCTGTGATTTTATATCCCCAATTATCTAGAGCTTCTGGTTGCTGGATCAGCCTGATGTAACTTAGATCAAGTCCTGCACTGTTTTTAAATTCCACCAGCAGCCAAGAGTCTGTCTGGCAAGTTGGGGATTGCTGGAGAACAGCAGCATTCCAGGCACAACTCCTAAACTGAGGGCTGCGAATGAGCACCGTGCCAAGCCAGCTACCCCAGCTCTGTGCTATTCAGGAATCCCCAGATAACTGAAGCTACCAGGTGTCCAGCTTCTTTGTGTGTTGCAGAGTGATTATGCCACAGGGAAAAAACCTACAGTACAACAGCACACTGATAGAAACTTCCAAGGGGAAATAAACTCTTCAGGTAGTCAGCACAGGTATGTTGCCAAGCCCAATAGTTACTTAAAATTCTGGCCAAACAATTGCCAAATGTTTCTGGAACTCTTAGGTCTGGTCTACACTGGGGGGAGGAGGGGAGATTGATCTAAGTTACGCAACTTCAGCTACATGAATAACATAGCTGAAGTTGATGTACTTAGATCTACTCACTGCAGTGTCTTCACTGTGGTGAGTAGACTGCTAACGCTCCCGCATCAACTCCGCCTGCACCTCTCACTCTGGTGGAGTACCTGAGTTGATGAGAGAGCACTCAGCAGTTGATTTATCGTGTCTAATTAGACACGATAAATCGACCCCCACTGAATTGATCATTGCCCATCAATCCAGTGGGTAATGTAGATATGCCCTTTGTCAGGATCAAATGCTTCTCCTAGCTAGACCAGAGCTAAGTAGACATGAAAAGCGAAGAACCAGTCTGTGTCATAGCAGCTCACACCTAAATACATACACACAATTCTTGGTTAGCATGTAAGAAGGTACTAATAAATCCCATTGAAAGCAACTGCCCTTTTTAAAAAAAATATGACTTCAATATTTCCCACAAGTAGCCTCAAATATTTTAACACTCTTGTAGCAATTTTCTCAAGTGCAGTACTGTGCTGTAATAGTTTTAATGCTGCAACAAGATGTTAAATATGAACTTCATTAGCAAGATGAATTCTGCTGTCATAGAAACTCTCCCCACAAGTCTAAAACAAAGCTCAACTGCACTTCTATAGACCAGGATAAGTTACTTTCATACCAAAAAAAAATAGTTTTTTAATTTTTTTGAGGAAAGGTTTGAGTCAGATCATATTGTCTGGGCCCGTTAACTCATTCTCAGTATTATCTTTTCCCCTCTCACAAACAATTACCGTCCAAAACTTGGCATGAAAGGTGTATATATTTTTCTTAATTACCATCCTGTACCTGACTTTTTAATGGAAGAAAACAATATCCAGAGCCAAAACTAAATATTGTATTCACAATACAGAGCAAAGTCTCTTCCTCACTGAAACTGAGGCTGTAGATTATTCTGTGCTGATAAAAAGAGACAATGGCAGGATAAGAACTTTCTTATAAAGAATACTGCTCTAAAACAATTTATCTCTGAGGGAGAAAACTCGTCTGCATAATTACATATAGTCAATTCAGTTTTAGAAGCATTTGCAGTATAAATATAACTTACTCAGGGGAACTATTTTGCCAAAATAACTAATGAAAGTGTTTGAGCAACTCTGCATTTTGATAATTAATAGGATTATTCAGAACCACGATGGCAGATGACAACTTCCCATAGAAATTAACTGCCTCCCCACTGAATGGACAGAAATTTGCAGATTCTAAGAGCCCAATATGCTACCAAGTGAAAAATGAATAGGTATATTTAATATTTGCAAAATTGCCAGGCTCTAATAGGTGACATGGTTTAACTGTGATCATCCAAATATATTTTTGTAGTTGTTTCTTTACGAAACATGATGTCGCTCAGCAATTATCACTTTTTAAAAATCTCCATAATTGTTTGACTGACATTTCTAATATCCCAGTACCATGCAGGAGCGTTTGACTAAGCATAATGAAGGGCTATTATGATGATATACACTTAGCTAGCAATCATCAGTTACGCTTTAAATGTAGGTGTCAATATTAAATCATCAAGAAGGATTACCGCAGGTAACTCTTTCACAATCTCATCAATAATGCCTTGCCGCGTACAATCCTTTAGAGACTTAAAATTTACAGTGAGCCTAACATGCTTTTGTGGCCACATAATTATTTTTATTATGCTTTGTGGCAGTGTTGGCTGCCAAAAGAGGTTGTCCTAAAATCCCAGTGTGACAAAAATCAATTTTCAGATGCAAATTAGGGTGCCATAGGTGACATTTTTCATACTCAATAAATTGCTTGTCTGTGGCTTTGAACTAATGGCCACATAAACAAGAGAGATTGGTGCCAAGGTATTGCATTATAATCTCTGAAGTTTTATGTGACTCATACTACACATTGGAAAAAAAAGAAACACAAAAAAGTGGGGACACTCCTTACAAGAATCCTTTTTCTTATCCTTTCCCTCTAGTTTTACATCACGTAGCTCCCTTTTCCCAGGCCTCTGACCCCCCACCTCTTCTGTCCCTCTTCCTATTAATTCCAGTTCTCTCAGTGATATCTGTCTACAGCAATTTTCACTTCACTACAACAACCTCTCCCTCTCCTTCCTCCCCTGGGAAATCTGTCTGAAGAGTAGCCCTTACTCATTGGCTTGTTACATTCTGGAAACTCTGCTTCTACTATGATTATGATCCTTGAAATGATGAGCAGTGACCGGAATTCATCCAAAGCTGCTTAAGTGCAGCTTCTGATGAGCCACCTAGCTAGCCCAAGTAACTTTGATTTGAATTTCTAATATAAAGAGAAGAGTTTAGCAATAAACTAGGAATTTTCAGTGTAGTTACAAGCAGAAAAAGGCCAGGACCAAAACTTCTGATTGGAACACCCTTAAATCTTGGAGGTATTTGAAATGCAAACTTAGATCAGAATTTGGCCTCTGTCTTAATAATGGGTTAACCCAGACCTCTGGATCGCTAATTAAGAGGCTGTTTTGTCCATCACAAACGTAAAAGGTCAGTTTCTGATAACATTTCCCTTTTCTGAATCACAAACTCCACAACTTAGATATTACACCGTAAGGATGATGAATAGTGCTGTGGAGCCATATCAATAACCTGTTTTGTTGTATTTGTGTGCACTTGCATAGTGCAGTAGATGCACTTTAAAATGCCAATTCTAGAAATGTTAGGGTTCTAGTAGTAAGTACAGTGAATATTACTGGAACTGGTAATATCTCTAAAAACAGAATGAACGTTTTAGGTGAAACATATGGAGTTTGACTTAGAATGAAGTGCCAGCAATTTTTATATGCTTGTCTAAACCTTATCTGAATAATCCAACTCTCGCGAGCCTGATTATTTAGATGGGTCATCTTGAGAGGCATCTGCTGATTGTGATGCAAATGAAGACATGGTGAGAAGAAAATTCCTTTGACATGTGGACATTTTAACTCCTGGTCATAGTCCTGAAATGAAATCTGTTTAACTAACAAACAAAACACATCAAATTTACCTGGGCATTTTTTCAGACCTCTTTTTTAAAAAAAGGTTCAAAGTTAAGTTCAAGTTTTTGATGGAGGCTCAGATCAATCCTTATTTTATTTCAACTCCTCCTCCTCTCTCTACTTATTGGTTCAAATAATATCATTGGGAAAATATGATCAGGCTAAAATAACAAAGACATTCAATCCTGCTATCATGTTGGCCCATGCGGATCCTGGGGCCTATGAATGTGAAAATTAATTATCCATCTTTTTGAAAAGGACTCTAGAGGCCTTTTCTGTTTATCATTCTGGTAAATAGTATTTTTTCATGTCATTATTCTTTAGGTATATGTAGTGTGTTTTCCACTGCTGCTTGCAGCATTTACCTAGCTCCGTGAATCTGAAACATCAGTATCTGCTATTAGGGTCATAGAACAGGGAGCAAAGACTGTATGTCAGAGTTGTCAGCACAACAACGCAGCCTAACAGGTTCCTGACACAGTGCAGGCGCAGCTTACAAAGCACATTTTTTTAAACTTTTGTTTGTGCCACTTGGTTGGCTGAGTTGCATCGGTTTATTCCTTAGAGACAATAGTTTATTCTCATTGCCACAGCAGTGCCTGGCAAGGCATAGCATATGGAATTCAGGGCAGCATGCCACTACAGACTCCACCCTGTACTTCTGGAAGGAGAAATTGTGATGGAAAGTATGAAAACTAGTGTTCCAACTTCCAGTCCTTTTAAGGAAACCACAGCTGTTCCCCTATCCAGATATCTAATCTGTCCTTCTAACCACCCACATAGCCCCTATTAAGTAGTTTCTGAATACTTCCTCACCAAGGAACATGGCCAGCTAATGCAGAGAGTTTGAAGGCAACTCCTTAATTCAGAGATTTAGATGGCCAGATTTTCTCGCCGGATTACAGCACCTTTGTGCTACTGGGAATCCAGTAACAAATGCCCAACGGAGAATTATCTTGGTAAAGGAGATTAGCCTGTTATTTGCACCATAGAAGGACCTTGTGCCTTTGTCCTCTATTTCCAGCATTGGAGGTGGGTTGGGACTTGTTGTAAGTCAATTTACTACCACGTTCTTCTTTTCTGGAAGCAGCTTCAAGTTGCATGAAGGTTAAGGCTGATCCAAAGACTCAGGGAGCAAGAACTGGCTCCTGACACCTTCACCTTCTTTTTTGTGAGGAGCATATGTAGTCCATAGATCTTGATCACGGCTGCTGAGTGCAGAAGATGTGAGAGATGACATAGTGTATCTGTCTTACAAAAATTGATAAAGTGGATATAAAACGCATACAGGACAGAGGTCAAGGAAGCTTTTGAGACAGAAAATATATTCATTGACAGTACATTAATGTACATTGGTATTATGCAGGATCCCAAACAAGGGTTTAAGTGAGAGATTTGATGAGTATGTAGTTCAGCTATCTTGACCATGTTCTCTGCTATTGGACATTAACAGTTATTTGCAAAAGAAATTTCATTTGAAAACAGAGCAACACGGTTACTTAGAAAAGTACATTTTCGGAAGCCTTAGGACCCGGTAACTTTTTGGCATAGATTATTACATCCCATATGTTTAAAAAAGTAAAGGTTTAGGAGTGCAAGGACTGATTCATTTAGCCTAATAGGGGGTCTACAAGCAGTGACATATTATGTGACTTCTAATAGTGTTGGCACTCATGGTTACTATAAGAACAGACTGTTTCAGCTTTTGTGTAGTGATCAAGAAAGGTTCACCTAAGGAAGACTTCAGATTTTAGAACAAGACAGGTGCTAAATCCATCCCTTGGCTTATCCATGTGTTTGCAGCTGGAGTTCATTAACTTGTCAACACCCCTTCCTTTCTGAGAAGCATAGTGAGATGCAAAAGATGACGTGCAAATCAATATTAGTGTTCCTTTTTGCTACGGTGTTGACTGGGCCACAATGCAGATTAGGAGGAGAAAAATGTAAGGATATTGTTGTTATGCCATTCTTATAAGCGTGTGAATCCCACAGTTAATTCATAATGATTCTATAATGAGAGTAAGAAGTGTAGACTTTTGGACTTGGGGGCTGTGGTCTGAGCTCTGAGACCCCCACACCTTGCAGGATTCTAAAGCCCAGACTCCAGCCTAAGCCTGAACATCTACACCACAGTTGAACAGCCCTTAGCCCAAGTCCCACGAGCCTGAGTCAGGTGGCACAGGCCAGCCATGGGCTTCTAATTGCAGTGTAGACATACCCTAAAATGCTCTAAAATCTGTATACTTACTCAGGTTGTCTTGAAATTTGCTTTGCCTCCTGGGGATGCTGAGTAGGGTTAGTTAACTAAATTTAGGGAAGAGGACCTCTAAAATCTAGTGTTGTTTCCAAGTCTGAGGATTTAAAATGACATCAAGTTTAATAATATCTTGAATAATAACTGTGGCAACAGTTTGAGTATATAATTTATTTCATACAAGAGCTACATACCATATCACATAATCACATAGTCTTCTCTTTAAAAAATTGCATATCCTGCTAGCATTGCATTATGTCCTCAGACAGATTCTCTTTGTGAAATACTGTACACCACACAGATGAAGGATAATCCTTTTCACACATTTCAAGGTGTCAGAATCCTTTAACACCCAATTATTTAGGTGAATCAAGGCCAGAGAAGACTGAGAGTTAATCCAGAAGGACCTACAAAACTAGGTAATTGGGCAACATGATAGCAAATGAAATTTGCTATAGACGAGTACAAAGTAATGGTAATGCACATTGGAAGGAAGAATTTAAACTATTCATATACACTGATAGATCCTGAATTACTTATTGCATTGCAAGAAAAAATGCTCTAGGAGATGTTTGAACAGCCCAGGGAAGACACATGCTCAGTAAGGGGTGAATTCCTAAATCCTAATTTGGACCCCTAAATAAAGTAGCCTTATTTTCAAAATTGCTGAGCACATATCTATTCATGGGGTACCACTTATTTGGCCTCCCAGAACCACAGTATGTGAGCACCTTATAATCATTAGCATATTTATTCTTACAAACCTCCTGTGATACCGCAACCCCCATTTTACAGATGGGAAACCAAGGCACAGAGAGACGACGTGACTGGCCCAAGGTTGTACAGGAACCTTTGGTGGAGCAAAGAATTGAACTTGGCTCTCCTAAGTCCTAGCTTAGTGCACTAACCAGTGGACCATCCTTCCTTTCCAAGCAAGCCACTGAAGTGAGCAGGAAGTATGGGGTGCTCAGCACTTTTGAAAATCCCACCTCCTTTTAAATGGCATAGTTTATATGATTCCACTGACCAGAAACCCAGTGTAGCTGGCACATGACCACTGTTACAGTCTAGGAATCCTCACAGAGTTGCTGAACAGGTTGTGTGCAGACTTGGAAAAGACTGGCTTGACCTTGCCCTTAGTTAATTAATTTGCACAAAGCCTCTCTGCTTAGAATTTGTGCAGGTGGTGACTATTTTACTCTAGAAGGCCACTCATTTAAAAGGCAACACATGTAGATTAGAAAAGAAATGTTTTTATGTAACCATGACCGCCACGTGGGTCAGATTTCACCTATCAGTTAGAATGGTGCATGATGTTGTGCAGGGTTAAAATTACAATGACTATCAAACCTCATGTTTCATGGTAAAAGATCACTAAGCTACTGCCAGGAACTCTAGCTTAGTTACATACATGCATTTAGGCTTCTAGTAGGGCATGTTCTAGTAGGGCAATTATTTTATTCCTGATTCTTGATAGTGTCAGATCCACACTATGAATACCCTAAATTATACTTTATTTGCAGTATGCAAGTAAGGGGGCCTTCTGGATTCTACATCTAATAAAGAATTGACTGGGATCCCATCCTCTAGAAAAGGCTGGTTATTTTCATCTGCATCTTCCATGTCTGTATGGGAAGATTCTTCCAAAAGGGGTGAGATTTGATCCAAATAGGTGGACCTAGCTCCAAACAACACTAACTTCTATTATACGCACAGAAAAAGTTATTTTTTGAGGTAAAAATGAATATAAATTAATGCTCATCTTGGATAGAATCAAGTGCTGTTAGGTATAACAATGGCAATAATTTGAGAGTTGGCTTTGTACATATGAATATTCACCATCTCTTACCTAAATTAGGATCCACATAAAAACTCTTGCATTCAGAAAAATTATATGGCTCTTTTTTATATTCTCTTTGAGAACTTTCCATCTGTAGTCTAGTAAATGGATTATAAACAGAGTAGTCCTAATTCTTCACCATCTACATTACCATTACCATTGGTGTGCCCTTGTTGCCAAGAAGGTTAAGAGCATACTGGGCTGCTTTTAGTAGGATCATTGCCAGCAGATCGAGGGAAAGTGATTATTCCCCTCTATTTTGCACTAGTGAGGCCACATCTGGAGTATTGAATCCAGTTTTGGACCCCCTACAACAGAAATGATGTGGACAATTTGGAGAGACTCCAGCAGAGGGTAACAAAAATAAGTCATGTTCCCCAGCCCCCTAATGAGGAGAGGCTGATGGAACGGGGCTTATTTAGTCTGCACAAGAGAAGAGTGAGGGGGGAATTTGATAGCAGCCTTCTACTACCTGAAGGGGAGTTCCAAAGAGAATGGAGCTCGGCTGTTTTCAGTGGTGGCAGATGGCAGAACAGGGAGCAATGGTCTCAAATTGCAGTGGGGGAGGTCTAAGCTGGATATTAGGAAACACTATTTCACTGCGAGGGTGGTGAAGCACTAGAATGGGTTACCTAGGGTGGTGGTGGAATCTCCATCCTTAGAGGTATTTAAAGCCTGGCTTGACAAAGCCCTGTCTGGGATGATTTATTTAGAGTTGGGCCTACTTTGAGCAGGGGGTTGGACTAGATGACCTCCTGAGGTCTCTTCCAGTCCTAATCTTCTTTTATGATTCTTTAATTACATCGGTGTGAGTCCTTTGCCTTCAGCTGAGTCACTGGTACAAAACTGATGCAATGCAATGGAGAATCAGGTCCAATATTTTCATGTTTGACAGATGCAGTCTGGCTTGGGTATCATTGTGACTATGTAGGAGGAATCTATACCCAGAGCACTTGTCAACACTCATCCTTGTTTGTATCTCACAACTGAATTAAGCTCTTAGGATCAAGCTGATAATGCCAGTTAATTAATTTGGACTGAGTAGAAGAAATAAGGACCAAGTTGTGAAGCAGATCTATATAGTAACCTTTCAGCTCTTTAGGCCCCAGTTCAAATCTGGCTTGGAAAAGGAGGAATTTGGCCACAGCCTTGTTTTAACTGGGCATTTTGTCTTCTTCACAAACCGCCACTTCACTTGTTAGTACTGGCAGCCTCTGCTTAGGAAAAGCACAGAACTGTAATAGCAGGGGAAACTTATTCTTTTTTTAGAATATCATTCATATATAGTAGAGTACTGGAAAGCCTCCTGTCTCTGTGGCATGATGTGCAGTCCACAGCAAATCTGTGCAAACTCCCCCGCATTCTTACTCTGCAGTCTAATGCAGCACATTGTCACGGCACCGAGAAAGAGCCGACTTCCCTCTCCACTTTGTACAATGCATTTTCTGGTGTAGGATAATGGCAAATTTTGCAAAAGAGTACCTACTTAACCATTACATGGGAGAAGAGAGATTGGAAATCAGATCTGCATGCCCAAAACTGTTTTCAATTTAAAGAGCATATGAATTAGTGTTGTATTTTAAAAAAAGCCACTCAAATTCAAAATTCAAAATGACAGAATTGGGAGATTGGATACTTCAAAGCTTGGAAATAGAGTACAAGGAGCCTGCTCCTCTGCTGCCTTGCTTATGGAGCTACTTGCACTGTGTAAAGTGGAATTAAAATGCTACTATTCTGTTTTACACACACTGTTGCACTGGCATGAATGACTGCCCAAGGTACAGAACAACAGAATGAAGCCCCAAATATCTGATCTCTAGTTCGTTATCTGTATGAAGGCTATTCTGTGGCTTGTATCAGTAGCTCAGTCCAGTTCCCAGTGGATCTTATAAACAAATTGGAAAACTAGGGTTTAGAGATAGAAGGATGGGAGGAAACAGCTCCTATTTATCTGCCAAAAGCCAAAGAAGAGTACGTATTGGTATTTCTCTATCTGGCTTAGAGAAGAGTTGCTCGGAAGAGTTCCTCCCTCAGTCTTGGCTCATGAAGTCCAGAATCCACCAAGATTGTTGACGTTTTGGGGTTGCCAATACTGGCACTGGGGGAGTGGAGGTGAAAAGGGGAGACAGAAGAAGGGTGAAGATAGGGAAGCTGGGGAGAGGCAAAGTAAAAAAGGATGTTGATGGGCAAAGGAAGCGTGTGCCAAGGTGATTGACAAAGAAAAGTAGGCATCTTGGGGAGAAGAGGACATCAGTTTAGAGTAACCTTGGCTGCTGAACAATATTGAGTGACTCTGACCTTGCAGGAGCAAAATGAAGGGGGTGTCAAGGTTCTGGGCAACTGAATTTGTATTCCTGGTCTGTGTTCCACCAAGGACACCCTCTTTTGGCCTCAGCTCTTAGCCATCACCACTTTTAGATGGTGACCTGCATCTCACTCCCTCCTGACTGTGGGTTTTAAGGCTGCACAGCTCCCTGCCTTACAGTGCAATAACCCCAGCAAGCCAGTCTGCCCAATGGCCACCACTTGAGTTTTTCCAGTGGTTTCAAATTCATCCATTTTAGTTCCAGATCCAGAATGAAAGATGGGCAGTCCAGCCACTATTTGGGCTTTTGATCTTGGCCTTCTGTAACAGGTAATCAGCAGACAATGCCTGTCTCCATATCTTCAAAAGGCTGGGATTTTGCATAACCAGAGTTGAGAATTTGCGTTAACCTCTCCCCAGGAATTCCCCAGGAAATCCTTTTAACACGTGTCCCAAAAGTCTACTTGTCTGGCACCTTTTCAAGGTAGTCTTTTGAACTCTCAGGTCTCACATCTATCACATCTCCCCCATAGAGAGGTTATGTACAGTCCCAGCCCACAATAATATATACACTTATGGCAATTCCCTGCAATACTTTGTTGTATTATCTGTCCCAGAGGGATATTAGAAGAAGGAGAAAAGACTGAGGTTAAGGGTGGGAGGATCATGGTGCTTTCATGTGAAAAAGAAGTGGGGGGGGGGGAAGGGGGAGATTGTTGAAGGAGTAGAGGCAGTGTTTATGGGAAGAGGGTAAAGAGAGGTGGGGAGTCTGGGGGGGATGGCAAGGAGGATGGGGATATTTGAGGGGAAAGTAGGGAGACCGAAGGCTGTTTGTGAAGAGCTTGGAGGTTGGAGGGAAAGGGAAGGGAAGGTTAAGAGGCTTGTGCGGAGTGAGAAGAAAAACTGAACATTTGTTGGGAGGGGGAGGCAGGCATGTTCAGGGAAAGAGGGATGTTGAGCCTTTTGGGGGATGCAGGGAAAATAGGGGACTTGCACTGCAACTATATACATGATTTGTACATACAGTATTATTGCTTTAGGGGACCGTGTAATTGCTTTGCATATCATAGTCATAATGGAATGAGTTCTGTGGTGGATGAGCAATACAGAACCCACCTATCCAAGGTGTTAGGGATCAGGGATAAAAAACTATGCTAGCTGCCCTGCAGCAAAGAGAGAGCTGCTTTACAAGCCATGCAGGACCACACATGCTATGAAAAAAAGGAAATCGAACAGTATGCCAGGTCAGATGGTCTTTCAGATAGAAAAGAGTTTTCTGTATCAGGAAGTGTCCCTATTCTCCAGGGATGGAACACTGGAATAACTTGCTCATGGCCACTATTACAACTCCCATGCAATTTGTGAACCCATTGGCCATATCTATATGCTACTACCCTGACCCCCCTCCCCACCCCATTCTCCCATGGAAAGAGGTTGCTCTCTGGTGTACAAGAACCTGAGGAGTTCTCTGTGCAACACCCTCTCTTTCCAAAGTGAAAATGGGGGTATTTGGAATCATAGAATAGAATAATAGAATATCAGGGTTGGACGGGACCACAGGAGGTCATCTAGTCCAATCCCCTGCTCAAAGCAGGACCAATCCCCAACTAACTCATCCCAGCCAGGGCTTTGTCAAGCCTGACCTTAAAATCCTCTAAGGAAGGAGATTCCCCCACTTCCCTATGTAACCCATTCCACTACAGTGGGGCTAAGCAGAAGCTGCAGGATTTAGTCCTTAGAATGTATTCAGAGAAGAAGGATGGCTCAGTGAATGGGGTGATGACGCATGAGGGAAGTTCTGAAATGCATTCAACATCACCTTTTCTTCATCATGGAGGGAGTTCCAATGGAGAAGAAATAATCCTTTATTAGTAATTTTTGGGTTGCGGGAAAAATTTAGTCAAACAGCCTCATCTGATGACAAGAATCATCTGATGGCAAACAAATCACTATATGCACATTTTCTAAGGCTACTTACAGATCCAAACACTTCAGTTTGAGAAACCCCCACAATCTTTTGATGCGATGGTAAAGAGAAATTGTGCTGGAGAAAAATCTCCATTTATTAGACAAAGTACCTTCATGATCTGTGCATTGTTATATTTTATTGCGCAAACTGCATTAGGGCAGTGAGTATAAAGAAAATTACTCTGTTTATTTACAATACGGTTGAACGCACTGAGGATCTCAAGGTTTTGGGGCATCTTTAGTGGCACTGAATTTTCCAGGATATCAGATCAATACACTATATTGAGGTGAGCGCCTGCCTTCCGCTATAAAAACAACTTGTTTCTGTCTGCTTCACACCAGTGGAGATTTTTTTTCATAGTGATGAGTAATGTGAGTTACTAATGTGTCCAGGTGAAACTTGAGACATAAGGTCAAAACAGCAGTTTTCCTGAAGCCCATATTTTCCAATATTATCTGACATGTGCAGTCAGCCAGAGCCTAATCAGTTGTTTATCTATGAAGGGGTACCTCATTATATTTAATGAGCAGTGTGCAGCCAATGTGAGAATTCTTGCTAGAGGGGTGATTCAATATGGTTCTAATGAAAATACACCCACTACAGTAAATAATGATGGGGGAAAAAAACCAAGAATGTTCATTTAAAGTAATATTTCTTTGTCATTTCTGGATTAGTCCCAGAATAAGTAACTCCCGTGGTTAATGAGTGTGGAAAGGGAAAGTTAATGGCATTCAGTCATTATCAGCTTTGACTTAGAAATACTTTTTGCTGACAAAGAATAAGGTGAGCCTTCAGATAAATTAGTTATACTTGAATGTAGGCAGAAGATTTTTTTACATCATGCCTCAGAATGCATAAGTCCAAGATAATAATAAAACAAATAATTCTACAATGCAGAAATTAAATGGTTTTCTCTGGAATAGTCTTGGGTATTCATATATACAGCTAAAATAGGAAGCTGTACCTTTTTGCTATTTTTAATGCATTTATAAAATTATTATTTACAAGTGTACTAAAATAATGTAAAATAAAACATATTTGTTACCCTTCAAGAAGGCTAAAAAATCCAATACCCTATAAAAAATGATAGTCACTCATTAAATAAACAATTATTAAATCTGCAGTCAGAGATGTCATGCATTGGTGAGAAGTCAATGAATTGATCAACTTGGGCAAGCTGAAATCTGTCTATGTATGTAACACTTATAATAGTAAAATCACTCAGGCAATAAAATCCACTTTTCCCCTAACAATTTCCAGATGCTGCCCCATTGTGCATACTTCAGAAACCTTGAAGCCTGTATATTGAAAGATAGATGATTCTCCGTAGTATACTGAATTCTAGTTAGATTTATGCTTTTAAAGTATACAATGCAATTTGGATGGTGGGATTTACAAGGAATGAAGAGAGAGAGTATTTATGACCCGGTGTCTCTGTATCACTGGCCTCTCAAATTCTTAATTTTATTAATTGATGTAATGATTTATTTAAACAACTGTTCTTTAACTCATTTATGAAGAGCTCATGAACACTGTTAGGTCTTTCCAGAGTATTAATAATAAATGCCGGTGTTTTGATGCTTTGGCAAACATTTTGAAAATTTATTATCAATACTGTTGATGGTAACCATCAGGTGGTGCTGGTGATTATTATAATCTGTATTTACAGCACTTAAAACACATTAAATAAATCAAACACCCTCTTTGAAATACAGTAGATAAAGGGTAAAGAGAGACTATATCTCCCAACACTGAGATGCAGCCACCTCCAGCTGCTCTTTTACATCACACAGCCATGCTACACAACAGAATGCCATATTAAATTGCAATTTCTGGAAGGGGGGCGGGCAGGTTGCTTGCAGTAAAAAATAAATTCACTTTGTTTATTTTTTTTGTAATGGAACCTGCTATTGACCCAGCTTTACACCATCAAACCCAATTTATAAAAAACAACTAAATGACAAGAAACGCAAGTGTTTTCCTGGTCACCAATAATGGGTTACAGATTGCCACTCCAGTGGTATTTCCAACCCTTATTGTGACAAATCGATGAGTGTTCAGCCATCTGACTTATTCCCCTGACAAGTTCTAATGAAGTTTTCTCTGCCAAGAGTAATGGTGCCTGTTACTGGAAAGTGCTAGGCTATTTATTCAAATTTTCAAGAGGTATTAAGTCCTCAAAGGGACCCTTACCAAAGGGGTGGGGGTGGTGGAAGCTGAGTTGAGAATTCTCAAGGGAACTAAGGAAGTCTGAACCTGTGTAACATCCTACATTAGGTAGACTTGACCTCTATCAACTCAAGGTCATTGCAGTTATTCAGATGAGTCTTTTTTTTTTTTCCTTTAGCACATGTCTAAATGTTAGAAAAATGAATCTACTCCGTGCTTGATGCTTGCTTAATGTGACTAGGAAATTAAATTCAATTACTGGTATTGTATCTAAAAATGGCACTCAGTAAAGTGAAAGGCCTGGTGCAAAGCTTGTGGTAAGTCAGATAGTCAAGTGAGAGTTGGATGCCGACCTGATTTTTCCATTGTCTAGGGAGACAGTAGCTATATCCTTGTAAGTGACTACGCAAAATATTTCTTTCAAAAAGTTTAAAAATAAATAATGCTAATTCCACCCCCTACTCCCTTGTTTATTGAAAAGGAGAAACATAACAAAGAAAAACATTGTAACACAATTTCCATGCTAAGTGTAAATGAAGTTAAGATTGCCACCTTTTAAACAGGATGGCAGATGTGAGGTTGAACCCTTTCAACAGCTACTTGTGATTAACTCCTTTGCACTAACATTGTGGGAATCTTTCCATCAGGGCTGGCTCCAGGCACCAGCAAAGGAAGTAGATGCCTGGGGCGGCCAATAGAAAGGGGTAGCATTCTGTCCGGTATTGGGGTGGCTCTTCGGCGGCTGCTCCAGCTCTCTGCTTTAGAATTTGGAGGCAATTCGGCGGCGTCTCTTCGTCTTCGGTGGGCACTCAATTGGATTTTCCTTTCTTTTCTTTTTTTCCTTCTTTTCTTTTCCACTGCTTGGGATGGAAAAAAAACTGGAGTCGGCCCTGCTTTCCATTGCCTTTATTAAGTTGAATTGGATCACTGGAGCTGCCTGGCCCAATCATAGCAATGCATTCTGCACAAACAGCATGAAGAAAGCTTGAGTCTTATTGTTTAATTGGTAACTACTCGCCAGTCATCAGTGGCAGGGTTTTGCTTCTATAGTTTCTGTAACAAAATCATATTGCTGAGACATCATATTTAGTTTGGGCACAGCCTACTAAGAGATGTTTATATTGTAATACAGTAATAATATTAAAGTGATATTGAGACAGTAGCTTACAATGTTATTAAAAGGTGTAACTTTTGCCATTTGAAATGATTTGATAATTTTGCATTGTGCTCCAGGAAATGAAAAAGGTGAACCCAGCTATTGTGATTACATATATAAAGTACAGGCCTGACAGTGTGCATTGAAGTCAGTGCAACTCTTTTCTGTGACTTCATTTGATCAGGCTGTGTGTAAACACAGAATTCTCAAATTCTGGGTTTCCGTGTTTATGTGTTGGTCTCTAACAAGTCAGCATTTGCCAACTGCTACTGCACAGTGTTATGACATACCATAATTTCCCCTTTTTCTTAGAAAAGGAAATAATTGTGGTAACTGGGCTCTATATATAGAGATAGAGACATCTTAATGGTGGCCAATACAGAATTCTTCAGCTTCCCTTTTCTTTTTCTGCTTCTGTTTACGTGAACTTGATAGTGATATATATATATAGGCTACTATCTTAATTAGTCATATCTGCATGGTGGTGAAATGTACCCCTATGCAGAGGGGCAAGCATCCCTTTAATTTCAGTAGATGACAAGAAAGAGAATAGTCACCACTAAAAAGTCAACAATCAGATGTAACTGGTGCATAGTCATCTGCAGATGGATGAAATGTACTCTATATGAGTATTCAGACATTTCTGACTGAACTATCAAAGCCCCATCGCACCCTGCACTGGACTCATTGTAAAACCCTGGAAGAATTCTTCATTGTTCCAATATCTTGCTCAGAATGCGGAGGTGAGGTCTTCTCGTCTTCCTACCCCCTTTGACACCTCCAACACTTTGTGACGATAAATGTGGACTGAGGTAGTGACCATTTGCATAATCTTTGGCTTTTTGCAAGTGGGGAACAATCTGGAAAAGATTAATGATCAGTTGTGGGGAAAATTTATGACTTAATTGTTCCTGACTCAAGTCTTCCAGTACTAATGGAAATGAGTTCCAGATAGAGCTAGTCCTAATTTGTATTGGTAGCAAAAGTAGACATAAGACACCGTGATACAGCATGGAACTAGATATTGCCTGGCTGTTCCTGAATACTGATCATGCCTTTGAGTGGTGTGCATCTGGAAATGCCTCCCACTGAACAAGCACATAGGGATCTATACTACAGGCAGGGATCAATTTCTGTTGCCTTGTTCCTTTGCAAAGGCATTTTGGGAGTTTCTTCTTCAATATAATGTAGTCCTTCATGAGCTCAGAGAGGTTTGTGAGACTAGAGGTATGTCTACACTACCCACTGGATTGGTGGGTAGTGATTGATCTATTGGGGATCGATTTATTGCATCTAGTGTAGACACGATAAAATCGATCCCCAATACCTCTGCTGTTGACTCCAGGACTCCACTGTGGTGAGAGGCAGAAGCGAAGTCGATGGGGGAGCAGCAGCAGTCAACTCACCGCTGTCCTTGCGGCCAGGTAAATCAACCGAAGATACGCCGACTTCAGCTATGCTATTTACATAGCTGAAGTTACATATCTTAGGTTGACTCCCCACCTCCCCAGTGTAGACCTAGCCTAGGAGTCAGCATGGATCAAAGTTGTTATCACTGTAGTTCTATTTGTGCCAAGCTGAACTAAAAGAACCTTTTCATTTTAGACATATCAACATTCATTCCTTGTCATGCTCCTCAACCATGTCACACAGACACATGGCAGCCTAAACTCCTGCCTGTATTTACAGCAGAAGTGACTTTGGGTAGAATTCAGCTTTTTTTTATTTTGACATTCCCATGTTTTTGTCTTCAACTTTCTCATGAATTTTTATTAAGCAAAACTCTTTTGGGAGAGAAATTGAAAGACAAAACAAAAACACGGACCGAAGTGTCTTACAGACTGAAAGACTAGAGCGAGGTGGCAATGCATGAGGGATGGACGGGAAAATTATATTATTAGGATAGGCCTCACAGTAATGAAAGCTGAAAACAGATTCTCTTGATTGTTCTTCCTCCTCTTTGACTTCAGCAGGATTAGAGTTGTATTTTGCAGGCTTGCGTTTCCCCTGATTTCTGTTCATTGTCAAATTTGAAAACTGATACTAAAACCGATCGAGGCAACAATTTTCAGTTACTGCAGACTGTATCTTAGACAGAGGCACCTAGCATGATAGCGGCAGGAACAGCTCGTTGTTGGTTGTTGACACACACACATCGTGCCTTTTAGAAAGCTTATTTGCAGAATTGCAAAGGTGTTGCATCAACCACTTTTGAAATGCATCCACCTCTGGTGGGGTATAATGCAGCAATTATTGTAACAACACCCATACGCAGCAGTCTGGGTCCAAAAGGGAGGGAAAAAGTAGAATGTAATTACCCCTGCTGAACTTTACCTAGAGTCCTTCAGGGATATAGCTACTATGATCACGCAAAACTGTCATGGGATCTTTAATGACCATAAATTATCATAAAACCTACTTCACTTTCACAACTGATCCCCCAATCAACATCTTAAGTACATGGAAATTGCTTAGCACTAGGGTTGGAGGATTGATTCTACCTGACTCGGATGGAAATGTGATACTAGTAGGATTAACCAACACCAACTCCACCAGTATGTTTGTTTACCTGCAGGTCTCCTATCCAAGCACTTAGCTGGCCAGACCTCATTTAGTTTTTAAAATTTAACACGTTCATCAGCTAGGAAGGTAGCAAAGTCAGAGGTGGAGATTTATAGAACCATTGTGGTTGCTTTCAAGCTAGGCCGGTTTTTCTACTTAGGCTGAGTTAGGCTACAGGAATGCAAGATGAACAGTGCATACATAAATCATTATTGGCATCATCATAAATGGAATGATCCTGAAGATCAGACTGAATAGTTTAAAGATAATCTTCATTAATCACAAAACTGGTTCGAGTCTTGAACTAACAATACTCTTCCTGCTAATGAGGGTTGAGAGAATGTATTAGCAAGGTCCTGGCACCTGGAATTTTTAATTCAGAAATTAAGATCTATGCAATGGGGATAATAAATTCATGCTGTCCTGGAGGTCTTGGATAATTACTTCCCTCATTTTTCTTTTTTAGGAAATCTTTAAGATTGAAGATGGCAGTCTTGGAATTCTAAGACAAAAAAGAGCCATTGTGGCAACACCAATATTAATTCCAGAAAATCAGAGACCGCCATTCCCCAGAGCCGTGGGCCGGGTAAGTCTTGACAAAACATAGCATCAAATTGTGATATTAAATAATTCATCCATTTCTCTTCGGTTTTTATAGAGCATCTATCACAGCGGTAGATATATGCTGGACAAAATCAAAGCGCATGGAAGCCAGACAGAAAGAGGTGTTTTCTCTCTTTCCTCTTGGGACAAAGGAGCATTATTTTGATGTATATAGGATTTTTACTTTAACAGGATCAGTTCTTGTAAAATGGGTTTATCAGAGTGGTATGTTTTTAACCATGGCACGAATTTCACAGTAATAATCACCTAACAAATGTGCTTGTCCAGTATTGATGTCCACATGACAAGTCATGAAGTTCCATTCGAGAACAGTACATTCCCTCAGGAGTATAGGATTGGATATCTGGTGTCTGGTTTTGTTTTTAATTGAGGCTATAGCAACCAAAAACTGACATGCACACAAGGCTTTTGGACTACTTTAATCAATCAACAGTACCCAAAGACCATGTGTGGCTGGTGGCTTTTTTGTTTAGATCTGTCAAAAACAAGACCCTATTTTGTTTATCTCTGTAAACACACGTACACACACTCACCCCTGCAGTTCTTATGCATAGATTTTTCTCAACTGCGCACATATAACTTGCATGTCCAGTTGGCAGTATTGCTCATATAGCCACAATAATTAAATATACAAATGAATCATGTAGGCATCATTTGTTGTAATTGCCTGGGCATATTTTGCAAATGGGCATTTCTGAAACATGGGCTGGTAATGGGGTCAGCATCCACCTCTTGCAAGCGCCCCCTTCTGGTCTGGTGTGTCTGTGTTCTTTCAGTTCTGGTGATCCCTTTTGGTGGTCCTCAGGCAGTTTTTTCTAAGCTTCCTCCCTGGAGACACTATCTTCCTATGGCCCTCCCCAAGCTCAGTTCTTACTCAGTTTCTGCAGCCAGCCAGGAGCGCGCTCAATGCTCCCCCAGTCCCTGCTAGCAAACCGTCTTTGGCTCAGTCCTAGCAGGCAGCCAGAAGCCTCTCACTCCCTCGGTCCCTGCCAGTGGACTGTCTTTGGACCTGCTGCTCTTCCAACCAGGCATGTAGTCATTTTTTTTCTCCAGCTCCAAGCAGCACCTAATTGCTGCTCTATTCTGCAGCTCCTTTTATTTGGTCCTCCTGGCCCCCTGACTAGCTGTTCCAGTGGCCCCTCTCAGTACTTACTCACAACCAGTCTAGGCTGCTTGGAGGACCTCTCCACTACTCCTTTTCTGGGATGGGTGTGGCAGAACCCTGAGTCCTCCAGCGTTTTATCTTCTTCTCTGCCCTTACCCCTCACAATGATACAAAACAGATCTCACCAGAAGTAGTCCTCTCTTTTGGGGCAGACTTGAATTTTTTTTTTGAGTACAGATCTTGTTTAATTGTGAAAAATCCGCCATGACTAAGCTTTTTCTTGTTTGTTTAAAATACTGAATTAAGAATTTAGATAACCGGTAACTTGGTAAGAGGCTTTTGAATATGGGCATGATAAATATTTGATATCTTAATATCTACATGGTGCAGCAATGTGTAGTAAGGATGTGAGATTTTTAAAGTGCGCAGATTGTTCCATGTAGACCCTGCTCGTGTGTACTAAAAGTTCCCTAGTGTGCTTTAACATAGTGCTGTTTCAAACAGAAGATATGAACTGTAGAGTTCTCAGATGTGAGTGATTGAGACAAACAAGAAAGCTATTTTATATATAGATCTGGTAGGTAGAGGTTTGGTTTGTTTTTTTAAATGTATTAATTCACTTTCATATTAAATATGAAGGGCAGGCCATTTGAGATGTCTCACATAGGCTGTATATGTATCTATTACAAAACCCTTTATCTTCTAGTAATATATTTTAAAGAGAAATCTCTTTATTCCTTTCCATAAACTGCAGTCTTCACTAACAGATGGTTCCCAAGTCACAAAATTCAGATGCTGATCTGGATTTCAATCCTCTGAGAATTTGATTCAGCCCTTACAGAAATAGAGCCCAGTCTTGAAATTCAGATCTCAATCCAGGCTCCAATCCTGACTCCCCTCTTCTTTTGGAAACAGCTGAGTTAGTCTCTGCTTTTGGTATGATGTACATTTAACTAGCAACTCCATTCCAGCTCTGAAAAAGCCAGTGATGTTTCCCCTTGAATCTCCACAAAAGGTTATTATTAGTGACAGATTATTCTAGAGCAGAAATAATAGCCAAGACTTATCATTGTAAAACAAAAACATTACCAGATAAATAGCTGGATGAACAAATGAACTACTGCTGCGTCACATCCAGCCTCAATATGCTAATCCATAGAACATCCTTTTATGACTGAATAAAATAGATTGGGGGTCTTAATCCTGAATTATATATAGTCTAATTTCTAGCATATTTTCATTCATTAATCATATGTGGCACAATCTCTTGGTTGTAAAACAAATCATATTTTGCTGACTCATGTTACCATAAAATACGTCAAAGTGTTTTGAGAATAGCTAGTGAAGGAGGGAAAGCTCGTGGGCCATGGTTTGGGTCAAAGTTCCAAAATTAGTTTAAGTTGCAAACTTTTATTTCTGGTAATTGAAGACCATGTTATTTTCCAGGGCAATTCAATTTTTTTGCCAGTTTTTCTGACCCACATTTACAGGGACGCCTGTGCTCTGTATTAGGAACAGAAGGAGCCCTAAAAAGCTCAGTTGTTATAATTGTCTGGTACGTACATAGGCCATGGAGCCAGGATAGCCATCTGGGCCACAGCCTTTGTCCTAGCCAAAGTTCAATGGCGCTGCGATCCTGTGTACCACTCAAACTTAGAGGGGTAAGTGTAGAGGCTCAGAGGCTGCTTGGTAAAGAGGAAGAGGAGAGGTAAACTGCAACATGAGTGGAACAGGCACACCATAAGGAAGCTGGATCAAAAGTGGCTATACTGACCTTCACAGAGTCTAACTTCTCATCTGAAGTGTTAAAATCTAGGGAATAAGAATTCAGTTTATTTTACTATTCCATTAATTCCCAAGTCTTTCCACCAGTATACCATTAAGGCTAGCTGATTGTCGTGTAGTGAGTTGCATGTCATGAGAAACTAGTCTGAAGTTCACCATCTCACCTTATGTAGGTCTCCAAACAACTGCCAAATAATACTACCATTCAAAACAGGGAGATAGAGGTAAGAACATTTCTGTCCTATTGCCAAGCTGTCAATCCATATAGTATCCCAGCAGCTTGATAGTAGTATTTATTATTATTTGTATTACTATCACTTTGTTGACTGGGAGGCCGTTTCAGGACATTTAGTTGCCAATTTGGCGACATTCATTGTGCTTATGCATGTAGCAGGGGAGACCACAAGCAGGTTCTCATCTCCTCCACTATCTCCATATGAAAGAAGAAGACTATTTGTATTATCATAGCACCTAAGAGACCTGGTCATTGACCAGGACCTTATTATGCTAGAACAAAGAGACAGTCCATGCCCCAAAGACAAGAGATGGAAACAGACAGGTGAGAGAGTACAAGGAAACAAGACAATATCGGTTAACATGATCAGCAGTGGCATCAGCACGCTGGCTGCCTCGGTGTTGTCAAGTGTTTGGTAGGCATCACGGAAAAGGAGAGTTAAAAGAGTGTTTTGAATGAGCAAAATGTATTAGAAACAGTAACTGGAAACAATATTGATTGCACTGCTCCATGTCTTGAACAACGCTAATGAGTGATTTCAAGCTAATGGGATAAATTACTTCACAGCTCGGTGCAAAAATTCACTGGAATCTATAGTTATGGCTAAACAGCAGTTCTAATGTGGATGCCTAAACTTAGAACAGGACTCCATACTAAGGCACGTGAATATTACCCTGATTTTCAGCAGTGCTAAGCATCTGCCCCTGCCATGTAAGGTGGTAAGAACCACAAATGCTCAGCACCTTTGAATACTGGGGCACATATCTAAAAACACTTAAATGTAGGTTTTCAGTTGGAGTCTATGCATAGGCATGGGAAATACGTGTGTGTGTGTGGGGGGGGATGCTGCAGCACACCCAGGTTTTATGTGGGCCACTGGCCCCACGCCCAGGCCTCCACTCCCAAGTTGGGGGCTTGGGTCCCAGGCGCCAGCCCTGGCTGGCCCACTTCCCTGCCACTGGCCCTGTGCCCAGGGCCTTGCACCCGGGGCTCTGCTCTTGGGGTGCTGGCCCTGCTCCTTGGCCACTGGCCCCTTGCCTGATGCTCCACTCCTGGCTCTGTGCCTGCCCCCAGCCTTTCCCCTTTACTTTTGCATGGGTCCCCCCATCGGAGACATGTCACTGCCCCCCCCAGCAGGGGATGGGAGTGGTGGTCATGGACAGAGGTAAGAGGGCGGGCTTTCAGCACCCCCACTATTAAAAGTGTTCCAGCACCACTGAGTCTGTGACATTTTGGGACCACCCAGTCCATTAAGGGGTTCTGTCACCGCCTGCCCTGTAGCTTCAGGGTGCCTTGGTGTGGTAAAGTGATGGTTCAGCTCTCTAACACTAGTAGCCTGCCCACAAGCATAAGGCCTCATCCTGGCTTCCACTAGCCTAGTTATTCCTTGCAGAGTGACAGCGTCTAATTTAAGTACCCGGGTCTGAACATTTTTGCCCCAGTCTGATTTGAAAACAAAATTTATTTTGTACATTTCTTTGAAGATGCAGAAAAAAATATCAGCAGTGTTTGAAATAAAGAGTATATGAAATATTCCAGAACAGCAGCAGATGAATTGCAGGAATGTACTTAATAAAACATTGTAAATAAAGGATACATTTTAAAAAAGGCTCTAATTCTTAAAGTATTGGTGGTGGGGAAGGAAATTTGTATCCTTACATATTTTTCCAAATGCAATAAGAGTCAATGCTGACAATGAAAGCATTTGATTTTATTTCCTTTTTGGATGCCTTGCTCAAACATCTGCATTAGCTATGCTCTTTGGAAAAATGTCAACATCGGAGAAGCATTTCTGGCAGAAAATCATGGAGAAGTTGAATTTACATTCCTGTTACAAATCATGGGCAAACCTCAGGAAGCCTGGTGTTCTGATTAAGCTACAAATTCTTATTGTGAGCAGCTTGATGAATTCTGAAAATGGAACTTTGAATTTCGCAAGCAGCAGTTTTCTCGTTTTTCTGATTCTTTCTGCTGCTTCTGAGGCTCAGACCTTCCAGGAGAGAGAGACCATAGCATCTGCTACTGCATGAGAACCAGTAGTGAACATACATTCTCTTGTTTCCCCAGCACAGGAGAATAGCTTTAAAATCTAATACAGTCCCCATAGAGTTACAGTAGGCTCAGACAGTACAACCACAGCTATCTGGACCCTTCATCTTCCTTGGTTAGTCCTAGGATGTTGAAAGAGGGAGGCTGTGGACACTTTTACAGCCACCATCTTCTGCAACTGGTTTTCTGCTCTCAAAACCCATCAGAAATGCTGGACGGAATTTGGCCAACTGTGTGCCCAAGCACCCCATGATGTGGGGACTTGTCCAAATCTTTCTGAATTATCTGGATGTCTTGCGTCTGTAGAACTGGTCCTGAAATGTTACAAGAACATACTTTCTTGTGAGATTTCTGTTCCTTTCTTGTTTCTAGACATACTCCTTTCTTGGCTGGACTTAAACCTGAAGGTCAAGGCATGAGGGAAAAAGAGAAAATACTTAAACAAATGTTTTCTCATTTCAACAGTTGTCTACTTTTGATTTGTGGTTTGGGATGTTTCATCTTTTATTAAAAATTGGTCATTATTTATATATATTATAGGATACAGAAAGGACATTTTATTTAAATGCATAGGTGCTGCATATGTACTACATTTTGGTAACCGTACCCTGTTATATTTGTGTCTCTGCTGGTAGAAATCTCAGAAGGAAGGGGAACAACAAAATTCAAAGCAAGCATGTACAGCCTGAGTGTAATAAAAACATAATATTGAATGTTATTGAATTTGCTCCTTATAAGGATGAACACGGCTGACTCAATCGAAAAAATGTTATAATGAATTATAGTGCAGAGCCCCGAGAAGAAAAAATGAATTAGTTCTAACTCTATGCAATCATTTTCAGAACGCTTCCTACTTTGGAAAGTCACTAGCAGGATTTGTGCCTGAAACAAAAGTGTGGTTAACAAATGGTGTTTATGATAACAGGGAACAAAGAAAGAAAAGCTTCTTGTCACAAACTATAATGTTTGTATGACTGCAGCTATGGCCGTGATCCAAATGTGACTTGGGGCAGACATGGGCTGCCCAAATCACCTGCCAGCTGGTTAGAGGCCATTCTTTTGGTGAGGCGGTTGCACTTAGAGCTACCCATGCTGTTGTTTCTGGTTGCTGTTGTTTTAATGTCTGATGTGGCTTTACCTATGGTTAAGAAAAGAAAGGAACCTGATTAACTATAGATGGGTATAGAAGCACCATATGTTATATTATGAAGATGATCAAGGAATAGTATGCAGGCTCTTATTAACAATATTCTCATCTGCAGTTTACAATGCTGATGTTACTGTGTTGTCATTTACTATAGAATAGGGGCAGGCAACCTATGGCATGAGTGCTGAAGGCGGCATACAAGCTGATTTTCAGCGGCACTCACACTGTCCAGGTCCTGGCCACCGGTCTGGGGGGCTCTGCATTTTAATTTAATTTTAAATGAAGGTTCTTAAACATTTTAAAAACCTTATTTACTTTACATACAACAATACTTTAGTTATATATTATAGACTTATAGAAAGAGACCTACAAACATTAAAATGTATTACTGGCACGCAAAACCTTAAATTAGAGTGAATAAATGAAGACTTGGCACATCACTTCTGAAAGGTTGCTGAACCCTGCTATAGAAGATTGTTGTATTTCCTTCTTCAGGAGAAGACATAATTCACACAAAAAAGCCCATTCCTCATAAAAATGCTGTCATCCCTTATAACACACTGTCGAGGATGTAATAAAACAGATATCAAAAACAGTCTGAAAAATAAAAGGCCACTGTTATGCTTTTTAGACTTTTCCGCTTCTTCATTCGGTCATGCTGGATTTTTATAAACACCATTCTCTCTTATAGCCCTGCCCATATCCCACATCTGTCTGCCAACAAAATTGAGGATCACCACTTGATTCAAACTGTCACTAGCAACCTAATGTTTTTTTAATTAGCCAGGATTGCAGCTGACTTGACTGTCCATTCAGAGTGAAGAGAGTGCAGCATTCCTGCTGATGATACTGTATATGAATAAAAGGAATCAAGAACCAAGAATGCTCCCTTAAGTAAAGAACCACAAGGGCAAATCAGAAAACAAAACACCAGGGGCCTTCCCTTTGTGACAATCCGTGATCACAATGACAATGTTTTGCTTTAATCTCTCTGTTCCTACCGTTTACAAGTGGTGTGTTGTTTTCTTGGCTCGGTAAAATGTCCAGGACAGTGACGTAATCTCAGATGCCCCTAGGTCTTGGTGCTCATCACACTAACAAGAACGTTTTGCTATACACTCCTACCGCTGACCCTCCCTTGTTCCTTCCAACTGCTCCATCAGCACATCTGTTTAGTTTATTTGGCTGCCCTGACTAACCAGTTTATATTTCTGGCCCACTCTAATTTTGTGCTTCCTAATAAGGACAGAAGGCAACAGCCAAACTCCTTGCTGTACCTTGGATGGGAGCAGGAAAAATAGCACAAAACAGGAGAGTCAGGGGAAAATAATTTTATTTCAGTTTTAAAAAATCATAACATAGGGAACTACAAGGGTTTGAGGACAATATTCATTAAGCATCAGTGAAATTTTGGGAGTCAAAACAGGGAGGAGATGGAGATGGAAACTTGTCACTTTTTTAAAAAAAAACGTTAATTCAATTTGTAGCCTAACAAAGCAATAAATGTAGAGGTCCTGCTAAATAACATTCTATTCCCATTCTGTCTACTTAGGAACAGGATTATTGTCCTGTCAACTGAGAACCCCTTCCTTGGTATCTCTTAATTAAATAACGATCATACCTGTACTCTGCATTTATGATGAGGATTGTGGTGGTTTGGCAGATCCTGTGCTTGTGCACACTAACCTGCATTCCTAAGGGAATACAATGAGATTAAAATATTTTAATACTCTTGGCAACACAAGCCTCTGTGTCCAGATGGTCTGGGCTACACATGTTGACTGTTATTGATATGTTTCTTCTTGCTCTTGATGATACAAGTGCAGGGATATTATATTCAATTTTTTGGTCTCCCTCCATATGTTACTCTTCCAATTTTTGTCCACATCAAGCGAAATGAAGTATGAAGCAGCAGGACATACAATTCTGCTTTAATTACACTGGCGGGTTATTTGTCAGTGCTCCATAAAATGATGGATATTTATTCTATGACAAACTAAGACTGGTGGTTCTATTTACTTAGTGATTTCCTCTTGTCAGCCTTTAACAGTAATGGTACATTGTATGATCCTTTTATTTGGAGTGTGACTATTCTACTAATAAGGAACTCAGGGTCTAAAGAAGATAGTGGCCAGTTTTCTGGACATGCTGCTAAGCCTGTGGAGAAGAAATACTCTGGAGGGTGAGTGTTTTGTCTGGACTGGATCTAGGCATTTGCTGTTGATCGTACTTACTCATGGAGGAATTGAGAGTCCATAATGTTGTTATATGAATTTTTAGGTAAATTTCTTATGAGAATGTGTATTTTGTTTTAAGGGTGCCTAGAACATGGACTGCATGCTTTGCAATTGAATGATGATTTTATTTACACATAAATAAAGCATTGATACATCAAGGTTCTTCATCACGTGCCTAACTTTTTAGCACAGGAGCAGTGCCATTGGGACAGTTTAGTTTGGGCCTAAATGACTTGCTGAAGATGTAGTTTGAAATCTGAGATCAGATTCATGAGGTGTCATAAGGGGACAACCAGCTCTACTGACTTGACTAAAATTGTGCCCATTCACTTCAGTTCTTGATGATGTGAGCAGCCCTCCAATAAAATAAAGGCTTTCCATGCTAATACATTTTAAACTGACACTTTAGTTTTCAGTAAAGGATTTATATTTGATGTCCCAACAAATCCATTAAGTCAAAAACAGCACTCCAGCCGTATCTGGTTTTCTGAAGGGCTCTCTAAACTTTCTTCCTGTTTAAAATATTGGTAGTCACATAAACAATTCCAGTGAGATATATTCCATTTAAACTAACAGAGTCCTGGTGTGAAAAGTCTTGTTAAAACAGTTATGTTTACTTAAAATGTTTCAGAAGAATCAAAGTTGAGCAGTTAGCATCAGACAGTTTGGAAAACTAATTGTTACAATTAACAATAATTCACCTTCAGTTTTCAATATTTTTGTGACAGTAATAAGGAGAAAAGACTATTTAAGGAATACTTTCTAATCTAGTTACCATAGTTACAAGTTTGGTTGGAGATACATTAGCTCTATGCCAATGATGGAATTAAATTTTCTTCCCAATATTGAAACATCCAGGACCTAATTTCCTGTAGCTTCATAATAAATCATGTTAATGACCTTAGAGGTAGATCCAAAGAGAGATAATCTTGTCCATGCTCTGGAGCTATTTGACAAAGTATATTACAGATTAACTATTGTGTTGTTTGTATTAACTTAACCTTCGAATTTAAGGAAATCTTAAACTCTTTTACGGGAAAGAATTTCTAATAGATATGCTGCAATTCTTCCAAGTAAATTGTTCATATGAGAGAACCACGATAGAGCAAAACTTTAACAATTCCTTTTTAGTTGTTTATGCTGCTAGGAGTTAACTTTTTTTTGAAGAAAAAGTGGCAGGTTTTTAAAATGGAAATAAGAAAGTGAATGAATGAAATATGCTTTTTTTAAAAAAGTTTTTGTCTATTCTGCTGCCCTACCTAATGAACGTAACTGAAAATTTCAATGTGTTTTCATACTGGTATCTGCCCAAATGCTGATACCATAGCCTTGTTCAGTAGCAAAAGTTTTGTGTTAAGAAAACAACATTCCAAGAAATCAGACACATGGCCTGATTCTGTCACTTCAGCAAGCAGTCCCATTGACATTAAGAGTTGGAAAGACTTCCAGTATAAGATATCTAGCCCATTTTAGGGATGAAAGGTGCCTGAGTTAATAATGGTCTCATCCCTACCATTCTTCCTTGTCCCTCATGAAGGATTGTTCCTTACAATACACTTTTAATTTTTTTGTCTCAGTTTCATGTATGGCAAGTAATGGGACTTATGCATTTCTCCCAAGGTGATTATTCACTTGTCTAATCACTCTATTGAGAAGTTTTCTTTATGTTCATCTTAAATTTGTCATGTCTCAATTTAATTCAGTTATTTCAAGTCAACGCCTCCTACCCTTTCTCCCACTCAGTCAAACCATCTTGCACAATCCCTCTTTCATCTTTGTGGTTTTACTGTTGACCGGGAGTTCACCTCCAATTCTAACCTCCCAAACGTTTGGATCCAGGATTTCAGTTTGGGCCCGTCTCTCTGCTGTTAATTTGTGAAATTGCCTCCTATAAACCTATTTAAAGTAATATCTTCCTTTAGGTGGGATTATGAGAGGCAAAAGGAGCTACTCAGTGATCCATATGTATAGCTAGGCTGAAATATAATAAGCATGAGAGGCCAAATGTGAAGTGCATTGAAGCAAATGGAAAGGCTTCCATAGATTTCAATGGGCTTTCTATCTGGCCCATGATGAGAACGTACTAACGCACTTTTATATCCATGTAACTATCTAATAGAGATGGACTGACCCAGCATAGTCGTAGACTTGATCTTGTTGTTGCCCAATCATCTCCACCATCTTCATCCATCCCATTTCCTGCTACACCATTTCTGGCTTTCCACCCATCTAAACAATTCTTCAGCAGTAACTATTCATCATGATTTAAAGTAGGATTGACTGAATGGTGCTTTAGAAGAAAACTAACTTATCCCCACATATCTACAAGCCAAAACATGTTGGCACTCTGAGCACTTATTTTGGTGACAGGTTTTGTTAAGGCCAGTAGAGAGGAAGACAGTATATGGGGACTGACCCTAAAACAGTCATTTTCATTAGCTATCACTTGTTAAATTGATATTAAGGAAAGGTAACTGGTAGATTATTTCTAAAAGCAAGAGGGTGATGTATATTGTATATGATCACGTAAAAAGTAATGTAAATATCTATGATTCAGGATATGGTGGATTTTTTTCCTTCTGACTGACTGCCAGCTTCTTTTAATCATAAGTCATTAATGGTGACTTTTTTAATAACCGTGTATTAAAGAGGGGAAATATGTTCATCAGTTGAACAAGACTAAATATATGAGCATAATTAACTGAAGGGGAAAAAATAATTCCGTTAATAGCTTGTTGAAATGTGGAAATTGAACTAACGCAGAGAGATTGCACATGTAGAACAACATATATGCGCATTTGGATTCCTTACATCCATTAATCAGAGTGCAGTGCTACGTTCTGCAGACACCTAACTAAGAATCCTGGATTCTACTCCTAGATGTGCTATGTCACCTTTAAAAAGTTACTATAATTCATGCTTGATTTTCCACAGTTGTAAAATAGGGCACTCTACCTACTTTGGTATATACAGATAAACTACATTTGGGCTGGCTTCTGATTAGAGCAGGCTGGGAAATTTCTATCGGAATGATTTTTTTAATGAAAAATGCCCTTTCCATAAAATCAAAATTTTCTGTGGGAAAACTTAAATTTTGCCCCCTTTTTTTTCATCTAGGGAGCCAGGGTCAGGCTGGGCAGGAGGCAGGGAGGATGAGTGCCCAGGTTGTCTGCCAGCTCAGCTGTCCCCCCAGTGAGGTAGCTAAGTTGGGGATAAGGTGGGGAGGCCAATGGAAGGAGCCTGGTAGCCCACCTGGAGGTTCTTGTCAATTTCATTTTCTGCAAGCCAGGAAAAGGTGAAATTGACAACAGCCTTCCCCCTGGTCAGACAGCGAGCTGAAAAATACTGTTCCGGTTTTCCCAAAACGGAACCTTTTAAAATTTCTGTCCCACGGAGAATTTCAAAGGTTTTACTTTTCATCTTGAATCGTGGTGAAATTTTTTTCCAAAACTTTGACATTTTCCAGACAAATTCCATTTTCAGGCCAGCCCTAATTCTCATCTCCTTTGAACAGGTATAAACCCAGAATAACTTCAGTGAAGTCAATGCAGTTACTTTAGGTTTGCACTGATGTAACGGAGAATATTCAATTGAAGAATCTCATTTATTTGTGTTTTTAAGGATTGATTTTTTTGCTTCATTTTTATTGCAAAACATTACACTATTGTAAACATAGCACTAGGTAAGATTGTCATGTCCCACTCTAGTGACCAGAGGATAAGAATTCCCTACTGCTGCCAGCTAATGCTGGCTATTTATTTTAACTCCAATGTCAAAGATGACCTTTGCTTTGGTGCTTATGTTCCTGAGTTCAATCACTCCTCATGACCTATAATAGACTACCATTTGTAAAGCTCCCCTCGGTTGAGATTTGAACTTCTGCAAGCTTCAGATGGTTAGACTGAACGTTCATGATGGGAGCAATTTGTAACACACTTGTCAAGTATATTTCATAGATTCTAAGGCCAGAGGGGAGCATTGCGATTTTCTAATCTGACCTGCTGCATAATGGAGGTCACAGGACTTCCATGAATTAATTCCTATTTGAAGTATAGCATATCTTCTAGAGAAATATCCAGTCTTGATTTTAAAATTTCCAGTGGTAGAGAATCCAACACAACCCTTGGTAAGATGCTACAGTGGTTAACTACTCTCACAGTTAAAAATGTGTGCCTTATTTCAAGTGTGAATGTAGCCAGCTTCAGCTACCAGCCATCAGAACATGTTGTACCTTTTGTCTACTAGATTGAAGAGCTCTCTGTTACCAATTTTCTGTTCCCCGGGTAGGTACTTTTAGATTGTAATCAAGTTACTCCTTAGCCTTTCCTTTGTTAAACTAAACAGATAAACTCAAGGAGCTCAATCAGTATAAGACACGCTTTCTAATCTGTTAATCGTTCTTGCAGCCCTTCTCTGAACCCTCTCCAATTTTGCAACATCCTTCTTGAAATGTGGAACCCCAAACTGGACATAATATTTCAGTAGCAGTCACACCAGTGCCAGGTGGAGAGGTACTATAACCTCTCTATTCCTCTTCAGTATTCCTGTTGCTTCTCATTAGCACTTTTGGTCAGAGTCACAGTGGAAGCTCATGGTCAGCTGATTATCCATCATGAATCCCAAGTCTTTTTCAGAAGCGCTGCTTTTCAGGATCGAGTTCCCTGTCTTGTCAGTATGGCATGCATTCTTTATTTCTAGAGGTATGGCTTTATATTTAGCCATATTGAAACACGCATTGTTTGCTTGCTCCCAGTTTGCCAAGCAATCCATATCACTGTGCATCAGTGATCTGTCATCTTTGCTACTTACCACTCTCCAATCTTTGTGTTATCCACAGACTTTATCAGTGTTGTGTCTCTCTGGTTGCTGAAATTTTGATATAATACTGCTGCTAACTAAGGCAATTAATCCTTGGTCTCAGTGGTCTGGGACAGTGCTTTTGGTGCTTAAAGTCTACGGTTCTTTCCTCTCTGACAACCCACTATCAGTTGATTGAGAAAACTTCTGTGGACATACTCATCCAGAGGTCATAGCTTGGGCAAGCAATCATAGAATACCAGGGTTGGAAGGGACCTCAGGAGATCATCTACTCCAACCCCCTGTGCAAAGCAGGACCAATCCCCAAATGGCCCCCTCAAGGATTGAACTCACAACCCTGGGTTTAGCAGGCCAATGCTCAAACCACTGAACTATCCCTTCATCTTCTTTGGAACCTCCTTTCAGGTAGTTGAAAGCAGGTATCAACTCCCCCCTCATTCTTCTCTTCTGCAGACTAAATAATCCCAGTTCCCTCAGCCTCTCCTCATAAATCATGTGCTCCAGCCCCCTAATCATTTTTATTGCCGTCCGCTGGACTCTTTCCAATTTTTTCACATCCTTCTTGTAGTGTGGGGCCCAAAACTGGACACAGTAGTCCAGATGAGGCCTCACCAATGCCAAACAGAGGGGAATGATCACATCCCTCCATCTGCTGTTAAGAAAGGCCATGATTACATTGTAGAAGGATGTGAATGCCAAGCAGAGAGAGGGATTATTTAGAATGATGAAAGGTGATATAACAGAGTAATGGGACAAAAATAAGAGAGACAAAATAAAGGCTGAATATCTCCTCACAGAAAGTTGTATTGGTCTGTGGAAGAGTCACCGCACTTGGGACATTTAAAACGAGAGTGGACAAAGACACTAGTCAATTTGCAATAGGGAATCATCCTACACTGATAGTAAGATGGTCTGCGTGATCAAATAAGGTTTTATTTTTTATCTCTGGGTTCATCCAGGATACTTTGACTTGCATCATATCAATGTTCACTCTTAGTCTTGCCCCATGTGAAAGACATTTTCTTTCCCTTCTTTATTTTACAGTGTTGTGTGATAATCTGATCAAGGGATGGATGTACAGTATGATTCTAACCTCCATGCTGTCTGTTGCGGTTCTCTTTCATAAACATTTTTCGATTTTTTTTTCAACAACTTTCTCAGTCTCTTCCAGCTGGCCCCAAAGGGCCAGGTTTTCCTCCTATCATTCTCATTTATTATTACATTCTCATTAATCACTTGTGCCACACAGTTTGCAACCTTATACATGAAAATCTCTCTCAGTTGTTCTCTTTAGGCTTTAACACATGGAAAGGAAATGATCTTGGTGCTTTTCAGGCCAGAATGTAAAAATGTGATGAGAGCAAAGTTGCGCTTTCCCTCAATGTATTTAACAACCCTCAGGGTCTCTTTCATCATGTTTTACAATGCACTGAAATGACATCATCAATGTGCTGTGTAATATCTTCCAGAGTTAGCTACCGAGCAGCTCTCCATCGTATGTAAGCAGTATTTCAGTGTAATTACTGAACTGTGTTCAAGCATGTTGTTGCTTAAGCATGACAAAAAGAGTTAGGAATTTCATCTAGGTTGCAGGGTGCTTTAGCCTGGATTGATAAAAGGGCTGACTGATTTACACCTCTTCCAAAGGGGTGTGGTTTATTGCCATAGTTGGAGTAATAGGAACATTGAATATGATGGACCACCACATTTTCAAGTTTGTCTATGACATAGTAGGATTCTGTCAGTTAAAATAACTAATATGTGGCATATCATCCAATCAAACTGCTACATATTTAATCTAAACTACATCTTCCTTTTTTATATTTCTGCCACACTGCTGGTTTTCTTCTGCACTCTACTTCGTATCTCCTCCAACTGAATGCATAGGACTCTTTTTAGAGATATTTACTGCTTTTAGTAGAAGACCCACTGGTATGGATATTTTCACAGTACAGCTGTTCTTGACCTTTTATGTCCACAATTATCAACTTACATTGCTAGATTTAGAATAAACAGTTCACCATCAGTGACTGCATTTCCTCTCGTCATCCACTTGCCTTTCTCTCTCATCTTTCTGAATAGCAAGTGAATAGCATGGACCTGGAAAACAAGTGGAACAAGACCAAAATTTATAGAAAAAAAATCATATTTTGGGGATGCAAAGTTGCATGAAATGAATTGAGAAGAAACTTTCACAGATTTTCCAAAACATTTTTTCATCAATTTCACTCAGCACTAGTTGTGCTCCAACAAAGCTTCTAAGCATGTGTTTAAAATTAAGCACACACTTCTATCCCGTTAATGTCAGTTAGATGAGGCTATGCTTTGCTGAGTCAGTGCCCAAGGGCCTGATCCAAAGCCTACTGAAGCCAATGGAAAAATTCCTATTGAGTTCCGTTTGCTTTTGATCAGGCCCAACTGCTTGGATGTTTTAGTAGGAGCAGAATGTAATTTGGGTTGCTAACTTGAAGCAAGTGTGAAATAAACTTGACGTGTACGTAGCTGTTTTTTTTTTGTTCTTCCTTTTCTTCAAGCAAAAATTTTGAAAGTACATCTAGCAAAAGCGGACTTTTCATCTAGCCTCAAAGTTGCCTGGTTTCACTAGATGAGGTTTTTTTCATTGCTTCAGAAGTTTTGCCTTTCATTTTTGTAACACATGCAAGAAACTATTAAGCTTACATTTTCAATTGAGCTTTCTCAGTACTTGCAGAGACTTGAATGGATTTTGATAATAAAAATCTGCACAGCGATGAAGTCTAGAAATTGAAAGCAGTAGCGATCCTTGTAATCCAATAACATTGTCCATATATATATATAATATTACTTATTAGAATTGCAAGAGTTGAGGAAATATGGCTACAACTAAGAGCAAAATTAAAGTCAGTGGCTTTACTATTTTGAGGGGAGGTTCATATTTAAACCTGATTAAGGATATAATAGAAAAATGTATTTTAGTTTGACAGTATTTCCTTAACTCATTTTATTTTCCGTAAGGTAAAACAAAATACATAAAAATTTACCAGAGGAATTATTGCTTGATTAAATTCCAAGTACCAGTGATAATCTTTTCAGAGACTAGTATGTGCAATAGGGGATCTCACTCTTCATATAAAGAAAATGTATAAAGATCTATATGAATTTTATAAATAATAAAAATTAATGAACAATACAGCACATGCTGAAATTGAGTAAATATGAAAACATCATAAATCAACATTCAATATTACTGTGTTGTTGGGGTTTGTTAAATTTGAGTTTGCTAAGGGTCACTGGAACTTGAAAATTAATTTTAATTAATAGAATCTATTCATGTCTGAATTCATTTTGGGTTGTTTACAAAAGCATCCAGTTATACGATTGAATTCTGTTAACTTAAATGCATTTTTTGAAAGGAGTGGAACACAATAGTGAGACACAAAACCCATCAAATAGTATTATCTGTTATTGTGAAACCTTAAGAAGCAAGCACAATATTTCCTGTAGGAAAGAAGTTAAAGATGTATACAAACTGATGACAGGCAGTCTTATTAAGCAGGAGGAAATAGGGTTTTTTTGGGTTTTTTTTTTTCCAAGGTTCTTTAAAGGTTGATGTTTCAAAGACTGCAGATAAAAGGATTCACATTCAGTTAACAACCATCTAATGAAAGTTCTTCACATTTTAGTTGCTGAATATGTGCTGATCCTTTATCCTGTTGACATGAAAATATGCTTGGATAACATTTAGTTATGTCCATAACCTTCCCCATCATAAACCTTTGTTCTGTGTCTACTCCAGACAGATTTTGTGCTATCAGATGGAGATTTTGTATACTGCTCTGATTCATACTCCAGTACAATTGTCACTTTTTACAACGCAGAGAAAAAGAGCCAAAGGTTTTTTCCCTCACAAAAGAGCAATTTTCTAAAATTCTTATTTTACTGTCAGAGTTAATTATATTTTATAATAGGGCTGATTTTTTCCTATCAGGGTTTTAAAACAAGAGCTGGAGGCAAACAACATCTAAATTGCCATTTTTTTTGTTCTTGATCCCCTGGAGGAATGACTCCCTGTTGATTGTGTAATGAACTATGTAGACCCATATACAGTAGCAGTATTTTGAAAAGGAGGAAGAGCTGTGATGCAGAGCTGGGGAATTATTTCAAATCATGTAATTTATTAGATGAGCTTAGCTTTGTTTTCTGAAAATATATTGTGAACATACTCTGATTTTTACAACTTTGTTGTTCATACTTGGTCAGCAAACGTTTTACACAAACATTTGACTTTACTAATGTTTGTGAGCTATTTGCTTTTATGGTGTTTTCAACAATTTATCATTTGTGATGTGCAATTGATCACCTTTGGTGTTTGCCCTCTCAGGGGCCTGGACCAGCAAGCCTTGTTGAGTTACTGGTCCCCGCTGCGAAGGAAGCAGGTGATTATAAAAACCAGAAAGTGTCTTAGCTGAGAAGGAACTGAAGGTACCAGATGGTTGGGTGCAATAAGTTCTGAAGCAGGGGGAATGAACAGTATGTCCTCCCTTCAGGGCCTCTGGGAGCTGTAGCCCATGGTAGGCAGAGGAACTACTTTTTATTTGGAAGTTTTTCCCAAGTGTTTATGTTGAAGAATAAACTTGTGTCCTGAAAGAGACTTAGGCCTAGCAGTGAGTCCTTCCTGGGTTGGAGAAACAAGCCAGCAGCCTACAAGGAGGAAGGAAATCAAAGTGTTTTCAGGCTGGCTACACAAAGACTTCCTGTGCAATCATATACCCACAGGAGTCTTCGCAAGACTACTAACATCTTTCAAATAAAATAGCTTATACAAATATTCCCAGAAGCACATAAAAAGGGTGGAGAATATCATGAAAATTAATTCATTATTTTTATTCAACTACTGTAAGACCGTGAGAAGTTTCTACCTTCCAGTCAATCTCCATCTTCTCTAATCATGAGATAGGGAAATATTGCCCAGCTATTAGGATGCACGGCTCTGTCACTGACACGCTATGAGCTACCCTTTCTCACGCTGAGCAGTACCTCACTCCCTAAGTAGTCATGTTAAAATCCGAGAGACAGATTGTGATGCTCTTACTTACAGAATAGTGCCTCAGAGTTACTCCATCAGAAGTTTAATCACTTTAATGAGACATCTTTTGGAGTCAGATGCTACTCTGGCTCAGTTGCACTGCTCACAAAGTTGGTTACTACTCTGTGTGAGTAGGGGATAGGAACTATCCCTGTGGAGCCGTGGAGTAATCGGCTGTGCTCAGGTAACCCAGCTGTCAAACAGGTATAATAAATCTTACCTAGCTCGTGGGGATGATGTAACACGTGTTTCATCTTCGGTTTCAAACCATTTTGATGTCTTTGCACTTATATACTGCCTTTCATTCAAAGTCTTTCACATTTTCATTTTGGAACTTTTCATGTACAGGAGTAATGAAAAATACTTGAGAGAAGAAGAAACAATATTTCTTGATAATGGAAGCTCTCTGAAATATTGACGTATTTTGTGTTCTCATCTAATGATTTGTGTTGACTTTGAATTTTGATTAACGTGCTGTAGCATAAAGAAGACACTGTGGACAGCAGCAGATGGCTAGCTCTTCAGAAAAGAAACCAAATTTATGAACTGCTTACTGGTATTAAATGTGTATTCACAGCTGTGGCTTTAAAGTTGTATGATTGTGCTGAGGTACAATAGCTGAGTCTATTACATTTGAAGTGCACCAAAACAGACCATATCACACAAGTTGAATGAGTGTGGAGATATTTTGTTGGATGTCTCAAGGCTTCATTTCCATTTGTTTTCTCTGCTGGACTATTTTCCGGATAAAAGGAGAGAGGGGCTGAATTTGAGTGATGAGTTTTCTAATGGATACACAATAGATATATGTAAGGCCTAATTCTCCTCCAAATGAAGTCAATGGTAATAGGCTTAGGCACATGCTGCATGCATGTAGAATATTGAGAAGACTGTAGTAATGAACCTGTCAATAAATTGTCAGATATAATAAAGAGTTGAAAGTAACTGGGCATTTTTATTGTACATATATATTGTAATGCTAAATTGAGTAAATAACAAGTTGCTTTTAATTAGCGTGTGATAGCCAGATACTTCAAAGGTACTATTTTTTAAAATGACAAATCCTAATCAGTTGTTATAGGAACACATCTACCGAATTGACTGCAAAATTATGCTTTTTTTGTTTCCAGGAGCAGCCATCTTAATTTTTGGATACGTCATCACAGTTAAAATTGATATACTAAGCTGTACATTGAGATTAGGGGCTAAATATACTATGTAGTCACTGTAAAATTCGCAAAACCTTCCAGAGAGGGAAAGGAGACCCACAGAAGTAACCCTAATTGACAAGAGATCTGTCTTCTCATCCATAGACTCGTCTAGCTAAATTGAAATGAGTGCTTTGTAATTGGAATGATCTGGCTGTATTTTATAAATACCAGTTTCAAAACCCTCTGAGCTCCTCATATTAGCTGATAATCCTGGGAATGTCTTAAGATCTTCCTTATGGACATAATAATTGTAGCCATAGAAACAAATTTTAAAATGATTTTCATTTATTAATAAAGTTAATAAATCTAGTTAAGTTTTTTAAAAACAGGCTAAGAGGTGTTATTTCTCATTTCCATAAACTAAGTAGTGTTGCTAATGTCATTAAGTAATTTGTTCTTCTTATATAAGACTTTTGATAGTATGCCTCCAGCTTTTATATTTCAGTAAAAATTAGAAAACAAAGTCTGATTCTGGGGAAGATAGCTTGCTTCATTAACCTAAAGGCTTGATTTATCCCAATGCTCATCTCCGGAGCCCGTTTGTCAGCCTGTTTACAGATCTCTTAAATTATATATAAAAATATCAGAGATTCATTTAGTACATTGCTGAGTACTTTATGTATGCTCATGTGGTTTTATCGATTGTTAGCTTAACCTTTAACAAATTAATTAGAACCACAAAAGTATTTTGATTATATTTTTGCAGGAGACTCAAACCTATATCTAAAGTCTCTACTTTTTGCAAGTTCATATTTGGATCCTACCATTGTTGACCTAAGACCATATTTTAATTTTGCTCATAATTGTATCATGATTATTACATCAAACAGAATAAAAGCTTCGCGTAGTGTTACATATAAACTATACTTTTTAGCTTTGGAAGTTATGGTCTTTGTGTAAATACAGAGAAGTAGAGGGACACAATGCTCATGAGATCGAAAATGGGTTACTGATCCTTTCATTGATGTCATATAGCATTTCACCAATTCTAATCCACACAAATATGGTAGTAATCTAAAAACATTGTCAAGTGATGAAATTCTGATACTGATATCCTTTAAAGTGCCTAATCTGGAGTAATTCCAATGAAGACACATTTAACATACTTCAGATTTACACCTGCATAACTGGGGTCAAATCTGGTATTCGTTGGCCTTCATGAAACGAGTCCGTAGTCTCAGGTAGTCAAGCATTAACTATTTAGTATGAAACAAAAATTGGTCTGAATATTTACTCATTCTGAAATTAGACCATATCATCACATTGTAGATTGTCTTCTTTTTGAGTCAATAGTGATCTAATATCTCCTTATGGGCATAGGCACAATGCTTCAGGACTAGCCATCTTTTGAATGAGACATAAAACCTAGGCCTAGAACAGCTGTGGTCATTTATAGATCCCTTGTACTCTTTACATGTGTAGTAAGCTTGCTCCAGTACTCTGGCTAAACTTCCATTGGGTATTTATATGCTGCCAGCCTATAGTTTAATTGGTTACTCTGTTTTTTTTAATGGGCACCGATCATAATTCCATTTTGCAATGGTATAATTGTTTAAGTATAACACAATGAAATTGCCAAAAAATGTGAATGAATAGATCATCATAAATGTATATTTAGAATAAAAACAAAACCCACCTACCATCCAAATAACCTAATTATTGTAACACCACTAAGATAACTCATGGTCTTGTATTTGTAAGCTTTAGCCTCCATTCCTCTCCCACCTCACTCTTTTCCTTCCCTTGTGTTCTCGTGACTCTTCTTACCTACCAAGCTCTTTGGAACCGGGCTCATGTCCTTTTTTTAATCTGTAAGGCAACTGGAAAATAATCTGGTTGTGCAGTGAATGAATAATAATTCCCCGAAGACATTGGGCCTAGTTGGGCTGTTCAGCACTGGTGTAAACTCATACAGTGGTGCAACTGACAACAAAATGTGGTCCAGTTACAATGATCACCACTAAAAATCAGTTACAACAATCGCCGTTAAAATTCAGCAGTTTCCAGCTGCTAGTGCAGCATGTCAGATGGCTTACTTTGGTAATGATTGTTTTTTAATGGTAGTCACTGTTACCTCTAAAATGGCCTTAACTGTAGAGGAAGGAGGTGTAGAGGTGCTTGAAAGTCACCTATCTATCTCCTTCCATCACAGGGGTGACCCAGCTCTGGGTGCAAATTAGAGAAGTTTACGGATTTGCTGCAGCCTCTTGCCAGCCTGCAGAATTGAAATGGCACCATAGGACCCATTGCACCAATGAGGATTGGCAAAGCACAGTGCATTATGGCCTTATCCCTTATGGCAAGGGCATGGGGGAACAAGAGAGTCAAAATTATAACACATGAAGAGTCACCCCATATAGAGAGACTCCTGAACAGCTCATCTAGCTGTTTGGGGTCCCTTTGCCCTGTTCCAGTGGCACAAAGGAAGCTTGGTGAGACCAAAGTCCACTAAGCGGAATAGAAGCAGGACTTGATGTTGCTACAGTAGATAGATTTTCTTCCTAAGTCTTGGCCTACTTAAAACAGTATTCTACATTTAAGTTTGAGGTCTGTGCAGCCATACTTATCTGACTGCCTTTATTATTTTTCTAAAACGAGCTGAAGTGTTAAACTGAGTTTTTCCCACACTAATAGCTACATTTACATTCTGTAAGCTGGGGAATGCACAGCCATTATCCAGTAAAGTTGTGCATCTCACAGTTTAATAATTTAACTGCTCAAACTTTCACACAATCTTACCATTAACTGCTTTAAATTGTAGTTTTTGACATTGAACAATGTTTTGTTAAGCAACTGTGTGTGACTAGAAATTATCTCATTTAGGCGAAAGCTTCCTGTATTTATTGTTAAATGGAATAGAAAACTTGCAACTATTTTTATTTTCTTTGGAAAAATAATGTAGTTAATTGTAAAACAATAACAATTTTTTACATATATGTACATATGTTTTACATATTGATAATGCATAAATTTACAGGCTGATGCTAATGGGGCAGTTTGACAAATATGTAGATGTATTTACTTATTTTTAATGGATAGATTTTTCTTCTTGCTTTCAGGCAAACAGTTTAGGTAAAACCTAGCCTTTTATTATAGGAACAGTTATGTATTTGCTCTCCAGATCGCTCCCCTGAAAGTTTCTCAGCTCCCCCATATTCAGGCCTCAGGAGCAGAATTTGTGTTCTTCATAAATGTTCCTCATAGCATGTGTTCTCTCCTGAATGTGTGATATTTTAGAGACTCAATCTGGGTGAGGTAATGTATTTTATTGGACCAATTTCTGTTGGTTAAAGAGACAAGCTATTGAGCTACACAGAACTCTTCTTCAGGTCTGAGAGAGGATTCCAAGTGTCACAGCTAAATGTGAGGTGGAACAGATGAGAATAAGTAGTTAATATATATTGTAAGAGTTGGTCATCATTCAACATGAAGTGGCCAGTGGTCGTTGTTCAGTAGTACCTGTATCAGTTAGTTAATAAAACTTCTACTTTAGTTAGTTATTCTTTGGGCTGAGGCATGCCCCGGCCCCCGGGGTTTACATTGTGCTAGTCTTGCAGGCATTTGATGCCCAGGAGTGACCCGCACACAGACTGTCTCCGCTGCCTGGGTGAATCCCACATCAGCAACCGCTGTAAAATCTGCAGGTCCTTCAAACCCAGGATGAAAAAAGAGAAGAGACATTAGACTTCAGGTCCATCTCATAAGTCGGCACTAGCTCCTACCCTGGTGCGCTGAGCGGAATCGGCACCAGGTACTTTGGCACGTGGCAATCCCCTGGCACCTTCCAGTGGCTGGCTCTGCTCTCCGTCGAAAAAGCAGAGGAAGGCTTTGTCATCTCTGAAGTATAGAGGGAAGGCATGGGGGGAGGCTAGCCCCATGACCGGCAGCCCCAGCTCCCTCCTTCGCCCCCCGGGCTCTAGAGCTCCAACGCAAGTTGAGTGGAGCAGTCCGGTTGCGTGGACTCAGACCTCTCCAGCTGAAGTCTGCATGCCTTCGACACCGGAGGCCCTGCAGGCAGCCAAAGATATTATGACCCTGCAGGTGCCTGGGGCACCGCTGGCACCCGGACCCCGCTCTAGAGGCTGAGGTCACGTCAGCTGACTCTGACCCGACTCAGATCCCGGTCAGGAGACTGCTCTTGGGACACAGCCCCAGCCTCCACTCTCATTGCCCTCCAGGTTGTCTGGTAGAGTGCCGTCAGAGTGCAGTTCTAGGTCTAGTTACAATGTACAGAATATAGGCAGGACAGCTCCAATGCTGTAGACGCTCCTGCTCTTGGCACAGCTACCAGAGCTGCTCCCGGCACAGATGCCGTCACCGCTCGTGCTCCAACTCTCGTGCATCAAGGCACCGTGCCCACCACTCCCGGCGGGGATCGCCAGCTCTGCGTTGTCACGGATCCAGGTGTCAAAGCGTCTTGAGGAGTAGCAGCGCAAGGCAGTACCGTTCCTTGACATTGGAGTCCCGGTCCCGTGGCAGATGCCATGCTCAGTACAACCGCACGTACCGCTTGCACGGCACCAACAGGTTGCTGGTAACCCAGACCTTGACCCACGCGCAGCGCCCTGTGCTCCAGCTGGGCCAACCCAATCAGGAGATGCTAAAGCGAGTAGCATCCAGTCTCCATTTCCAAGCTGAGGAGATGGAGGGACCCTCGGACTCACTGTTTAACATGCTTTCATCCTCGGCACTGGGCAGAGTGGCCCTCCCTCTCCGTGAATGGGTGGCCAACATCTCCAGTGCCCTCTGGCAAACACCAGCCTCCCTGGTCCCAATATCAAAAAAGGCGGAGCGCAAACACTTCGTGCCCATGAAGGGGCATGAATACCTCTATACTCACCTGGCCCCCAACTCCCTAGTGGTGGAATCTGTGAACACAGAGAAAGACAAGGCCAACCAGGACCCGCACCCAAGAATAAAGACTCCAAAAGACTGGACTTATTTGGCAGAAATCTTTATTCGTCCACCAGCTTCCAAATCTGGGTAGCCAACCTCCTCAGTCAATATAAGTTTAACTTGTGGGGGTCACTGCCAAAATTCGAGCCCTTCCTTCCGGAGCGTGAAAGGAAGGAATTCAAGTTGCTGGTGGAGGAGGGTGCCGCTGTCGGAACGTCTGCTTTGCAGGTGGTGTCGGATGTGGCTGACACAGCTGCTCGATCCATGGTGTTGGTGGTGTCCATGCTCAGGGCATCATGGCTGCTGCTATCCGGGCTCTCCATGGAGGCGCAGTCTGTGATTCAGGATCTTCCCTTTGATGGCAAGGACCTGTTCGTGGAACAGAGAGACGTGAGGCTCCATGACATGAAAGACTCACGTACCACCCTTCAAACCCTCGGGCTCTACGTCCCGCCCAAGGAAAAGCCTAAGGCACAAGCTTTCATCCCTGCACTCCAGCTGAGATACGAGCCCACCTGCAAGAGGTCCAAAACTCAGAAGAGGTGACCTCAGAGGCAGTCTCATTCCGCTCCTCGGCCTGGGCCCTCCAGAGGCAAGCAGTAGGGCAAGCGGCAGTGTTGACTAGTTGCGGGAGGGTACCCTGGTGACCCGGAAAGGACCCTTCCACCAAAAAAGTTAGTTTTCATCAACTGTTTGGCTGTGTTCCTTGTGGAATGGTCCCGAATAACATCGGACCAATGGGTCCTCAGCACCATTTCCCAGGGTTATATGCTACTATTCGCCTCACGCCCGCCCTCCCTCCCTCCTCCCTTGGACAGCAGGGGGGACCCGTCACATTTGCCCCTGCTTCAGCAGGAAGTGGGTCGGCTCCTCAGCCTGGGAGCTGTGGCGAAGGTTCTGTGGGAATTCCAGGGGAGAGGGGTTTAACCCCATTACTTCCTGACCCCAAGGCAGAAAGGGGGCTCAGCCTCATCCTGGATCAGCAAGGTCTCAATTGGTTCATGGCAAAATGCTAGTTCTGCATGGTCTCTCTGGCATATATCATACTTCTCTGGACCCTGGCGATTGGCAGTACCTTCAGGACTCATACTTCCATATCCACATATTCGAGGGGCACAGACGCTTCCTCCGCTTTCTAGTAGGACAGGACCACTACCAATTTACAGTCCTCCCCTCTGGCCTGTCCATCGCACCCAGGGTGTTCACAAAGTGTATGACGGTAGTGATGGCCTACCTCAGACACCGAGGGATACAGATATTCCCTTACCTAGACGACTGGCTGCTCAAGGACAGCTTGCAGTCCCAGGTATGCAACCACGTGGACCTGCTCTTGGCCACATGTGCCAAACTAGCATTTGAGTTCTTCCTACTTATTCTCCATACTTCTCGTATTAGTATGCAGACATCTAAAATACTGATTTGATTCCCCCTCCCCCCAGTTCTTTCTTGTCTCTCCTTTATCTCTGCTATAACAACCCAGGCTCCCTGCCAAATTCCAATCCTTCTCCCAGGTCTCCATGTTTCTGACTTACCTTTGGTATTTGGTCACCTGCCCCCTTTGAACCTAGTTTAAAACCCTCCTCCTGAGGTTAGCCAGTCTAGATCCAAATATGCTCTTCCCCTTTCTCTGCTTAGCCGTCCTTCCTGGAACAGCATCCCATGGTCAAGGAAGCCAAAACTCTCCTGGTGACACCATCCTTGCAGACAGGCGTTCACCTCCAGGATGCATCTGTCTCTGCCTGGACCCCTAGCTGGCTGCTGCTATGGCTTGCCCTCCTTTTCCCAGACACGCATCTGTTCCCGGTTCCTGTCTTCCTACCTTGCTTCAGGTCCCTGCTCCTACAACATATCCCTAACAATGACTCCGACCGCTTGCTTGACTCCAGACTCTCTCTAGTTCTGACCTTTGGCTTGGCACCTGCCTCTGAGGACCATTTGTGACATTGCTCTCAATATGATTTTATTAAAATATGCTGATGAGTGGGAATATAATGTAACTAAAATATGCTTCATGCAAAAGGTCTCTTGTAAGGTATCATTACAAAGCTTATAATCTACTAAGTGTGGTCATCCTATTTGTATAAATGTATCACTCTTGTATCTGAGACTAGAAATATGAAATATAACTTTGAGGGTCTATTGTAATTATTCAAAAAGGAGGCCATTAATGGTGGTTTGGAATCTTGATGGCTCCCATCAGCCAGGACAATTGATTGTGGATGGCTCTGTTTGTTTGCTGGCAGGCCTTCCTGTGAATCAGGCTGGGAGGAATGAAGGCTTGGAACCTCGCATGAAATGTAACCATGTCGCCTGGTACTGAAATCCATTTTAAACCTGGTGCTTTTCCATTTAGAAGGGGGGGACCCAGAGAGACAAAAGATTCGCGCCTTGTGCCAAAGCCATGTAAAGGGGTGGAACGGAACAAAGGGGGCTGCAGTCATGAGAAATCCCCTAGCTACCACATGAGGTGGAACAAGGGCTGTACCAGGGGAAAGGATTGTGCCCAGACTAGGAAGGCGTCCAGTCTGTGAAAGAGACTTATTGAAACATCTCTGAAGGAGAGATTTTATCTGTATTCAGTTTTATTGCTGTATTAGGCATAGGCTTGCGCTTTTTATTTTATCTTGCTTGGTAATTCACTTTGTTCTGTCTGCTGTTACTTGGAACCACTTAAATCCTACTTTCTGTATTTCATAAAATCACCTTTTTATTAATTAACCCAGATTATGTATTAATACCTGGGGTGGGAGCAAACAGCTGTGCATATCTCTCTCTTAGTGTTATAGAGGGAGAACAATTTGAGTTTACCTTGTAAGCTTATATATTTGGGGTCTGGACCCCACTGGGAATTGGGCATCTGAGTTGTAAAAACAGGAACACTTCTTAAGCTGCTAGGGGACGTGGTTCATACCTGGGTCTGGGTTTGCAGCAGGCTAGTGGGTCTGGCTCAAACCAGGCAGGGCACTGAAGTCCCAAGCTGCCAGAGCAGGAAATCAGGGGCAGAAGTAATCTTGGCACATCAGTTGGCAGCTCCAAAGGGGTTTCTGAGATCCAACCCGTCACACCATCTACCAACTGCAGTGCTATGCATTGCAGCCACTTCTAGATTCCCATTCTTTTTTGCCCTCCTGCCCAGAAACACACTTCACTATTCCCCAGAAAAAGGAGTTATGAAGAGGGTGATGTATGAACCAGCTATGACAGTTGTACAAACAGTGGAGAGATCCCTAAACCAGGAGAACCTTCAGATAAGGTAATACAGCCAGTCTCCACTCCATCACTTGTGTAACATAAAAGTTGTGGAGTGTGGCAGAAAGTTTACCCCTTTGTGTTCTCCCATGGAAATCATATCCAGATTTAGCAATTGTCTAAACTATATCATCTTCTTACTGGTATGCATGGTTGTTTTTCCTTTGTGTATTTAAAAATAAAACTGAGGGATCACAAAGAATTATACATGATGATGTCAGTGGCAGAGAAACTCAATTTTTAATTCATTGTCCTGTGCCCTATATTTTTAGTTATGTTTTTCTAAAGTTAATAGGCTTTAAAAATGTGTGGTCATATGCTCCAATGCCTTGTTGTATATCAGAAATACCTAGATACAATGGGTTATGCTGAGAATGGATTTGAATCTGAATTTCCTGGCTTATATGAATTGAAAACAGATCCTTTGTTATTGGATCATGATTTTATTTTAGTTTTTGTCTGTGGGCTTACATGTGATTAAATATTGTCATTTTTCTGAGGAGTATTTGTTATAAAAGAAGATTTAAATATACATTGATGGACTAGGCTTCATAGCAGTTCAAAAACCTGATTGATAGACAAGACAAAAAACAAGGATAAATAATAAAACAGACCATTCTTGAAGCAGATGAAAGAGATGAATCATGTTTCTTTATAATGATGAATGTGATGTCAGTAACAAACATGCTGTTACTTAGACAGTTATTTTTCTAACCAAAAAATAGTTGAATATGTATTCTAGGGAAGGGCTCAGCCCAGAACATGGTATCAGAACCTCCTTGAACTTGGAGATTTTGTATTCAGATCGAAAATCTGTCCAGGCCCATCTCTAATGTGATAGCTACCAAACAAGAGAATAGACAGACAAGGTGGGTGAGGTGCTATATTTTATTGGATCAACTTCCATTGGTGAGAGAGCCAACCTCTTGAGCTACACGAAGCTCTTCTTCATTTTCCAGTAAAAGATGTTTCCTTACCCATGTTGTCGCTCTCATAGCCTAGCACCAACTTGGCTAGAACACCACTGCATAAAACCAGAGAATAGTTCCCTTTGATAAACTTTGGGTTTTTAATAAATTAGGATTTGTCAGATTTTTTACATTTTTGTGATAGTTATTCAAACGAACAGTGTCATAAACAGATGGTTAAGGGTTAATGCCCCTTTTACCTGTAAAGGGTTAAAAAGTTCACCTAGCCTAGCTAACATCTGACCAGAGGAACCAATGGGGGAACAAGATGCTTCAAAAGGAAGGAGGGAAGTTTTTCCTTTGTTTAGAGTTTCAGTTTCAGCCGGAATGAAAAAGATCTAGGAACCAGCCTCTTATCAGAGTAGTAAGTTTTAGAAAGGAATAAATAGGTTTATGTTTATTGCTTTGTAACCTGTCTTATGCAATTAGAGGTAGAATCAAATTGGGTATTTGTGTATTTTTTTTGTGTAACTAAATTTGTGTCCAGGGGAACATCCTCTGTGTTTTGAATCTGTTGTCTGTGAGAGTAGCTGGTATGCTAATCTCTCCCAGAGGGTTTTCTTTTACCTTTCTTTTCTTTAATTAAGAGCCTTTTTCTTAATACCTGATTTTTTTTCCTTGTTTTTAGATCCAAGTGGGTTGGATCTGGATCCACCAGGAGTTGGTGGGAGAAAGGAGGGGGGATGGTTTATTTCTCCTTGTTTTAAAATCCAAGGGATTGGATCTGGACTCACCAGGGAACTGGTGGTGTTTCTCAAGGCTACTCAGGGAGGGGAAGATTTTAGTGGGAAAGGGAGTGATCCAGACACTGAAAATTCTGGATGGTGGCAGCGATACCAGATCTAAGCTAGTAATTAAGCTTAGAAGTGTCCATGCAGGTCCCCACATCTGTACCCTAAAGTTCACAGTGGGGAAGGAACCTTGACAAATTGGCAATAGGTCATGGGAATTGTAGCTTGCTTTTATTATAAATTGGCTTATATATTACAAGTAGGATGAGACAAAAGAATGTTTATTTGTTAACACTAGGTGTCCTTTTTTAAAAAGGAGCTTGTCATGGTATAATTCCCCACTCTGAACCTTAGCGTCCAAAAGATGGGGTACCAGCATGAATTCCTCTAAGCTCTATTACCAGCTTAGTACTTATAGTGCTCCAACCAACCAGGAGTTCCAGTGCCTGGTACACTCTGGTCCCTCCAAAACCTTGCCCGGGGACCCCCAAGACCCAGTCTCTCTGGATCTTAACACAAGGAAAGTAAACCATTTCCCTCACCGTTGCCTCTCACAGGCTTCCCCTCCCTGGGTTATGCTGGAAGATCACTGTGATTCAAACTCCTTGAATCTTAAACAGAGAGGAAAATGCACCTTCCCCCTCCCCCCTTCTTTCTCCCCCTCCCAGACTCTACCTGAGAGAGACAGTGATCCTAACACAGAGAGAAATTAGCCTCTCTCTCCCCCTTCCCTCCTTTCTCCCCACCAGTTCCCTGGTGGATCCAGACCCCATCCCCTGAGGTCTCACACCAGAATAAAAACACAATCAGGTTCTTAAACTTTTAATTAAAGAAGGAAAAACAGTAACAATTATCTTTGTAAATTAAAATAGAATAGGTACAGGGTCTTTCAGCTATAGACACTGGGAATACCCTCTCAGCCTAAGTATACAAGTACAAATTAAAATCCTTTCAGCCAAATGCAAATTTGAACTCCTTCCAGCCAAATACACATTTGCAAATAAAGAAAACAAACATAAGCCTAACTCGCCTTATCTACCTCGTACTCACTATTCTGGATCTATAAGAACCTGTATCAGGGAGATTGGAGAGAAACCTGGTTGCACGTCTGGTCCCTCTGAGCCCCCAGAGTGAACAATAACCAAAAACTAACAGCACAGCACAAACCTTCCCTCCCTCAAGATTTGAAAGTATCCTGTCCTCTGATTGGTCCTCTGGTCAGGTGACAGCCAGGCTCACTGTTCTTGTTAACCCTTTCCAGGCAAAAGAGATATGAAGCACTTTTGTTCTATTAACTCTTACTTATCTGTTTATGACAGAGCTTAAGAAAAAAAAAGTAAAGTTGCATGTGTGACCTCATACCCTCATGATATAGGTTAAATTCAGAGTTGAAGAAATTGGGCACAACTTCATGGGCATTTTGACTGCCTTAGTTTAGGGCCAAATGTGTACCATTCAGGTACATCAATTGAGGCACTCTGCAGCTCTTGGAATCCTGAGCATTTTGCTGGGGTTTGAGATGGTGATTCTACAAAAAGAAGAAACCACCTTTGTACATACACAGAATTAGAAGGATGAAGAACTAGAGGACATATGGACAAAATCTGTTGCCCTTAGGAGACAGGGAGATGAGATGCAGAGCAATCTCTAGGATCCAAATTTTTTCAGATGATTAAAAGTGTAATCAGGCTATCCCATCTCCAAGAGCATGCATTAATAGCAAAATGTGTCTTATTGGATTTTGGACCACTCAAGATCATTCCATGTTTTTTTAAATTATAGCAGGCTTTTTAATCTGTTAAAATGAACAAGGTATTGAGTCTTGAAAACATTAATGGCTCTAGGAATGTAGGCTTGTTAATCAAAGATATGATGTAAACATTCAAGCAGTGGAGATTAAAATATAAATTGATATTCCATCTATATCATATTTGGATTGGGATTTCAGTTTAGGCAAGGCATATATACTGATCTACTTTATATTATATATCCTGAGCAGAATTCCTTAAATTTCTTTCATAAACTAATGGAGGCAATGTATTAAAACAAGAGGCCAAAATATAGACTTTATATACCCTGTCAGGTGTTGGCTTCCTCACCAGTCTGAAGAATTATCAACTAGATCAAAATGGACTTTAGCCCTTTTTAATGGGCTCCATTTATGGTCCAAATGACCACACACGCTCAAGAGGCAAACAAAACTTCCAGTCATGATTCCCAGGGCTTTCCATCTGGGGTCTTATTTCCTCAAGGATTACTGCAAGAGACTGTCTCTTCCTGCAACTTCTCCCTGTGGTCCCGTCCCCACAATTGCACCTCTTGCTGGCTCTTATCATCACTCCCTTCTCACTGGGGTCTGAGAATTGACCAGGGCTGTCTGACCTTAAAGGGGCAGGCCACCCTATGCACACCACTTCAGAAGGTTTCCATTTTTAAAGATAACTTCTAAGTGTGTTCTTTAAAGTTAGTGTTTCTGTATATTTGAGTGATGTGAGTCATGGAATGTTACATTTGATTACCATTAAAAATCAATCAGTATCTTTCAACAGTTCACCAAGGTATCTGAGAGAATGGCTGGTAGGTATTGTCATTTTAATGGTGTCTATTATGTTAGGAAACACGAATTGAACAATAAGTATTTGGCTTTTTTAAAAATAACTCAAAGCCTCTTATGACCAGAAGTGTACACTTACACATCTTTGTCTTATATTTCCTCATTCAACCATTTAATTCCTTTCCATAGCTATGCAAGGAGTTTAGTATTTTAGCCGCAATTCAGTTGCTTTTCTATCGTGCTAATATTTTAATAATTTTGTTTAGTTACAATTAGCACAAGTAACTTACAGAAATGACTTATAGTAAGAACTTGGAGTGAACAGGATCAGCCCTCTTATCTCTGTAAGCCCTCACATTAATAGATATCATCTCCCTAACTTAACTCTGTGACCAGAATAGCACAGCTGAAAGAGTGAGTTACATAAATATAGACCCTAATGGTTGGTGTCTGTATAAGGAAATAGAAAACAAGGCATTCTTCAACTAGAGCAATCAGAAGTAAATCTACTTGCTGTGAGACAGAAAAGGAAGGTGGTGTTCTCCTTTAGAGAACGTTGTCCACCATACATTATCTCCAGTGGGTTAGATCATCAGACTTTAGAGGCAAATGACCCCAGATGCTCAGAGAGACTCATTCAAACCCTGTTTCTGCTGAAAGCAATTCCTATTGAAACATTGGTATCACCAGTTCTGATTATCAGGAGTTGATCATATCCATCCATCCCAGCGTAAATGAACATAAATAATATTTAGTTCTCTTATTATTTTCAACTGAGAAATTCTAAGTCCTACTAGCTGCTACCAGAAGGTGAAACTATGAGGCAAGAATGTTCCTGGTGGATACACGTAAAATGCTACCATTTTGCTTTCCTGATATTTGCTTGTAAGAATTTTGTCTCACAGTAGCTCAGTAATAGCCATTTGCAAGGGGTGGAGAACAGCCTTATCAATTCCAGAGGAAATGGCTTTCCAAACAAGTTCAAATCTGCTGCAAGTCTGTCAAACTCAGTGACTCATGACTTGAATTCTGGAGTCAAATCATCTATCATTCTAAAATAACACACTTTCAGAAGCTCATTAATAACCTATCAGACAACAATTCTGGAAGACTTGGAAAGTAAACAGATTATTTTTGAACCATTTTTGCATTTAATTTCCTGAATGATGCAATTTGCTTAAAATAAATCATGTTTCAGTTCTAAATGATATTGGAAAATTTCTTGGCACTTGGCAGCTGAAAATCAAGTTGATTCAAATAAATCCATGTATCAGTCAAAAAAAGTTAAGTCACTCAACTCAGCAAGAGTTTGAGTAATAAGAGAAAAGGTTGTCCCAAATGCTTCCTTGTAACCTTTCCTATTTCAATAGACAAGTATGTCAGGGATGAAGCTGGTCGTGTGTGTGTGTGTGTGTGTGTGTGTGAAAACAAATAGTTACTGTTCATAATTTATAGTTCAATAAAGCAAAATAACTTCATATATTAGCCAATGAACCTGAGTGGAATGTAGCACACGTTCCTTATTCACTGGGTCCTATTCTATAGGCTGTGTAGAATAAGTATATTTGACTTTATTTAATACATATCATTCATGTATTGAAAATTCTTCAGATGAAATCACGGTCTGGTGAAATAAACACAGAACTTGCCCTGACTCTTATCAGAGCCAGGAATCCACCTTTGGACTTTGTTGACCTCTAAGGTAGCACACTTCATTTACTAACCATTGGCTGTTCATAGACCAAATACTTTGTCTTATTTCAGGCCATTCTATGTTAGGATGTCTTTACCACTATTCAAAATGTATGGCTATGAATAGAAAAGAGCTTAACAATAGAAGTGAAGAGTTAACGTGGAACAAAGTATGTTTGTGTCTTTAATATCACTGACCACCATAAAGAGCTAAGCATAAGTTTCAGATGAGCATATTTTCTCATTAGCTGCTCTGAGAAGTCTTGGCAGAAAACGTGGCAGGTATTTTACTTCCCTGGCGCACACAACTTTCTCTCCTCATCTTATGATGAACGTCGGTTGCACTAGCATTTAATTCCTTGTGTTAACATTTTTTAAAAACTCCCTAACTTTAATTGTTTTAACCATTTTGATCATTTCATGTTGTAATTCTGGTATAGTTTTGTTCTATTATGTCAGAAACAACTGTTTTAGGCATGGTATATAACAAAATATTTCAAGGTTTGATTAAAATATGTTGCTCGATCTATCATTGGCTTCCACTCCATCTCTACATGTACTATCGGACTACATCATCAATAGTGAGGACCTCAGATGACCCAGAGTTCACAGAAGTCAATAGGAATGTTTCCATTGACTTCAATAGACATTTGATCAGGCCATTACAGATATGTACACTATTGCATAAAATACCAAACTGAAAACAGCTTGCTGAAATTAACTTTAACGTTCCACATTAAAACAAAATAGGCAACCGTGTTTTACAGCACTGTTTCTGTTTGATGTATTTGATATAATGCAAATTTCCTGGGTGAAAGTGTAACTCCATTGACGTCAATGAGAGCTTTGCCATTTATTTCAGGGGACCAGGATTTCACCCTTATACATATTACAAAGTAAAACAATGTCAACCTACCTAATTATTTCAGTTTCAATGTTCAGCACAAGTCTGAAGCATTACAAAAATTCATCAATCTTTTTTCCCTACCGGATGTAACCAAAGGAATTCTTCAGCATCCAATAGTTTATGGTGTACCAAAGATACCTTACTCCCTAATGTTCTAATGAAACCATCTGAATTGGAGGGAGGGACAGAATTGTATTGTTTAGAGGCTTTTCTGCCCCCCCCCCCTTTTTTGGTGTTTTTATGGTTACCATGTACATAACCTTTTACAACCTCTTAAAACTTTATTTATTCCTTTCCTATCTGTCAATAAATGTATAGCTGTAATAGCTATTGTATTTTGTATCTTTGTTGAAGCATTTAATATCCTTTAACAAATTGACAAAATGACTTCAGTCCAAAGTGAATTTTTGCAAAACTGAGTGACATATAATAGTGTAGCTACATTTCCCACGATCATTTAAGATAATCTGCCAGACAGTGGAAAATCCAACAATCCTTTGGGAAGCACAGATTCACCCTGCATTTTCCTATTGCATTTGTGAGGGTCACAGTGAGTATGGGGGAAAATTCTGAAGTGTTGCTATTGACTTCAGTAGAGCCAGGATTTCACCCATCCATGGACTTCCCCCAGCCAGCCTACTGGGAAATGTAGCTAGTTTTTAAAGTGCTGATGATTTTTTTTCCCCAAATCAGGATCAATTTATTGTCAAGGTTCTAGCTGATTAGTTCAAAAATCAGTACTTATGTGTTAATGCAAAAAAGAGCTTATGTATTAGAGTTTTGGCAAATGTTTTGAAATAAATTTTTGTATATAGTTCCCCTTGCTAGCTTAATCTTCCCCAGTTTAAATTCAGTTCCTCTCAATCAGAAGAATATGAACAAAATGTAGGACATACAAAAGGGATGGAGAGATTGAATTATAGTGTAAAGGAAGATTTAAGTAACTATTATGGACCAGCTTCTCAGATGGTGATTTATACCAGCTGAATATCTGTCTCTAAATATGTATAGTTTTGCTAAACAATGACTGATGTACAATATATGTGCACACAAGTATTAGAAGGTTAGAAACTGCAGTGGAGAGCCATTTTTCGGAAATAGTCCATGGCACTGTAGTTAGCAGTTAAGGGAGGAAAATAAACAAAGAAAATCTTAATCTCTAAATAGGAAAAAAATCCTCAAAGTGAAATTTATTGTGGTAGACTAAAGACGTAGCACTGATGATAATAGGAACAATCCTACACTGGGTGGGGAATAGAGTTCTAAGAATCGGTCGTTTCCATATGATTTCTATGATGATATATTAATCCCAGGAATTTGGATATAATAATGGGTCCAGCTGTAATAAGATGCATACAGGCTAATATTTATTTTTCCTTAATCTCCTTTTTTAATAATAAGGCTTAGTTGTAAAATACTTCTGTGGACATGATTCTAAAAAAGTTGTGCAAGCTGACTAGCTCTCTTGATTAGGTTATGCAGGATTTGGCAAGTTAATTAGGTATAGAACTCTAGTGCTAGGCTAGATTACTTAGGTACATTAAGTTACATGAGTACTTTACTCCCACTCTACTGTTGCTTCACTGGCTTTTTGTTAAGCAGCTTTTGACTATAAAATTGCTCTTCCATTTTCTAAATTATTTCACTGCCTTCCATTTCCTCCTTTAATAGATTTAACAGTTCTCTTTATAGGCTTGGATTTACAAATATTGGTCCTCTTATTTCCACATGTTATCCCAAGTAATATGATTATAGAAACGCAAGTGTAGGGCTTTGTAACTTAGTGAATGAATATTACATTTTCACTTAAAATTGTACTCTTTAAATTCTTAGCTCTCGAAGTGTTATATACCATCAGCGATGGAACTGATACACAACTGCTGCCACTGTCAAGGTGGGATCTGTCAGTTATTATAAATTATAGTGGACTAATTGTTAGTTGAACCTGGAGACCTTTCTAGCTTTCGAGGGTTTGAAAACCAAGCTCAGACTTGCTGTTTTGTATTTTGAAAATGATTAGTTTGGGAATTGTATATGCTTTGCTGCTAATTTTAACTTTTGATTGAGCTTGTAATTCCCTAGAATGACTGCATGAAGAGTAATATACAGAAGAATGTAAAATTGCATTGCAATTATCATCTAGTCATCTGAAAACTTCTTGAGAGACTAATGTAACTCTAAAAGCAGCAAAGAATCCTGTGGCACCTTATAGACTAACAGATGTTTTGGAGCATGAGCTTTCGTGGGTGAATACCCACTTCTTCAGATGCATGAGAAGTGGGTATTCACCCACGAAAGCTCATGCTCCAAAACGTCTGTTAGTCTATAAGGTGCCACAGGATTCTTTGCTGCTTTTACAGATCCAGACTAACATGGCTACCCCTCTGATAATGTAACTCTGTTGCTAATTGTCATGCTATAGAGGTGTTTTGCACATTGGAACCTGTAGTTTGAGCCATTACTTTTCTACTTCTAGCAAGAGTAAAGCATTCATTAGGTAAAATATTGATTTTTTTTTTGAGTGAAAGCAAAGACGAACAATGGCAAAGAACAACATTTTACCTTCACATTAGCGTTTCTAATAATCCTGAGATTTATTGTGGATTTTGAACCCTTCTCTCTGGGGAAAGTTGGAGAAAGGACTTAAGAAAAGGAGAGAGTGAGCAGTTTATTGCACTGAGCAATTATTCACAACCCTAATGTGAGGATGCTGTAGTGATTTAAGAGTTCTCATTAATTCAAAACATGTTTAAATAAAAGGGTTTTTTTTTAAAGCAGTCTGGGCAAAAATCACACCTGCACAGAGTGACAGTACATCTCAGTGTACCTTATTGGCAGTTCTGTCACTTGGAAAAAAGGTTAATTTCACAGCCCAAATACTGAATAAAATTGAAAGCTGAACTTCATCAGGGGAGATAAAAGTCAAATATCAAATCACCAACAAAAGTCTTTACATTTCAGTTAATCTTGCTACTGTTAAAACATGGGCATACCAAGGAATATCACCATTAAAAAGCCCTCAAACCCTCTGAGAAGGTATGGAAATTAACAGTGAAGAATAGGTAAATGTGCAAACACCCTCACAGATAATGCAGTCTCTTAAACATATAAGAGTAAGATTTATTGCACATTCAGAAATGACCTTTTTCTCTTTTCTTTTCAATCTTCTGTTTCTCTCTCAGGAGAGGCTGTGGTGGAAGTATATCAGGAGATACATGCATAGCATGCAAATTGTTGGCCAAAAAAAAATCAATCTAAATAAATGTGGGGTCTAAATTGTGGAACCCTTGCTTGCATTGTTGAGCTCTCACTTGCATGAGTAGCCCCGTTAACTTTGGAGGGATATATGATCCTCTGTACATTTTCACAGACTGGAGGGGAAGTGGGAAAGAAATTTTAAAAATAGTACAATCGTTTATTGTATTTGCAAACAGAATAATTTTTCCTACGGTGTGTGGGCAAGAGCAGCAGTTCCCAGCCTGTGGTCCATGGAGCCATTACAGCCTGTAGATTACTTGCTGCTGGAAAGTTGAATGCTGTTTGCTCTACTCCTTGATTTCAACTGTTTCTTAAGATGTTCACATACTTCACTGAAACGCTTTGAAGAACAAATAATTTAGGCCAATATTTTCCAATGTAAATGCCTAGTCTCTCCATTAAGATGTGGGTCACACTATCACAAAGTGTAAGAACCCCTGGATTGTATGGAATTATTAATTCTCCTTCTGCAAGTCCTGTATCATTTTAACTACAGAAAGCATCCAATCCTTCCTTCTCCCATTGAAATCATGAGAATTTTGCCATGTGCTTCCCTGGGAGCAAGATTGCATCCAAAGTATTTTATGATTCACATTGTATAAAAGATGCCATACGAAATAAATTTGTCAGATTGTATGGTAAAATTCCACTGGTGTACAAAAATCCCATTTTCCTCTAGAGTTAGTCTACCCCATTTTCTAACTGAAGACATATATTTTCTCCTATTTAATATGCAACACAATAAACATAATCATTCCCATTACTGTAAGTAAATAATAGCATTAAAATCAAGAAGCATATTTTGGACATAATGTCAGCACAAAGTGTGTGTTAATATTCACTAAAGCCAACCTGATGTGCAAAATAAATGGGTTTACTGGTGTAATGCTTTTTTAGGCCAAGAAACATTTATTTAGCATATTTCTCTTATGTAAATTAAATTAGGTTTAAAGGCAGCAGCACAAACATTTATCTTAAAAATGAGGCTGAGTGAAGGTATAATACATATATAGAGAGTGATTATTTGGCTTACATATATATAATGAGAATTTTATATTGGGCCATTAAGATAGCAAATGTATATATTCAGGTAGTATCTTTGAGGGAAAGCTGAAAGACTCAGGGATTGGAAATGAAGTATAGATATAGGGCTGGATCCTGCACTGACTTTAGTGACAGCAGAATTAGTTCCAGAGCCTTTCACTCTGGAACTATGTCACCGGTTCTTATCCTGCTCTGGTGATTGTTTCTGAATTTCATTGCCATCCAGATGTGGTTCAGTAGCCTGCATGAAATAAATTGTTCCCAGCAACTAGTAGACAAATATATCTAGGTCAAAACCCACCCCTGCCAGACGCAGTAATTGGTCATCTTGTTAGTACTCTCAGCAGATAGGACAGTGATTGAATGTGATGGGATACTAGGTTACTCACCAGTCTAGAGATGTGGTCCCTGTAGGCCAGAGTTCAGACACGTTGTCTTTGATTCTTTTTGTTTCCTCTGTTACAGAGTGGTCAAGCAGAGACGACAAGATCCAGTAGTGGAATCCAGAAAGGGAAAAAATAAAGAGATTAAATGAAGTTAGGAAAGTAAAGCACAATATAAGAGCTGGGCAATAATGTAAACTCACAGTTTTGCTTTCAGGAGTGATTCAGTTTTTGATGATATTCATTTTGGTTGAGTGTGTGTTTTCTGTTGTTTTCTGGCTAAAGAGAAATCAGTCAATTAGAGCAAAAGCTAGGCTGGCACAAGTGGATGGGAGAGAGTGAATAAAGAAACAGAGACACGGGAGAGAAAAAAAACAGATAGTGAGAAAAGAATGTGAAAATAGAAGATCAAGTTGGCAGAGCCAAAAAAGCAGTGTCGAGAAACTGAAAATATTGAAAATTAGATTATCTGTCTAATCTATCTATCCACATACACACAGAAAGAATATGCCCCATGAGTGTAAATAGTTGAATCCTAGAATCCTTACATACTTTGGAATTCACCCTTCTGCTGAGGCCAGCACAGGATCCATGCATCATTTAAGTCGCATTGAACCAGGGTGATTATCATGTGGAGTGTGACTAGAACTTTTGTCTACTTACCTACAGTGAGATTTTACCTATTATCACTATATATGGGCCAGAACTAGAACCATTCCAAGTTGGAGATGGGGATGACAGATCTGACACAAGGAACTTATGTTTAAATCCCCCCTTGTTTTCTCCCTGCTGCCCTCCAAATCATCCCTATCCCCCTCTAGTTCTTCATTTACACATGGGTTGGTTTCAGCATTAATTACATTCTAACTTCTTTTGTGATTGTCATAACATTTTTTCCCAGATCTGGACCTTAGCGTCCAAAATATGGGTGTTAGCATGAAAACCTCCAAGCTTAGTTACCAGCTTGGACCTGGTAAAGCTGCCACCAGCCAGGAATTATACAGTGCCTAGCTCACTGTGGTCTCCCCAAAACCTTCCCTGGGGGACCCCCAGACTCAGATTCCTTGAGTCTCACAACAAAGGGAAATAACCCCCTCCCCTTGTTTCCTTGTTACTTCCTCCCAGGCTCCCCTCCCTGGATGACCCTAGGAGATTCCCTGCTTCCGGTCCTGGAAACACAAGTACCGAGAGAGCTAATCTCTCTCCCCCCCTTACCCAGAGGGTATGCAAAGTCAGGCTTAGTAAGTCCCCTTGACTTCTTCCTCCCACCAATTCCCTGGTGAGCTGCAGACTCAATTTCCTGGAGTCCCCGCTAGAGAGAAACTCCAACAGGTCTTAAAAAGAAAGCTTTATATAAAAAAAGAAAGAAAAAGACATTAAAAATAGTCTCTGTAATAAGATGACAAATTACAGGGTCAATTGCTTAAAAGAAAAATGAATAAACAGCCTTATTGGAGTGTTCGTTGAGGCTGGGGTCACCAGTTCTTCCTCAGACTGTGGACTTGGGTTTGGTCCCTCTGGAAGCGATGTAGGTGATGGGGTTGTTTCCGTTGCTGGTGAGCCACTTTCCGCTGGTGCACCTGAGGGTTTTTCAGGCTCTGGCTGAGCCTTTTGGGTATGGCTGTCTGCTGCTTCTGCCAGTTCTGGCTGGCTGGCGCCCTCTGGCATTGAGTTTGAAGATGTGGTTGCACTTGCTGGTGCTGGTTGCTGTTCCAGTTCCGGGCCTGGGACTGGAGGTGCTGTGGCTGTTTCAGTGGTTGGCATGGAATCCGGGTCCACTACCTCTGTCTGGGTCTCTGGTAACACAGACGGGGCGTCTGTGGACGGCTCAGGAACAGGAATGGGTCTGGAAGCTTGCCTGGTTTGACTACATGTAACCATTCCCACTCTCTTGGCCCGCTTCACCTGGTTGGCCAAGTCTTCCTCCAGTAGCATGCGGGTGGAATAATTGTCATAGACTGCAAAAGTCCACATTCCTGACCAGCCTTTGTACTGGACAGGCAGTTCAGCTGTAGGCAAGTCTACAGCTTGTGACATGAAGGGGTAAATTGTCACTTGGGCCTTTGGGTTGATGAATTTAGGGTCTACGAAGGATTGGTGGATAGCTGACACTTGTGCTCCCGTGTCTCTCCATGCAGTAACCTTCTTTCCACCCACTCTCAAATTTTCCTTTCACTCCAAGGGTATTTGAGAGGCATCTGGGCATGGGGATCTTTGGTGTGATGGTGGTGTAACGACTTGCACTCGGTGGGGGTTCTTTGGGCAGTTGGCCTTTATATGTCCCAGTTCATTACACTTAAAGCATCTTCCATCTGACTGGTCACTGGGTCGAGGTGGTTTACTGGAGACTGGTGAGGTAGAAGAATAGGGCGTCTGTGGCTTTACTTGGGTTGTAGGTGGGGTCTTTGGCTGCCCTCGGTTGTAGGGCTTATTGTTGGCGTGTCCTCTGGGGTATTCGTTCCCCTTGATAGTAGCTTTCTTGCTTTCTGCCTCTTCCATCCATCTGGCTCCAATCTACCCCGCCTCGTTGAGATTTTTGGGTTTTCCATCTTGTATGTACCGTTATGTCCTCAGGAACACCATCCAAGAACTGTTCCATTTGAATGAGGAGGTGCAGTTCTTCCAAGGATTTAACATTGTGTCCTGATATCCAGGCCTCATAATTCTTTCCAACGTAGTAGGCATGTTTGGGAAATGACACATCTGGTTTCCACTTTTGGGTTCTGAAACGCCGACAGGCATGATCTGGGGTTATCCCCATTCTTAATCTGGCCTTGGTTTGAAAAAGTTTATAGTCGTTCATTTTCTTCTTAGGCATTTCAGCTGCCACCTCTGCTAAAGGTCCACTGAGCTGTGGCCTCAATTCTACCATGTACTGGTCTTCAGAGATGCTGTACCCAAGACAGGCTCTTTCAAAATTTTCTAAGAAGGCCTCGGTGTCATCACCTGACTTGTAGGTGGGAAATTTCCTGTGCTGTGGAACAAGTATTGGCGAAGGGTTGTTAGGATTGGCTGTGTTTTGTTGCTTAGCCTTTTCTAATTCCAGGGCCTGCTGGTGCGCTTCCCTCTGGAGTTCCAGCTGTTTTTGGTGGTCTGCATCTTTGGTTGCTTGTTCTCTTTTGTAAGCTGCCTCTCTGTCTTCTTGTTCTCTTCTGTGGGCCGCCTCTCTTTCTCTTTCTCTTAGCTCCATCTCTTTTTGTTTTATTTCTTGTTCCTGTATTTTTTTTTCCATATCTCGCTTGTGCTCTGCATCTTTGATTTGTCCCTTGGCCTCCATTTTTGCCTTAGAAGTCATGGTTCCTGTTTTCTTGTGTTGGGGTGCCCTCCGGTGTTTATTGTCTGAACTGCTCGCTCTGTTGTCTCCTGGGGTCTGCCTAGCAACAGTACCTTTTTCCCTTTCTTCCTCTAGCTAATCTTTTAAATGTAAAGTAAACCAGAAAAACCACTTTATTTGCATGTGTATTGTGCTAGGTATTTGACTCTCAATGGGAGTGCTATTGTCTCACAAAAGACCCTTAATAGTTCCTTAATGGTTCCTTGCTTAATATGCAAGCTACTGCCAGGAGAGAACAGAAAAAAAATTTCTCTCTGGTTCCTTTTAAAACCAAACCCTCTCTGCTTAAAAGCCCCTAGCAGAGAAAAGGAAAATATAATATTCCTACTGGCTTCTGGATTCTATCTATCGCACCACTGCACACCATGTCATAACATTTTTTCCCAGATCTGGACCTTAGCGTCCAAAATATGGGTGTTAGCATGAAAACCTCCAAGCTTAGTTACCAGCTTGGACCTGGTAAAGCTGCCACCAGCCAGGAATTATACAGTGCCTAGCTCACTGTGGTCTCCGCAAAACCTTCCCTGGGGGACCTCCAGACTCAAATTCCTTAAGTCTCACAACAAAGGGAAATAACCCCCTCCCCTTGTTTCCTTGTTACTTCCTCCCAGGCTCCCCTTCCTGGATGACCCTAGGAGATTCCCTTCTTCCAGTCCTGGAAACACAAGTACCGAGACAGCTAATCTCTCTCCCCCACCTCACCCAGAGGGTATGCAAAGTCAGGCTTAGTAAATCTAACACAATAAGATTTTCCCCTTGACTTCTTCCTCCCACCAATTCCCTGGTGAGCTGCAGACTCAGTTCCCTGGAGTCCCCACTAGAGAAAAACTCCAACAGGTCTTAAAAAGAAAGCTTTATATAAAAAAAGAAAGAAAAAAACATTAAAAATAGTCTCTGTAATAAGATGACAAATTACAGGCTCAATTGCTTAAAAGAAAAATGAATAAACAGCCTTATCCAAAAAGAATACAATTTTTAAAACCTTCCAGCAACTACACACATGTAAATACAAAAGAAAACAATATAAACCTATTGTCTTACTATCCTTGTACTTACAACTTGGAAACAGAAGATTAGAAAGGCAGGAGATAGAAAAATCACTCTCAGAGCCGAGAGGGCACAGACACAAGACAAAGAACTCACACCCAAACTTCCTTCCACCCAGATTTGAAAAAGTCTTGTTTCCTGATTGGTCCTCTGGTCAGATGTTTGGTTCCCCGTGTTAACCCTTTACAGGTAAAAGAACATTAACCCTTAGCTATCTGTTTATGACAGTGATGCTGGTTGAAAATGAAGCACCACTATTTACTCACATTTTTTTCATCCTAGTAGTGCAGCTACAAACTTAATAAGTTGTTGGATCAGTTTGTTCTAGAAACTGTTTGTTGACATTTTTTGCTAACTTTAGAAGCCAATTTCAGGACAAACACTACATTTTATTTATCATTCATACTTTGAAGTTAAACTCCATTTTCTGCCTCACTTTTCTGTTGTATTTCAGATACTTTACAGATGATTATCATTGTTGTGTGATTGTTTTTCATTTTGAAGTCGAGAAGTGAGCCCTACTCAGTAACATGCATTTGCAAAAAGAAAGCATGAAATTCTTTATTGCATTAAAAACAATGAAGCATTGTTGGTAATTAAAGCATTAAGTACTTTACCAGATTAAAATGTTTAAGGTATTAAATACTTGAGAAATCCATCAAATATACAGCCTTCTGTCCTTGACAGAAGTGCCAACATTTGCTGAGATACAGACCTGTGACCTCTAGATAAGTTTCAATACACGTAAAAATATTTATCTTCCTACTATGACCTTCCATGTGCAAGTCATGAGCCATGGATTTGTTTCCTAGGGAACTAGTGACTGAGAAAAATCTATAATTAGATCTGTGGGTTATATGCTACATATGGGAATTGGGTGCTAAACAGGTTCTACAAACATCCAGAAGTATTGCATTGTCTTTGAGTTAATATTATGAAACCAAATTTACACAGAACTTTGTTAGCAACACATTGTTTTTTTAAATGTTTAGTTAAACATATTTCTACATTTTTCTGGTACAGGTTGTTTATTTTCTGAGTCTTCCCTCAACTCCACAACTCAAAGAAAGAGACGTGGGCTGGGCAGCTAGTTAAATCAAAGTAAAACCAAGCACAATCTTTCATTTCTTTCTCTAAATACAAACTGAAAATTCATTCCAGGTGTGGGTCAGACTGGTTGGAAGACTCCTCTTGCATTTACGTACTCTGTGGTGCTCACTTTGCCAGTCCTGCTCAATCCCAAATTGGATTCCTCTACCCACAATTCTTATTTCATAATCCCAGCAACTCTGTTTCCATTGGAGATTTCCACCTAATCCCAATCCGAATTCCTTTTTTTGCTTCCCCTTGAGGCATTCCCCAAAAGACTGGCTGGTGTGATGAATGGGCTGTGGTTGCAACTGTAGCCAGAAGTGGGAAACTAGCAGCTGCTTCTTCTTCGCTGCAGGCTGGGTTTTGCTTTCCAATGGAGAGTGATGTTTTCTAGGGACCATTTCAGAATCAGACATTGCTGTAGCTGGGGAAAAGCTGCTACTTAGGTTTAAAGCTGTGCGGGTGCCTCTGGGGGAAAGTCAGCAGAATGCGAAATATATTAGGGGTGAATCTCCACCGCGTCACATCTGGTGACTCCATTTACACGTGTGCAAAATGGGTATAAAATGCTGCCGTGGTAGGTTGAGAAGCATTAAATGAAAATGGCCAAAAATAAACATCAAATTGACAAGTAAACAGCATTAAAAGACAATGGTGAGGAGATTTTTTTTTACCTTTTGTGTTTTAATAATTTCCATGTTTATCGTAGCACAGGGGGAAGAGCTTTTACCTTTTGTATTCATGACAGTGAGATATGGGGGGCAGTGCAATCATAGCACCCTAGCAGGAGCTCTGGTTTATACACTTGTTTATTTCAGAGTACAGTCTTCATTATATTATTACCTGCAAGGAAAGTTTTTATCATTTGTGTGAAGCAGGCCACACCTAAAATTGCCAATTCTGGTTGGATGCATTCCTGGAAGTTTCATCACATGATGTAATATCCTGTAGTGTAGCAAATCCAGACCAATGAAATACTTACATAGCGTGATGAAACTTCCAGGAATACACCCCGGAGACTCTAGGACAATCCTGGAGGGTTGGCAACCCTAGCCACACTGACTGCTGGATTGATTTTGTTGGAGTTACATCAAGAATGTGTCAAGTATCAGAAAGTGGAGTCTAGAGAGTCACTTATGGTTCATTCTGGTTATTGAATGTCAAAATATAAATGTAATTGAAGGGATTTTTTAGTCTTAGTTTATGAATTATTACAAAAAAGTGGAACATATTTAGACTAGATAACACTTAAGATAATATTGGGAAAACAATACTTAATTAGATATTTAATCCTATTCTCTCATTTACTTACAGTCTCTTAGGTACATGCATGATGATTACATATTATCTGTTCTGTCTCATATCCTGAATCCCTCCAGTGAGAAACCATTAAATGCTATTTCTGAATAATTGCCTTTTTAGATTACAGTTATAGGTTTTTAATAAATCACCTCTATAAATCCTATATAATTTCTGATATGGAAAAATCTCCCTCCCCTCATCCCATTTTTTTAAGAGAGTTCATTTGAGATTTAAAAAAAAATAAATTGTTACTCACAATCAAATTTTCCTGACAACTAACTATACATTTGGAACTACTCTAGCCACTTATCACTCAGACATCAATCCTCAAATTCTGTTAAGCAGTGCAATCTTCCTTCAAAGAATAGTATTTCCCAGTTTAGTAACTTAGACAATGATTAGACTATGGTAATTGAGATAATTGAAAGGCCAAATAAACCAGTGAAAAATCCAGGCATTGATAACTCCAAACATATTAATTTGAGATCATGAAACTCTGTGGTTATAAATTCTGCCCAGTCAAAATAGTCAATATATATCCTGTAGTGCAGCAAATCCAGACCAATGAAATAATAATAATCTACTGCAGCATTTGTGAGTTTGTCAGTTCCAGAGTTTGCTTAAAACCACAGGCCAAGTGAACATTGCTTACAATCAGGGAGTCGTCTTCTTGCCTCTCATAAGTTAAAGGCAAAAGGAGATTGCAAAAAGTCAGCATTCATTTGTGCATTCAGTTACCGTATTTGCATGTGTTTGCAAATATTCTGTATCAAAATGCTAATTTGTATCTTTAAATCCCCAGTTTACATGATATTTACAGTAACTGCAGGAGAAACCTGTAGGCCTCAATCCTACAATTGATTCTATGAAAGCAAAACCCACGCACTGATGAAGAACCCCATTAACAAACTTCCAGTTAAAGTAAAGGGGTCCACCTATGAGTTGCAGGTTCAGAGCCTTCATGTAGGTGTGTGAATGAGTAGACTTTTGGGGGAGGGGGTGGCGGGGGATGGACCCCTGTGTGGTGGGGTAGACAAACTCCACTGCAGCATGGAAGGGGTTAAGGAGCTGCTTTGGCCTAGAGTGGCCCCACCCTTCTGCACTCCAACTCATGCCAGGACTGGAGGAAAAGTTAAAAGGAGGGAACTCCTCTCGGGGGCAACCCTGGCAAGGGAACAGACTGTTGGGTTCCCTAGCTCCGAGGGAGAGGTCTGAATGCCAACAGAGCCTCTGCTCTTGCAGAGAGGAAAACTTGGATCCCCTGAGCTAAGAAGGAGAAAGAGACTGAGACTATGCTGGAGACCCGGTGAACTCTGTGGCACTTCCAAGGCTCTTTGCAGTAAGAGAGACCAATATCCTGACTGAAGCTGCCTACAGGTTTTCTTTCTTTTCCTTAGTGTTTTTATTTAACCTCTTTTGTTGACCATGGACTGTTTTATTTGTTTCCCCTGGTACCCTGAGAGGGGAAAAAGCAGTCACCAGACTTTGGCCAGAGGATAGAGCACCAGCCTCGCTAGACTAACAAAGCCAGCAGGAGCTGTTGGAGTGGGGCCATTTTGGATCCTCACACTTGTGTTCTCCATGTAGCTCCTAACAGGGGCGCTCTGCCAAGGACAGATTTGTGACACCCTGTATCTCTTACTCAAACTTGATTCAAAGTTCTTCTTGGTTTAAAACCTCTGCTGTGGTATTTTCCTTGTTACAATTCATGGCCATTACATTCAGAAGATACTTTTTGGCTGCATTTCAAAAGAGGATCTTTGGATGATTTATACCAAAAAGACACTCTTGAAAACAAGGGCCTGGTTGTTTAGAAACATAGTTTGTTAAAATGATTACTTCGGGATTTGGGACTCCAACCAAATCATTTTGCTGAAAGGTTTGTGGAATTTAATTGCCTTGGTAAATTTCTGATTCATCAATGAGGATGAATTCTGTTCAAAGTAAAATGTATAATATTTGTAATGACCTGTTTTCCAACTACAGGTTAATTAAGCATGTGACTAATTATGAGCATGTGCATAGTCCCATTAAATTCATGTGCTTAAAATTATCAAACACACGTAGCTTTCCGACGATTGTTGTGCCATCCAGCACAACAAGGTATCACACTAGTGTTGTGTAGTAAAGTTCCCAAATCTGGCTAAATCCTCCAAATCCACAAATCTCTCTGTCTGGTGATGGTAAATAGTCAGGGCATGCATCCCTTTGTGCATCAATGGAAAGTTTGAGAGCACGGTGTGCTGGGGTCGTGTTATGCATCTGGGTTAACATTGCCAAAAATCATACAATGCTGCTTTTGAATATAATGATTAATGGAAAGAAGGCCAGATCATTGTGAAATTATGACATTTTGCACAAAACCAAACCACTTTAGTCTCAGGATTTGGTGCGGACATGACATATGGAATGTCTCTGTTGCTCCATGTCTGCCTGTAAGCGGGTCCAGATTTCTGTATAGCAATACAGGTAGTACACAAGTTTGATAGGTCCTGAATATGCACAGAAACAAAGACATCATGCTTAAGGATGCAAAAGAGTGGGATTAATACAGGAGGCAGCGAGACCTATTCGTGAAAGAATGTCTGTTTTTCTGCAACTGTTTGAACTCTGCTTGCAGCCTAGGTAGAGGAACTCATCAGTGCTCTCCAAGATCTCGCCCTCACCTGAACTAGGGGTTTTGGTGGCCCAGCTCTGAGGTTCTGGACCTTTGTCTACTGTCATGAGACATTTAACCCCGTAGTATGGGTGGCATCTTGAAGATCTTGGCAGGCAGGGCCAAAATTCTCTGACTTCTCCATAAGCAAAGCACCATCATCTGCATGGTCTTGGTGGGTGAATGCTTCTTGACCAACCTGGCTTCTGATATGTGAAGGGCAAGTCCTAATATCCAGCTGATAACTAGACAGAATAGTGCCAGAGTGAGAATGCAACCATGCTGCACACCAGAGATTGTGTAGAAACTCAATGAAGACCATGACCCAACACATACTCTCATTCGATACAGGTGTGAAGATTGGTGTACCAGAGTTAGCAGAGGGCTTGGAACTCCATCTCTTTTCAGTGTGAGCCAAAGTGCTGACCCGTCAACTGAATCAAATGCCGCTTTGATGTCAATATGTGGCATGTGATGCACTTCAAATGGCTTAAAGTCAGATACATGATAATTTGCCTTCATGAATTAGATTCTCCATTTGGATTTGGCAGGTGCTGGAGATGTTTATATAAGGTTGCTATAAATTCTCTCCCAGTCAGATTTGCAAGCACATATGCAGCTTACTCAAGAGGCGCTGAGCATGTGCACTAGATCTTAGTTTCCAAAGATGTCTTCCATTCCAAACAGATTTATAATTAGAGGAGTACAAATACAATATTGGGAAAAAGTTTGTGTCTTTTCATTTTCATAATTCATTTTATTTTATTTATACAAAATTTGTGAACAGAAAATTGCAGTATTGGAGAAAGAGAGACATTCCTATTTTGTGATGACAGCTAGAAAAAATAATTTTCAAGTTCAATTTATTTATATATAGGCATATCTTAGCATTTTTCTATACCTGTAAAGCGGACTTCAATTTCCAAAGATGTTTTCAGCTGCATTATGCAATGTAATAGTTAGTGTCATGTTGTCTTTAATTTATAAGCTGCAAAGAAAAGCCTACCCAATAGTCACTTTTGTTTTTAGGTAGTAGCAAAAAGAACCAATACAAAATGTAGCCCAAAGAAGTCTAAAAAGGAATGGCTAATCTTGGAAAAGTAGCTTTTGCCCAATAGACATTGCCTTTTTATTATACACTTGAAAGTGTGAAATTTAGAACACACTCCAGTCACGTGTTTCTCCCAATTAAAATTGACCCTTGGGGATGTGACATTGAGTAGAGGTCGAGAATCTAATTAAGCTTGCAAAGGGAAACATAGTTTTAAAATTAAAATAACCGAGTTACAGTTTTCTTTGCAAAGTTCAAATGTGCCTGTTTGTTCACTAACTGTGTAAACTATCCTTTCTCTGAAAGAAATACAGAGAAGTGTTTACTAAGTCTTTCAACAAAACCAGGTAAAAAATTTATAGTCAACGCATATATTGAAGGAAGGAAGAAAGTACGGTGTTCCCCAGTCCCTGCCATACCACTGAAAAAACATTAACTTGACGTTTTCCTTTTCTTTCATTCCTGGGTTTTCACAAGAGTTGGCTTGGTGTCTGGGGTCAAGTATTCATGTTTATGGGCCAAATTCTTACCCTTTAATAGCAATCACATGATTTTATGGGTTATCCTCAGGCAAACATTACATTAAACTGCAGGCAATTAAACTAATTAATTTAATTGCAAGCAAAAAATTAGAATTTGGCCTGGTTGAGTTACTGGTGCAAGAATCATGGTCAAGTTATCCAAACAGTCTAGTTTATTTAGATGGCTTTCAAAATCTCATGCCATATATGGGCACCGCAAGAACCCCTTTGCAGGGCTGAAATGTTGCATCTCTGAAATACAGATAGCCAGTGGTAAGGATTTAGAAATTCAGGAAATATTTCATGTGAACTACTCTGAAGTAATGACACTTCCATGCTTCCTAACATGGAATAAATGTTGTTGATGGCAGAATTGCTGAAGTTCCAGAACTATAAAAAATTCTCTCTTGGAGGTACTGTTGCTTTTATCTCCCTTTTTTGAGAATACTCTGATTTATTGCTGTGATAAGCCTGTAACAACTGAGGGATCACAGTGTTGAAATGAGCTTTGCTGGATGGGACACACAGTCTGCTGAAAAATCACGTTTGTTTAATATGTTTCAGCCAAGAGGCAGCTTTTACCAACTTAGGAACATTCCATTTTCTACAGAGTGGTATGAGTCGTCATCATGATCCTAAGCACTTTGTCTTAAGTGTCTTTTCTTTCGGTCTATCTAAGGCACTTCTTATATGGCCTCTTTAATGATAGTATCATAGCACCTGGTAGTCTTTAATGTATTTACTCTCACAACACCTCTGTAAGGTAGGGAAGTGCTTTTATCCCCAGTTTACATATGGAGAATTGAGGCAAGAGAAGTAAAGTGGCTTTCCCAAAGTCACATAGAAAGTTTGTTGCAAAATTAAGAATAGAGCACAGGACTCCCTCTAGTCTCCTAACCACTGAACCATCCTTCCCCTTCAGGCTAGTCATTCTCTATATACAACCTTATCAATACCTTGTTTTAAGGATTGAAATTCCCTCTAAACATTAAAACAATATAAAAGAGTACACAGTGTAATTAATAGCCATATTTTGGGTCTTCTGTGTGCAGAAGGCATTGGAATTTCAGGGCCAGCTGAACAAGTATTACTATAACATTATTGGTATGTACGTATTCAGCTGGGGTGGCGACTGGACGTCTAACATAGTGATTGCAAGTGAAAATGAGGTAGTATCAGAGGCTAAAATAGGGAAAAAATGAATTAAAAATTACTTAGACAAGTTAGATGTCTTCAAATCATCAGGGCCTGATTAAATGAATCCTAGAATACTCAAGGAGCTGACTGAGGAGATATCTGAGCCATTAGCAATTATCTTTGAAAAGTCATGGAAGACAGGAGAGATTGGTACTATATTTGCCCTTTCCAATCTTCTGAAATCTATAAAAAGGGAAATAAGGACAATCTGGGGAATTACAGACCAGTCACCTTAACTTCTGTACCCAGAAAGATAATGGAGCAAGTAATAAAGCAATCAATTTGCAAACATCTAGAAGATAATAAGGCAGTAAGTCACAATCGGCATGGATTTGTCAAGAACAAATCGTGTTAAACCAACTGATGGCTTTCTTTGACAGGTTAAAAAGCCTTGTGGATAGGGGGAAAGTGGTAGATGTGGTATATCTTGATTTCAGTAAATCTTTTGATACTGTCTTGCGTGACTTTCTCATAAACAAATGGGGGATATGCAACCTAGATGGAGCTACTAAAAGGTGGGTGCATAACAGTTCGCAGAGAGTAGTTATCAGTGGTTTACAGTCATGCTGGAAGGACATAATGAGTGGAGTCCCGCAGGGATCAGTTCTGGGTCTTGTTCTGTTAATATCTTCATAAAAGATTTTAATAATGGCATAGAGTGTACAATTATAAAGTTTGTGGGAGGAGTTGCACGTGCTTTGGAGGATATCCTATGATTCAAAATGATCTGGACAAACTGGAGAAATGGTATAAAGTAAATATGATAAAATTCGATCAGGACAAATGCAAAGTACTCCACTTAGGAAGGAACAATCAGTTGTACACATACAAAATGGGAAATGACTGCCTAGAACAGTAGTGGGCAATCTACAGCACACAGCCCACCAGGGTACTCTGCTGGTGGGCCACGAGACAGTTTGTTTACATTGACTGTCTGCTGGCATGGCCGCCCATAGCTCCCAGTGATCACGGTTCGCCGTTGCCAGCCAATGAGAGCTGCAGGAAGCGGCAGCCGACACGTCCTTACAGCCCGTGGGCCATAGGTTGCCCATCACTGGCCTAGGAGGAGTACTGCAGAAAGGGATCTGGTGCCCATAGTGCATCACAAGCTAAAAATGAGTCAAAAGTGTAACAGTGTTGCAAAAAAAACCCAACATCATTCTGGGGTGAATAAGCAGAAGTGTTGTAAGAAAGACACAAGAAGTAATTCTTCTGCTCTGCTCTGTACAGATTTAGCTTCAACTGGAGTATCGTGTCCAGTTCTGGGCACCACATTTCAGGAAAGTTGTGAACAAGTTCGAGAAAGAGAAGAGCAACAAAAATGATTAAAGGTCTAGAAAACATGAACTATGAGGGAAGATTGAAAAAAGATGGATTTGTTTAATCTGGAAAAGAGAAGACTGAGGGGGGACATAACAGTTTTCAAGTACATAAAAGGTTGTCACCAGGAGGAGGAAGATAAAATGTTGTTCGTAACTGCTGAGGATAGGACAAGAAGCAATGGCCTTAAACTGCAGCAAGGGAGGGTTAGATTCGACAATAGAAAAAATGACCTAACTGTCAGGGTGGTTAAGCACTGGAATAAATTGCCTAGGGAGATTATGGAATCTCCATCATTGGAGATTTTTAAGAGCACATTAGACAAACACCTGTCAGGGATGGTCTAAATAATACTCAGTCCTTCCATGAGTGCAGGGGACTGGACTAGAAGACCTCTTGAGGTCCCTTCCAGTCCTATGATTCTATGATTACTAACTGAGATCTGGATCCTCTGCACGGTTTTGGGAACTCTCAAATCCCATTGAAATTAATTGCAGCTGAGAGTGACTTGCACCTCACAAGAGGAACTCAGCACCTTAAAAAACCTCGCTCTATATGGATTCTTATAAGTTATTGCTAAGAAAGTTTTTAATTTCTGGAGTGTAATCCATGCTGTGTTTCCATTATACTCAAATAATGTTTGTACTCTTAAATACCCAGAGCAGTGTGAGCTAGTAGATAAAATAGGAGACTAACAGTCAAGAGACCTGATGTTAAGACACAGTTTTCAACCTGTAGTACCTAAATTCAGAGCTCCTAAATCCATATGCAGGCTCCTGATATGAGTGGCCCATTAGCTGTAGGCACTCTTAGCTGTAGGCACTCAGATCCCCTGAAAATCAGACCACTTATGTAGGAGCACCCAGTATTGAAAATTTTAGCCTTAACTTTTCTGTGCCTCAGTTTCTCCATCTATAAAGTGGGAATCATAACACCCACCTTTGTGATATACTTTGATATCTTGGCATGAATGGTACTATTTAAGACATTAGTCTTAGAAACCAGTTTATGAGAAGTGATGTTAGAAAGTCATACTGTTTTTTCCTCCTTATTCTTGTTGAAGCACCGAAACATATGGCAAATTAAGTCTGATTTTTATTAAACTTTTCATCTGTATTGAGCTTAGTGTGAACTGGGAAATGCACTTTCTTTGATTTATGGATGCTTTATATGAGCATCTTAATTAGAAGATGTTAATGTTCCTGTTATATTCCTGGGAGCATGTAGTAGCTCCCTCTTGTGGCTAATTAACCATTAAAAAACCCAAACTTTTTAAAAATGACTTTTTTAAAGTCCTGTCGCTGCCAGTCCCAAACAATAGCAGCCAGGTGAAACTGATACTTCAGGCTTCTATGTGCTCCATGCTTTCCAACGCTACATCAAGGATGAGCCTCTGAGAGATCTCCTGATGTTCAATACCATTCCCCTCCAGTTAGCTGTGCACACTCTGAGAACCACGATAGCATGTGGGCAGTTTGAGCCATAGTCTTGTTAGTAGGGATTGCTTGTTGCAGTGGTGCGCTCTAGGAGGGACTACCATTTGGAAAAAGGGGGGCAGATAAAAGACTTTCTGGTTTTATAGGTTTGAGTGTAAGTTGCACGTGTTGAGCTCATGGCAGAATCAGGCCCCAGAAGAGAGAGTGTAGAGACTAGAAGGCCAGCAGCTCTCCCCTCTCCCAAGAAAATGACAAAAGTGGGATCCAAGGCTCTCCTAGGAAGAAAAGACCATGACACCAAGTGAGCTTTTCCTGATTGTTGATTGGAAGGGGAGATCTGCATGGACCTATCCTGACTTTGTGTTTTGCCGTGGCATATTCAGAAATGGATGAGGGTAGTGGGGAATCATTCATGTTTTGAGAAGAAGACAAAGAAGGTGGAACACATTTATAACATAAATTCTGCCCTCCCCACCCCGACAAAAAAATTTTGTTTGAGAGGAGAAACTTCATTTCTGACATTCTTTTTCTTGCAGAGTATTGTCTTGTGACAAATTTTCTCTCAATTAAAATAAAAAAAATGGAATAATGATTGTGTGAGTTAGCCAAAAATCATACTGCCCAATAATCTGCAAACTGACATTGCTGCACCCACAATAACAGGGCAACAAGCGTGCATTTCCTCAGGGACATTGTGCATTTATTAAATCTAAATGGGAGTGGATCCAGAATTCCTAATACTTTTCCTTTGCTTTTTCCTAAGCTGTGATTCAGACCAGCAGATAAATATTTGACTTAATGTTTCTGTGGAAACCTTAACAAAATGGTAAAAACAAAAATAACATGAAAACAGCAACAGGAAAGAATGATTTGGCAAGATTGTCAGCATAAAAGGGCAAGATTAGTTTATAATCCTTTTAGGTTCTGGTGTGTAAATACGAGTTTGCAAAGTGTCTAGCTTGTAAGAAACTTCACGTAGCTCTAGGAGTTTCCACATGCTGCTGCCACTAATGTGGAACACACCTGAAAAAGGATGTTTAGGCATTCTCTCAAATGCAGAAAAGAGGAAGTGTTATCCAAGAATAGACACATGAAAAGAACAGGAATTCCATCTGCATGGCTAAGCGATGTCCCGGGCAGGGCACTCAAATATTTAATTAGGAGGATTTTCCTTGCTTTAAAAATGAGGGGTGGATGTGAATGAAACAGTGTCAGTCTCACTTTAAATTGTTTAGAAATGAATTAGGAATCATTGTGTGATAGGTGGTTGCTATTGAGATTTTTTTTTTTAACTATTTAGAGTGGAATCAAGTCTCCAAATTCTGTCCCACTTAAATGGAACATCTGATTCCTCCCCACCCCCCAGTTTAAATGAAAAATCAAATCACCACCACCCCTAGCCGGTGGACAAGTGCTGTAGTGGATAGGATAGGTAGGATAACAGTAGTTTGGATAATTGTAGTTCCTCTTGCAGGGGGAGGAAGGATAGGCTAGTGACTGACTGACTGTTGACCTAATCCTATTAACATCAAGTTTTTTTCAGGATTAGATACTAAAATTTCACTCTGTTTTCTGGATTATTTAAAGCGGGTTTTTTTTATGGCTTCATTTTTAACGTCAAGAAATTCATTATATAGTTTCGCATTAGAGTAAAGTTTAAATTGTTTCTGTTGAATTACTATTTTTATAAGAGTTTTGATCAGTTCAGTTGAGCTGGGTCCTAACTTGTTACTTTCATCTAACAGGTTATCGACAGTGACGGAACAGAGGGATCAAAGTTTCGACTTTCTGGAAAGGGAGTGGATCAAGAGCCAAAAGGAGCATTCAAAATCAATGAGAACACTGGGGAAATCTCGGTGACACGGTCCCTTGATAGAGAAGCAATTCCCACTTATCAAGTGAGTAGCCTTAGCATTGTGGCCTGTACCTCTGTCTTCACAAAGTATCTTTTTTTCCTGTGGCTCAGGTTTGCTGCTTTTTGAGAGTACAACAGGTTTGATATGTTGGTTAATTTTGCATGTTACTATTTCTATAAAATTTTCAGAATATAAAAACTTGCATATGCAATTTCTGAACACACTCACTCTCATAAACACCCACACGCATGGAAACCAACCATGTTTATTATCTCTAAATGAGAGATGATCCAGATTCCCAACGCTTGCTTTTTCTTTCCTGTTTCTGAGCCGTGAGTCAGACCAGCACATAAATATTTGTGTTTGGTATGCGTAAAGTCTATCTTTTGTGTCTCCTAGAGGCAGTTTGCGTTCACAAATCAACTTCATGCACAGTTTTCCCAAAGTTCTGCTTGGACAAAAAGCAACCTTCTGTCTAATTAAACTTTCTTCATGCCACATAGATTAATTTCATTTCTATGCTTCTCTTCTTATTTTCTCAAGCTGCCCCTGGAACAATATATTGTCTAGGTCTACTTTCTAATCATGGAGTTCTGTACAATGAGCTATCAAAAATGTTGTTAACATGAGCATATATCTGTGCATTTGGCAGATATAATATTCTGAAGAATTATAATATTTTTTCTTGTTCAAGTAGTTGAGCAGGTATATGTGCATCTTGTGCACCACTTCCAGAGAGTTTTCCCTATTTGTACACACGGACAGTCACACATGCAACCTGGCTTCCCTCGCACTCTGAGCTAATACTATAACAGGTGGAGCCATCCTGTCCATCCTACATTTCCTTCTCACTATCAGAGGTCAGAGCATGTACTGTGCTTTACAGTTCTCATGTCTCTGTGAACATCTAATTAATATAAGTTAATTAGATATCTAGTTGTTAGTTAGCGGTACTTGGTTTGGTCCCTTTGAGCACCTTTTCTTTGTTGTAATTGTATTTTATTATTGTTCGTATAGGTGGCATGTCTGAGCATCCCCTGGTATCATGGGAGCCTATAGCAAGGTCCCCTGGCTTCAAACCATGCTTGGGGTGTTGCAAGCCGATACCCATTAGTACTCTTCACTCTCTCTGTTTGAGGGTCATGTCAGAGACAGGTGTCTGATCAGCTGTGCCTTCAAAACAAAAATGAAGAAGCAGAGAGAAGAGTGCCTTAGATCAGGAGTGGCGGGAGTTCTGCCTTGCTCCTCTCCACCTGTTCTTCCCAAGGCTCCACCTTCTGCTTGCTCCTCTCCGCTCACTCCCCTCCATTGCTCATCCTTATGGGTGGTATAAAGTGAGAGGGTCCATGGCCCTTTTGCCCCCCCCATTCCAGCACCCCTACCTCTGGGAAATTGCTTTTTGCCCAGCATTGGAGCTTGCAAGGGAGCTCCTTGACCACTGCTCCCAGGAATGAACTCCCAGCATTGTCTGCTCACAGAGATCACCACCACCAGAGCAGTTCTCCAAAAAGTATGACTACTTGGAGCATTCTTGGCCTCTGAAGCTTGAAAAGAGAGTGGTTTGGATGTCCTCGAATCTGTGGTGTGTGACTCTTCTGTGGCAAAGATAAGCCACTCCAGTATCGAAGGCAGGGCCCTCCAGAGGATTTAAGGGGCATGGGGTCTTCGGTGGCGGGCCCACTTTGGTGGTAATTCGGTGGCGGTGCTCCAGGACCCACCGCCTAAGTGCCCCGAAGACCTACAGTGGGGGCCCCCCACCACTGAATTAACACCGAAGACCGGCACTTCAGTGGCAGGTCCCTTCTTGGTTTTCTTGACAGCTCTTTGTGTCCTATACAGAATGAAGGGGAGGTCATCCTGTTACTGCACAACTTCTCTCTCAATGGATTGACATCTACATTGCTATGTGCTGTACTGCTAAGGATATCACGCCACTCAGCTCGGGTGCATTCAACCTCCACTGCTTTTGTAGGAAACATCTCTATTGTTGACAATGGTACGTGTGCTAGGTACTATGCAATTACTGCATCACCAAGGGAAGATGTGAATGTGTGAAAAGCAATCCCCTCTTCTCCTAGCCTCACCTTTGCTGATAACAGCTTGGGAGTCACTTACAGTATAGTGGACATATGCAATCTCTTGAAGAAGAAAAAACAGTTACTCATCTTCTGGTAACTAATGTTCCTTGAGATTTGTTGCATACGTTCACCTCCCCAATTACATTCCAGTACGAATGTTGGGGTTGTTCCTCCTTTGAGCAGGGGCTTGGACTAGATGACCTTCTGAGGTCTCTTCCAACCCTAATCTTCTATGATTATATGAAGGACTGAAGGGTGAGCAGTCAGGCTCCTCCCTTTATATCCTCTGCTTTGAGCATGAGGGAAGTCAGGGCACATGTGTGGCTTCCCTTTCACATCTTGAAGAACAACAGTTACAAAAAGGTGTAAATAATCATTTTGATAGAAAAGACTCAGAAGGAATTCAGAGTCACCACCTGGTCCACAATTTCCCTATGGAAATTCAAACAAATGACTTTAAAAAAAAATCTGTATAATAACTTTACAGCACTTGTTTGTCATACGTGGTTTGGCCACATCAGATCTGTCATTTCACATGCTCTTTCTACCACTTTGACTGTGCACTTGGTTGCATTTGGTTACTTTAATATAATACTATAACCAGTATTGGTTACATTAGTATAGATTAACAGATGGAATCAAAACCCAAAGAGGCAATCAGATTTGCACATTGCCGCTTCTTGTTGCAGGCCTGAGCAATTGCCTTCTGTGGCCTCATCCAGAGTGAAAATCTCATTTTCCAAAAGCATGACGTACCCATTCTGTGCTGACAGTTCTGATCATTACCATCAAACTGTTACACTATGTTTCCCAGTGTGTGCTGATCAATACCTGTTGTTTCGAAGCTTTCCCTGTCTCTTGTCACTTGGAAGGGGTTGCCCAGTCATATGAATATCCATATTTGCTAAACAGCACTGCTTCAAATGCACCAGGTTGTGGTTTCTGTCAGGTAAATGCCACATTATGGACTCTTGATTCACAGCTGGGGTTACTAGTCAGATTTATGTTACCAAGTCATACCAATTTCACCTTGTGACTCTGTTTCTCTCTTTTTTTTTTTTTTTTTTTTGGCAGCTGTTTCTTCCTTTGCTGGGTTACCTTTTTCCCTCAATTCATTCAAAATAAACCCTGAATATTTTCAGCTGGAAAGTCATAGTAATCTTTCCAAGCTAATGCATTTAAATATCAAACCTCCAATGCTGTCCCTGTCTAATCTGGTGGGGCATGTGTTAAATTATGGATAAACTTTATTTCCCTAGAAGAGCAAAGCAAATCACATAAAAATAGTGCAGTGTAGTAGATTATCCAGAGCAATGCAAATGTTTATTTTAATGGACTGTATCTCTTTCTATCTGACCTGTTATAAAACTCATCTGCTCAGCATGCTCACTGAAATCCTGTTGTGCAAACTGCAGTTGAAAAGTTCTGTAGGAGAGCTCTTAACTTGATTAGTCAATCTGAAAAAACAATGAGTTAGTTTCAATGTAGATGAATCGCTATGTCAGGAAGGCAGTAGATTTTTTTTTCCCTCTTTCTTGATACGCTAAAAGATGAATGGTTTGAAAGTTTCTTAGGTTTGTGGCAGGGTTTTTTCTGTATTATTTCAAAAACTACAGTGCACATGGAAAATAAGAAATTTCCATGAGAAAAGTATAAATATTTTTCAGGTCATCATACAGTATAGCAGATAAAAATGGTGCAGCAAAGATAAAGCTGTGCATGAGGAGTGCATCTTTATTTTTATAATTGGAGATATACCAATCTCCTAGAACTGGAAGGGTCCTCAAAAGGTCATTGAGTCCAGCCCCCTGCCTTCACTAGCAGGACCAAGTAATGATTTTTTGCCCCAGATCACTAAGTGGTCTCCTTAAGGATTGAACTTACAACCCTGGGTTTAGCAGGCCAATGCTCAAACCAGTGAGCTATCCCTCCCCCCAATGTGTGTGTTGCACATACATAAGGAAGGAGAATTAAAGGGGACATTCATAGGCCTTAAAAAAAGGATCATGCCCTTTTCCCTTTCTTGATGATGTATAAAGAAAATTTTTTCTTTGCTTCTTTTTTAACACTTGAAATTTTAGGTTTTCCTTACTTTGTGGTTTCTAGAAGATTCTAAGCTGTACGATATTCATGCAAGAGAAATCTGATTCACAAAAGAGGGTAATGAATTCTACTCAGACAGTTTTAAACACTTTTGTTCTTCATTTGTTTTTGTTAACCTCTATTTACCTCAAATGGATGAGAGACACTTGCGAAATAATGTCTTTCTTAAAGATTCAACATGCCCTTGATCCTTTAAACAAGCATTGAGAAAACACTGTTCTTATATCTAAGTCTTCCAGTGAGTCCTTTGGCAAAGATGAGGGGAGGTTAGGAATTGCTGTTCCTAATATTTCTAACCATCAGTATGTTTTTTACCCTCCTTTATGCACTATAAAGAAGAAAGGAAGAGACACTGGCCAAGATTTCAAAAAATGACCAGTGGTTGTTGGAGGCCTCTTTCTTTTGGTGTTCAGCTAGAGAGTCCTGCTGTTCAGAGGTGTGTGTTAAGCAGTTTCTGAAAATCTGGCCCTTTTAAAGGCATCTTAAATTTGGCACCCAAAAATTCAGGCAAAAATCACTAGCCACTTGAAAAATTGAGCTACATTTTTTTTTCAGAAGACCTGTTACATGTGCAACCTAAAATATGGCATTTGTTGACTTTTGGATAGTTAACCAATGCAATCTTCATGTTCCCATTAACAATTTCATATGGTATTCAAAAACATATTTGACATAGGAGGACCATGCAAATAACCATGCAGAATTGTTGGGAGGGGGCCCTGTCAAGCCGATTCTCTTAATGATATGTGTGGTGACTAGGAAGAAATGGTCTCTTTACCTGGAAAATCTCAGATAAATCAACTCTAGGTGGATTTTGGATGTGATTGTGCACTTGAATCTCCTTGCTGACTGAAGTGGCTTTTACTGAAATCCTTCACAATGACTTCTTTAGCATGTTTGACAGTGGGAGTAATGCCTGGGAAAAGCAGCAAACTCAGAATAAGCTTGGCTGGAGATATTTAGAAAAGTTACATGTAGCTGGACATAAAATGGCAAAAAATGTTCCTGTTAATACCCTAGGAAAGCGTTTTCTAGGTTCCCTCCAATGAGAAACAAATACAGAATTCTAAAGACAGCTGCTCAGAACCAGGAAAATCATACATCTTATGATAAGATAATGTACAGTCTGAAAAATAAAAAGGAAAATGAACATCCTCTCCTTTCCACCAACCTTTTAAGAAATCAGTTTAAATACTAGTCTGATTTTAATGTAATGGAATGATAAAAAATGTACATGGGGCTTCTGATTTGCTATTGTAACTCATAAACACCCTATAAAATACCCCGGTACAAAAGAAATGAAATCGGTGTTTATCAAGTAAACACTGGAAATAGTTACTTATATCAAAGGACTTGTCTGTACAGAGCAGTAATGCAGACTACATGGGTGTGATTTCTAAAGCACGCTAACATGTAGCATATTAATTGGTCTATGTAGACCCAGCTGTTGTATTTGAAACAGCTGTATTTTAAAACGCAATAGGGAACATTACAATGAGATGACTCATTACAGTATATACTACTGCAATACATTACATTTTACAGTATATGCAAAGAAAGCCACGAACCCCCACATACATCTAAAAAATTGCTAAAATGGAACCTTAAAAATTGAAATTAATGAACCCTGGCCCCTTGAAGTCCCAGCTGTACAGTATTTTATTTTCCATCTATTTTTATTGTTTTTCATTTACAAACATGATCGTATAATATTATTAGCAGGACAGAATGAACACAGTAATTATCCAAGTATATATTTCAAATACTTGTATTCTGTTTTGACTCCTGTTAAAGTATCCAAATGTAAACATGCTAAAGACCTAAACTCAGAAGTTTTTACCTGATAACCCATTCAATGGAAGAAAATAAACTACAATAAAACCAAAACAGGACTGAGGATAGCACAGTATTATTAAAGAAGTTTAAAGTGTCAGATCTCCAACAGTGGGAGTCATTAAGAAAATAAAGGGAGACAAGATGGGTGAGGTATTATCTTCTATTGGACCAACTTGTGCTGGTGAAAGAAACAAACTTTCAAGCTCCACATAGCTCTTCTTTAGCTTTGTGGTGCTCAAAAACTTGTCTCTTTCACCAACAGAAGCTGGTCCAATAAACGATATTACCTCACCCACCTTGTGTCTCTTATACCCAGAGCCCAACACGGCTTAATCAACAACACTGCAAACAATGAAGAAAATCTGCATTTACCTTCTGTAGTAGTTAAACTTACTGCAGTGTTTGTAGTAGTTCCTAAATTTAACAGTAGGTTTTTAAAAAGCACCCCTTAACCATTGACTTGGATGGGAGCAGAGAGAAAGTGATGCTGAGCACTTTAGAAATTCTCACTCTTAAATACATAAAACACTGCAAATACCATGGTCACGTCAGACACTGTTTTGATGCATATTTCTGGGGACATGTATGTATCAGGACAGAGTCACATCTCATGTTCTACAGGTGCCGATGAGTGGTACTTTCCCTTCTAATTGGTTCCCACTTGCAGTTAGTTGAAGGTGCAGGCACCCAAACTTCCACCTGCAATCCAAGTGTAGATGCAAAAATTCAAGTCAATATTTTGCTGGTGCAAGTTGCTTGGCTGAAAATATACTTAGCATGAAATTTCCCCCTGCTCACAGACTCAGTACATAGTCTATGCACCACTTAAGCCCTCAGCTGTATCTGACTTATCCATGGTATTTGCAATATTTTGTAGCATTGCATTTAGAATCTACCCTAACAGCTAAATGTATGACCTCAGCGCAGTGGAGCTGGAACTAGGGATGCTGGGGGTGCTGCTTCACTCATTGGCTTGAAGTAGTAATAACAAACATCAAATACATGGTTTCCATCATCAGCATCCTGCCTCAGTGATGCATAGATCTTGTGTTGGCCTAATGCACCAGGGCAAGTTTCACTGCAAAAGCAGTTTTAAAGTATTCACAATCCTTTGCTGCCTTAAGGGTTTTTTTCCATCCCATTTTCATTTGGTTTTAGGCAAAGGATTAAGGGTATTTTTCAAGGCTGATGCCTTAATGACCTCAGTCCCATAAACCCTTATTGCTACTTATCTGATTGATTTGTGAGTGGTTTATTGGAATTAGATAAGTGATGGCCAAGTTTGTAAAACCTTACCTAAAATTTTAGTGTCAGCAATGATTAATTCCATTAGTCACTAATACATTTGCAAATATGATGGTTTCTCTTGAGAAAATGACAAAGTTTGGAGTGACAACAAAGTTCAAAAGTCAATGCAGTGGAATTTGTTTTTTGGTAACCACCATTTATAGCATGTACTGGGATATACTGATTAAATCTTTCTTTCCAAAGGAAATTTCCAGCAGCAGTTGACATGTTTGCCCCTAATTTACTATGATCAGGAGGCATTGATTGTAAGAATCTGCTCAGAAATAGTGTCTTCATGTTCTGTGATAGCTTGAAAGGCAGGAAAAACTGCCAGACCTGTTCTGAACACTACTTGGCATCAGATAATGAATGTAACAGTTTGAAGAGGGTTAATTATAACTAAAGATTGACTAAGGAGGTAGAGTTCCAATCTAGATCCACATTAGCTTTATTATAGTTATTATGTATATAATAGTAGTGCCCAGATATCCTAGTCAGGACATGGCATCCCATGTACAAACACTTTATGGAGACATGGGCTCTTCCCAACAGTGTTTGCAGTCACAGTTTGATCTCAAGGTGGAATAGTGGCTAGGAATTTGGTTTGAATTTAATGTCTCTGAGATCTCTCAAGCTTTTTTGTGTCTCAAATTTGGCATCCAAACTGGATCCAAGACACAGCTGACACAACAGGGACGTATTCAGATCTGGGCATTCACACACTTCCTAAATTTGAAGGGTCTGGTTTGGCTGCCTCTGTAACATGACAGGCCTTGACATAACTGTTTTGCTTCAATGATGTTTAAGACCAAATCTCTCTAAAAAAGAAGAAGAAAGATCTTTAGATTTCTGAGGGATGAACCCAAAGCTCCTTTATTTCAGATAAGCATCCATAAATGTGGTTGAGTACCCAAAAGTTCCGGAGTTTTTATGTCTGCAAAACAGTAATATAAATCTCAGGAAACATCTCTCTCACTAGGCAGTCTTACTTGTGCTGCTGATTAAGCTAGAACAGAACCGTCCTTTTTCATGGTAGTTAAGCATATCTAGCATTTATCCCAGCTGGAACAAAGAAATACAGATGTATGAGATAATAATATTGGAAGAATAGTTAAATAATATTTTTCTAGCTTTTAAAAATCTTCTAGTTGAGGATCATTTTGAATAAGAGATGGGCTTGAGTTGTACTGTTTGGTATTTTGATAGTTAGGGTCCATGGGTGAAATCCTGGCCCCAGTGGAGTCAGTGGAAGTTTTGCCATTGGGTTTACTCAGGACAAGATTTTACCCCAGGGGTTTGGTTCAGCTAGTGTAGGAAATAGGGGCCAGTTGTAAAATTCAAAATCTAAATTTACTTAATATTTAAGGTGGCGTTCAGATCAAAGGGTCTGATTCTGCTAAAATTGGGCTTCATTCTGTCATCCACAGTCATGATGGATGGTACGTTACTCCACAATTACTCTGCTTGAGTAAGGGTGGCATTTTCAGTTCCATTGAGAATCGGGACCAGTTGAAGAGTTTAGAAATGGATCTGAACATCCCCATCATTCTAGGGCGGTTTGGACATGGCTGTTTTGTTCAGGCCCATCTCTGGTTTGATTTTTTTGTCACTTATTTTTAGTTTAACCCAATCAGTTTGCTCAGCTCTACTTAATATCCCAATTAATGCGAGCAACAAATCTGACCCAGAAAGGGAGCAGTGCTTCCTGATTTCCTTTGCAGTACTGCCAATATAATTTGTTTGAATTTTCTTGTTTTGTCATTATCAAAGGCTAGGCATCCTTGTACAAGGAGACAATCTGTCACTGCAGAAAACAAGCTGAAAGCTCCTTCAATTGATTTCACACCTTGTACATGTTAAACATTTTCTAAAACAAATAAAGCCCTTCACTTTTTAAAAAATAAATAACTAAAACAAACTCTTCACTTTTTTTCATTAACAGTTCAAATTGCCGAGGTAAATTTTGTCACCACTCTAATTTGCATGCTGTTGAGTGGCTTTATCTTGCTTTTTTGTTTCGCACTTCCAGCGCATCAGTTTCTGTCTGATTTATCTATTCAGGCTTGTAAAGCAATTATGAAAGGACTTTGACTTCTGTATCTAATGCAAGGTTGGATAGACTCAAATGGAGGCAACCCGTTGGATGGCTGGCACATTATCATTCGGGGCCAGATCTTTAAAGGCCTATAGGCCTCTAAATCACATTGAAATCAAAGTGAGTTAGGTGCCTAAATATTTTTTAAATCTTGATGCTCAAGACATGAAAGATCCAGAGCTTCTTGTCAGTGCTGTGGGATTTGCATTTAGCGATAAGTGATGAGTGAACTAGTTTGTACAATGTGACTCTCTGGCCAAAACTCAAACAAAATATTAACTAAACTTTATTACTTGTTTTAAAGTTCATGAACTGTCTTGTCCATGAGAAATTATGCTCCTTACTTATGTTGATTAATTAGTGGATGTGTTGTCTGCCTTTTGTGTGTGAAGAAATAGTTGTAGGAATGAAATGCAAAACTCATGTCTTTGACTTAGTGCTCCTACAGCTGTTTACTTATATACAGGGTCACACAACACACCCACTAATTAATTAATATAAGTAAGCAGCAACAGTATCAGTAACATCTATAAACTAATCAAACTGTTTCTCCCAACAGGCTAAGGAGGAATAGGAGAGAGATTATAATTCTTTTACAGTTTTAAAATACTTGGGACATGCTTAACTACTTGAGCGATGGAGGTCATATGAATTCCTTGATATCTTAGATCTAGAAATTGAGCCAGACTTAATTACCAAACCAACCTAGACAAATTGGGCTCCAAGAGGTTTCTTGATTAGCATGTGCTTATTGCAGTCCCTCACATAGGCTAGAGCAGACCACAATGATTATCTGCATGAACTATTCAGCATTCCTAAGCCTGGCCTCAGCTTGGGCCTCTGCAGTCTTGCACACCAAGGCCAAGAATTTCAAAAACAGGAACCTACTGTTAGACTCCCAAATCCTTATTTAGGCTCTTAGAGGAGTGATCTGACTTTTCAAAAGGCTGAATGCTATTTATTTCCATAAGACCTGCTGAATGCTCAGATCACTTTATTTAGGAGCCTATATAAGAATTTAAGGATCAGATCCAAAACTCTCAATTAAGCAAATAAAAGAAGTGGCCAGATTTTCAGAAAATGCTATTGGCTCCCTCTTAGAACAATGGGAGTTGCTGGGTCCTGAGAATGTCTGTTTCCTGAGGACAGATATACAAATGTTAGTCTCTTATTTTTGAAAACCTTGGCCATGGTCATTGGCACAAGCAAATCTATGCCTGTTTTTGCTTGTATGAAAGTGATTCGCACATGAATATGCTAATATGTGCAAAGTTAGAGGTTTATGAAAGTGTGCCCTTTGCTGCATAATGTCTTCATTTCACACTGTTCTAAAACAAATACAGAAACAAACAATAGGCTAGAGTAAATATTTAATTCCCTCTGTGTGTGTGTGTGTGTATTTTACTCCAGCATATGTGTTTGCACAGCACCTCCCACAATTGGTCCACGTCTTTATTGGAGTCTTTGAGTGCTGCTTCAATACAATAAATATTATTGCCAGAGCCTGATAGTTGCTCCCCTCTGTCTTTTATTTATTTATTTACTTATTTTTGCTAAAATTGCAAGTTGAAAACTACTAGTCAAAAATGCCCTTGAATGTATTAATTTAGCAGCAGCCTATTGAGGCGCCAGCTGTAAATTATATCGTTATGAAAGGAGGAATAACTTGTCCTTTATATATAGACCTGTTCAGTACAGTTCAGAACAGTTTTACATACTCAGAATATTGGATCCAGTATGGTATGAGGAATTGCTCTGGTGATCTACAGTCTTCAGATATATATGCATAGACAACCACAGCAGCAGCTCGGAGAGTTTGCTATATTTCTTAACTAGTACTGTAGTTGATACCTGCACTTTTTTACCCTTGAAAATGTCTGCTGGAACAATGCCTGCCATAAATTATTCACTCCATGGCATTGCCTCTTAATATTTGAATCTCTCCCACACAGATATTTAGAATTATGAAATCATATCTTCTTAGGCCCAAATCATCTCCTCTGTGCAAAGCTCTGCGTAAAGGGATTTTTCTGCAAGCGAGCTGTGTAGGGGACAGAAACGTTGCTTCCCCATAAACTATAGACTGATGGTTATGTCTACACTGAAGCTCAAAGGTGGAAATCCCAGCATGGGTAGATGTACCTGTGCTAGCTCTGACGAATTAGACATTTCAGGAGAAGCAGAAGGGGCTAGCTGCCCTGACATGTGGCTAGGGTATTGGACTTTTGGCACCTTGCCCCTCCATCTGCTTGTTCTGCAGTGGTTACACTTCTAGTTTTAGCACTCTAGTTAGATCAGAGCTAGTGTGGATGTGTGTCCTCTAGCAGGAATCTTACCCCTTCCAGCTCTAGTGTAGACATACCCTAAGATTCATGATAGATCAAAACACAACAAAAATCAAGCAAAACAGCCCTACAAGGGTAGATTTCTGTGTTCTTAGGCGGACTAGATTCATCTAGTTAATTTTCCCCCTCGTATTAATGAGAGCAAGTAGCAGCAAGATTAAGTACTTGGTAATTGAGTTAGAAGCAGTATTGATATAAAAATTAATGCTGTCACAATCCAGAATCCAATCCTGCAAAGTGCCAGGGGCCTACTGTAGCATAATGCCACTATATGTATTTATCAGGAAGCACAGAGGCAACAGGAAGCTGGTTATAGAGAGATGGAGATGTATAGGACTAGATTCTGATGTCACTCTGCACAGCCCTGTTGAAGGCAGTTCATCCTGGTCTACACTTGAAAGCCGCACTGTTATAACTATTTTGGTTGATGTAAGAATTTTAACTTCTATAGTTTATGCTCGTGCAAGCCTGGATGTAGACACAGTTTTACTGATATAAAAGTACTTGATGCCAGTATAGCTTATTCTCCTTCCTGTACAGAAGTATTTATATTGGAGTAGCACACCTTGATATTAATGCACAGAGTCCACACTAGGGAGGCTGGTCCGCCTTAAGTATATGGGTTGGGTTGAAGTGACACAGCTTTCTAGGGTAGACAAGGCCTGAAGCTAAGCCGATTTTTACCAGGATCTGACCCAGAGAAGTTAGGGACTTTCTGAGCGAGACCCAGGCTTTATCCATTCCATTGCAGATATAATAGTTAAATCAACGCATTTCACTGAAACTAAGACTCTCCTCTTCTCTGAGAATATTATGACCGCTACAAGATTCTGAGCACCCTTCTTTTTCATGGACTGCCCTGGGAGATGAAGGACCTCAGCACTATGTAAGAGGTGCTCACTTTCTTGCCTGATCCTGCATTTTACTACTTATGTTTTTCTTCAAGGGATTAGTTTTCCTCTTCCAGAGACGTTATCACCAGACCCCATGCTGAAAAGTCCATGTAGTAGAGTTAGCTAAATTTCATGTAATATTGCCCTGTAGCAGCCTAACAGTGCTCTTTGATTCAATACCCAGTTCTATCTCACGGGCAGAAAATAGATTTCACGTCCTTTTTCTGAAGGGGAAGTAATTCAAAGGAGCTATCCTTGAATTTGCCTGGCATGTTGAAATATGGATAATTTATTGCAAATATGTATTTTTATTGTAAGCTATGTAGTTCTTTTTGGAACCAAAATATTCATCTATTCAATCAGTTTATCTAAATATGCTGCCTAAATATATTACCTTCTACCGTGTTAAAAATGATGTCTAACAGCTACACAAGGAACATTTTTTTTTCCTCTGATGTCTTATTTTCCTGTTTCTTTTCCTTTTGTGTGAACAACTGGGGTTTCAAACAGTCAAGTTTTTTCTCCTTTCTGTCACATAAGGCCTGAGATCATCTTCATGTTGCATGTGCTATACTATTTATGGCTCAGAGTATGTCAGTTGCTTGTAACAGTTATGTATTGTTCACAGCTAATGGAATTTGGATTTAATATTTCATACACTGTGATGAGTAACAAATAAATGCTCGGAATAAGGATTCCACATTATTTCTGAGCTTACATTTTACTAACTCCAAAATTAAGGTAGAATGTCTGTGTCACATGGCCAGAGAGGGTTAAACATTCTGCAGAATAAATAACCCTCAAAAGACTTGTGAGGAGACAATTTTTGTGTATTTACATATGTATGAGTAGGGTTGACAATGTAATAAACAGACCCTTTCTATGGTGTTTTCTGATAATTCAGAGATCAAAAGAATATCCTACCATTTAAATGAATTATAAACATGGGGTACCTCAGTATTCATCTCTTTGAAATATACTGAGAATCATTGAGGAACAAGCAAATTGCCTTATGTTTATTCTATAGCTAAGTACCGATGATGGACCTCCTGCAAAGTCATCCTAATTATCTTTTGTTCTCGGAGGAACTCCCAGCTTGTCAATGAGGACATGAAATTGTATAAAGATCCCTGGGCCCTGATTCTGTCATCTCAGATCTGCTTAAGGCTTCATACAGGGGAAGCTTTGGACTTCTGAGTAACTGGTGAGGTAACAAAGAAGATGTTTTATGCTGGCTTGGTAAATCTTAGTATTGGAATATCCATCAGCTTTTTGGGGATTGTCTGCCCCATTCTTTGCAGTTCACCCTAACTGAGTGACCATAAATGACCCCCACTGGGATGTGGTACCTTATACCTTTTCTTTGTGTGTCACTCTTGAACTGGTGAAAGTTATCATGGAGTCCTATGTTTACTCATGAACAGGTATGGTTTAGGCATCAGCCATTCAAGCTTCTCCACTCTGTCTTGTCACTATATTTTAATCTACTTCCTAAGGAGCTAGCTCTTTGAATGGGAGAGTCATTCATGCAGTCCCTCTCCCAACTCATTCACTGGCCTCTGTGATGAGTGCCAGCAAAGTTGTCAGTTTGGGTTAGGTTGGAGTGTGTGTGTCATAGAATCAGAATATCAGGGTTGGAAGATACCTCAGGAGCTCATCTAGTCCAACCCCCTGCTCAAAGCAGGACCAATTCCCAACTAAATCATCCCAGCCAGGGCTTCGTCAAGCCTGACCTAAAAAACCTCTAAGGAAGGCGATTCCACCACCTCCCTAGGTAACCTCCTGTCTGTACACCTGTCCATCAGGAAGTGAACTGAGACTACCAACTCATTTTATATAGTTGCGAAAAGCTATTAGATTTGTCATGCAGAAATAGTAACTTGGAAATGAAAGCTTATATATTCACTACCACATACATGAGCACTATCTTCCTTTACTATGGTTTAACTGTTCACTCTACTCATATCAGTGGTGCCAGCACTTGGGCCTGTAATTTTAAGATGGCCAGTTGAATTTTGCAATGAAAAAAGTCAATTATTTTCATTAAATATGGATAAATAGCGTGCATCTAACCTGTAAAATAAGGGATCTTACTTTAGGAATCCAGAAAAAATTACCACTTCTTAAATGAAGGGCTTGATTTTCAATAATGCATATGTACAATTCCAGCAACACTATAGTGCAGGGGTCGGCAACCTTTCAGAAGTGGTGTGCCGAGTTTTCATTTATTCACTGTTAATTTAAGGTTTCGCGTGCCAGTAATACATTTTAACATTTTTAGAAGGTCTTTCTATAAGTCTATAATATATAACTAGACTATTGTTGTATGTAAAGTAAATGAGGTTTTAAAAATGCTTAAGAAGCTTCATTTAAAATTAAATTAAAATGCAGAGCCCCCCTGGACTGGTGGCCAGGACCCGGGTAATGTGAGTGCCACTGAAAATCAGCTCGCGTGCCGCCTTCAGCACCCATGCCATGAGTTTTCTACCGCTGCTATAGGGGGACAGAGAGCCATTCTGTAAGTGTCAGTTACACATACCAATATGTGTGTGCAATTGCCTTGATTGTGCATGCAAATCAAGTATTTGCACATGCTAATTAGAGGTACAATATGCTTAGATTTGCAGACACATTTTTTTAATTGAGCGTGATATAGTTAATAACAGCTAGGAAGTCAATGGAGTTTCAGGTCTCCAAGAGTATCTAGAGATGCAGTATCACTGCATTTTTTTTAGAGAGAGAAAAAATTAAAAACTATCAGAAGACTAGAGATTACAGTAATGGGCTTTTTATGAATGAGTCAATTTTATTGTCTGTATATACAAAATAGATATTGTATAAACTCCATAATTTTGCATATCTTGTTCATTTTTTACTGTAGATCGACAGTATTCATCAAGGAGTCTGTCTTAATGTTATGAGATAGCAGCAGGATACTGGGCTTTCATTTCACAAACCACTGACATGCTGGTCTCATCTATTTGGGAAGCACATAAAGTCAATGGTTAGTGTGGTTTGCTTTCAGATCTCAACACTGGCACAGCTTTGTCATATTTGCCAGGTGTATGTCCATGTCATTGCTAAGAGAAACAGAGTGAAGTTTTCTTATGGTCAGAGATGATCAGTTGTTTGGTTTTAATGAACCACCTCAGACAGAGCAGCAGACTTAGGTTCTTGTGCCAAAATAATAATTATACTAAAAAAAAAAATGGTAGGAAGAATGAAGTTAGTGTTTTTTCATAAAAATGGGGTGTTTGCGAAGGAGGTAACTCCCTCCTCCAGTTAAACTACCATCCTAGCCATCAAAGCTTACTCACGCAGACAGGAGGAAATGAGGATAATTCTGGTTTTGATTTTTTTTATTGGAGTAGCAATGCTGGAAAGAATAGTAATATGAATGTGAGTTAGAGCTAATGACATGTTTGTCATATCATGCTAATAGTCTGTGAAGCAATTTTTGCCGTTATATATTAATTGGTATCTTAAGCATTTAAATGTCTTCATGATACTTTTGCATGCCTTAATTGATTCTAATCCTATAATTATTGCAGTTTGTCTGAATTTTGGTAGTACTGTAAGCATCCAATTGGAACTGTGGTCTTATTGTGTTAGGTACTGTACAAATACACGAGAAGTCATGGCTCCTTATCCAAAGAGCTTGTGTTTTTCAAAGCATGGTGTGGGATTAGGCTGTGCTTTGTCTATGGTTGTAGCAGATAACTCCTCTTCCCTGAGAAATGTGATGTGCACAGCCGAGGAACTGTGCATTAATGGGTGTCTCTGTGGTTCGGTGTGTCTCTGAGCAGTGCAATAACCTCTGGATCAAGGTGAGCAGGAACGCAGTACCCATACCTATTAAACCTGCATCACTCAGTTGCAGGTACAAGTGACATTATGTTGTCTGTGCCCTTCAGTACCTACTACTACTAGTAAGAATAACGGCAGCTTTCTGAATGGTTTACCTTGTGGTTAATTTCTTTTTTTCCTAGTAGCCATCTACAGTTGATTAGAAAAAAAAAATTGCACCCAGTTGTATCAAGTAGATAAGTGCTACTGGATTGCATTCCAACTCCTTATAGCAATTTACTTTTGGGTGAACGTTTCTGAGAGACATGTCAAAAAGTGGGCTCTGGTTTGATTCCTGCAGTCTTATGAGCACACATTCTGTGCATCCATTTACCACAAAATTTGTAGCACCTTTGAAATGCTTTGCATATAAATGCAGGTGTTTAGAATCTCAGCTTTGTTCTGAAGAATTGAAAATCTAGAACTAGGGTGAGACTACTCTTCCTTTCTGACCTTTGTTAAACAACCTGGCTGGGACATGTTCTTCAGTTGAATCCACTTGACACACACATTGGATGTACCTGTTTTGACACCTGGGCATTGTGACAACTAACTATGTCTAGAGATCATTACGTTTTTTCTTGGATGGACTGACAGGGAATATCACCTTTGTTTCATTGACAATAATCTTTCCCTGAAACAGTCTCGGAGCCCAAATGCTGTTGAAGCCATGTTGGTCCCAGGATATTAGAAAGACAAGGTGAGTGAGGTAATACCTTTTATTGGGCCAGCTTCTGTTGGTGAGAGAGACAAGCTTTTGAGCTACACAGAGCTCTTCTTCAGGTCTGGGAAACACTCTGCATACATTTCCCAGACCCGAAGAAGAGCTCTGTGTATGTTCGGAAGCTTGTCTCTCCCACCAATGGAAGTTGATCCAATAAAAGGTATTACCTCACCTACCTTGTCTCTCTGTGATCAAATGAAAGACATCAGTATACTCCACCCAGCTTCTGAACCTCTCTCTGACATTAATGCATAATCATTTTTGTTTGCATGGATGAAATTTCAAAAGAAAAATATCAATTTTTTCTGCTCTTCTTTCCCATACCCCACCAAAATCTTTTAGCTGGGTTGTTCTTCAGTTTGTGAAAGCAGTTTCCCTCCATTGTATACTTCTGACCTTGTAGATTACTGCATTAATTTACAGAAAAAAGATTTCCTAAAGATCCAGAGACGATAGCCCCAAATTCCCCAAGTCAGCACTTGTTTTAATTACATCCTAAAATAGCCTATCAAATGTATAGGTATGATCTGATTGCTATAAACCCATGTGAATGGTTCTCATTAAGCAATAGATCTTTCAAGCTGTCCTTGATTAGAACTTCCAGTACCTTCTTCGCTGCTCGAGTCAAGGTCTTAGAGGTCTGGAGTTAACCTTTTAAAATTAACATATCTTCAGCCCTGTAGTAACCCTCAGTGTAGCTGAAGAGATTTTAAGTATATCTGCCAAGGGCTCCCTTATCTCTTTTATTGTTCCCATTAAAATTCTGGAAAGGATTCTGTCTGGTCAAACTTCCGACAACCTAGTTTTGTAATCACCTGTTTTGCAGGGACCTGATTTCCATTAATATTTCTTCAACCTCCCCTGTGAAATACACGACCCTTATGCTTTTTTTGTGAAAACTGAGGCAATGAATTCATTAAATTTGGGGGTTAATAAATTACTTTTTTCATCTCCTGTGGGCCCCACTGTCTCCTTGACTGACCTCTAGTTCCTTATGTACTTGAAGAAAATCATAATACCAATCTTATCCTATTATGCTATCTTCCTTTCATTCACCACTTTTTCTTCTTATCTTTTTTTGCACTTTCTTAACGTCAGTTTCTATCATTTCTACTTCTCTGGTCATCCTTGATGTGTTTTATATCATCTGTAGATATTTTTCCTACTCTCACTATCTGTGTTTCCATATTCAGCCACGCTAGCCTGTTTCGTGTCTTTTATAAACTGCGCTGCTGGAGGCTTTCATCACCCTTTATGTGAACATAAATTTGTCCTTAAACAATTTCCATAGCTACTTTTTCCTCCTTTGTCTGCATTGTTTTACTCTGTTTAAATAATCATACCTTATAGTTCCCATATTCTTCCAAATATTGTTTGTTTCTATTCAAAGTATTTATCATTCTCCTGCTTGGCATCACTTTAGTGCTAATTAAATACTGATGTAGAATGATTTTACTATTGCTTAGATACTTTTGTCTAGCTTTGCAACAATCACATTCTGTGTTACTGAATCTAAACCAAGAATTGGCCTGTTTGCATATCAATCTCCCCCTAGAGCCCCTCACAAAATATCCCAAAATTTGAATTATTTTTTTTACTTTTAATTTGGCCCTGTCACATAAACTTAGTTTCTATTTATTCTCATGTATCATCAACAGATTTAACTATCACTATTCTGCATTGCAGGATGAGCTCTGCAGTGCTACCAGGAGTCAAATGTAGGAACAAATACAGGTTTGTGAAAGAAGTAACGGACCTGGTTCTGAACGAACACACACACACACACACACACACACACACACACACACACACACACACACACACACACACACACACACACACACGAGATACATTGAGTAAGAAGGTGCTCTGTTCGCATATTCCCTTTTCACATTGCAACTGCAGTTCATGTGTTTAGCTCCCTTGATATCTCAGCTGCTGCTACTGTCCTGACTTCTTTCTCCAGTAATGTCTGCTCTGACTGCAACTCGGCAATATCCTCGCTGGCTGCACTCCTGTTTTGATGGGCTGTAGCATGCATATTTGTACATGGTGCCTGTTTTTAGATGCTGCTTCCTACATTTTATTTTTAAAAAATCATTCTAAATCCCAGCAAACGCAAATAGGTCTATACATAACTTAGGAGTGACGCCTACCTATTTGGCCAAATATTTTAAGTTCCACTTGAATCTGTCTTTCTACACTAGTTAAATGAAAATCATGTCTCCTCAGCAGCAGCAAACCTATGGTGCATTGTAATCATTTTATAGTCACCACACTTAACAGCTGCTTTGGAGGACATCCCAGTCACATTGAATTCACACATCATAGCTCTAGTCTATGCCTCTTTGGCCACCCCAACTATTGAAAACTTGTAAGTTCCTCACCCCCTAGAAGCCTGATATTATATAAAATGGAGGGTGAGGAACTTACAAGTTTTTAATAGTTGGAGTGGCCAAAGAGGCATAGATATACAAAGTGTGTGTGTGTGTGTGTGTGTGTGTGTGTGTGTGTATACACACCTTTTTCTTTTAAATTTGACATCTAGGATTTTAAACCTCTTCTCTTCAATTATTAGTGCTAGAAACTTACTTTTTCGAATGAGATTCTTACATATTACAGGACTGCAGTAGCTGGGGTTTTAAGAAAAAACTGGTAATATCATGAAACTCAAAATTGCAAGAGTTGGCAATGGTACGTGTGGCAATGGGAGCTGTGAGAATTTCTTGCATTTTCACTTCACAAATCTTTCATAGTGAAAACACTTATGAAAAGGAATGATTCTTGTCCACCTAAAACTCTTTCTTTCTTTCTTTCTTTCTTAGAATATAATGTGAACAAATCAGAGAGAGTGTCAGGGTGGTGATAGCTATAAATATGCAAAAAGCCTGGTATAGAGAGAACTCATGTAGTATCACAGATGCTTTTGTTGGAGTCACTTTGTTCATATTTCCAGGACAGAAGCCTTGCTGTGTTTGAAGGTGTTTATCCCAGTTTATTTTGATTATTGATTCCCTTCCCCTTTTATATTAGAGTCACGTTCTTCAAAACCATAATCACACTCTTCAAAACTAGGCAATTATGTCTGCTGAGACTGCTTTTCTTCCAGTAGCTCATTAACAGGAAACTTGCTGCAATCAAGAGGTGGGAGATTAGTTTGGAATTTTCAGTGAATAGGGTTCCTGGTGCTCAGACTCATAAAAGGGGTCTTTTTGTTTGTAACAGCCAGGCCTAGAATGTGCTTTCTTTTGGGCTAACCATGGAGATGTAAAAGAGTGGGATAGATCCTTGCGGCGGTCACCAGTGCTCCTTGTGATGGAGATATGAATTAAGTCAAGTGAAGTAAAATAGCATAGGCAAAATCTTGGGACCCTATCAAAGTCATTGACAGATTTGCCATTTACTTCACTGTAATCATGATTTTATCCTATAAGCACATCTTTTGTACTGGTTTCTCTCATGTATAAATACACAGAAGAGTTTGTGGCCATTGCCAAGCTAAGGATCATGGTTTGAGAGAGATTTAGGAATCTAGACTACTCATTCTTTCCCCAAACTTCTGCAGCTCATTTGCTACATACATCAGCCTCCAGAAGGATAGTTATCAACATAGATAACTTGCAATATTTTCAAAATATTTGCATAAATAAAGTTTCGGAGGCTGCCGACATAAGCAGAGCCTGTTAGAAGTTCTGCTCCACTCATCTAACCATGAAGGCTGTCATAAAAAAGTCCATCTGGGATTGAAGGACTTTGAAATAGAGAATGAATATGAGATCTGGAGGAATACTAAAAAATTGACCATAAAGTGGGCTCCTCCATCTTAAGATATATATAATGAGAGAGAAAGAGCCGGAATTTTTTTTTCTGGTCTCTCCCTACAAAGCCTAGGCCTTGCATAGTGTATATTTGGGTAGCTACCAACACAGCACCCACTTGTAAATTTCTACCTTTCCTCATAATATGGGGACTAAAAAGGAATAGACTTATACCATGTTATGAACATGACAAAAATCACAACTTTCCTCTGAGGTTTGTAATTAGTGTATTATTTTTACACAGCTGCAATTCAAATGTCTTTGTGGTCCACCATATTTGTATCATCATTATACAGCTGTTAATATACTGTACTATATAGAACTTGATCCCAGTCTTCGCTGACATCTAAATAGAAAAAAATATATTATTTTTTGCTTAGATGTGTGTGACTAGATGTATGTATACACAATTTAAATGAATTATAGATTACTCTTTTTTTATTTGTGTGTGTGCAGACTTATGAAAAGTGTTATCTTATCCATAATATCTTAATAGTGTTATAGATTTGGGTTGGTTTTCTTGAAGGGTACTCTGCTACTTAGAACTGTTAGAAAAATGGAAAAAAAGTGAAAAACGTTTTACAGGTTTTAGAACAAGTGTGTTTTTTTCCATTTCCTCTCCTATTTTACTGTCTTTTCTCTGTTTTTCCACTAAGGAATGAAAAATTGAAAAAGAAGATAAATCATTGGTGGGATGGAAAAATGATAAACAAAAAATAATTTTCCTGTCTAAAAGAAGCATTTCTTTCTTTATTATCATTATTGATGAAATAGTTGGAATGGAAAGATCTCAGGCCATTCTCTCATAGCCATTATGGGTGAAACCCTGGCTCCATTTCAGTCTATAGGAATTTTGGCATTGACTGGAATGAGGTCAGGTTTTCACCCAACATTCCTAAAGTTAGTAAACCTAAGAGCAAAAAGATTTAAGATCTAAATCCGACAGTGTTCAATCCCATCAAATGGCGTTTTACCTCAATAAAGAGTGCAATATTGGTCTCTCAGTTAGAAATCTAGAGCTTCCAACAGAGCTTTAGAAGAAAAGCAACAATTTCAGTAGTAGACCAATCTGAGTTATGTGTAACTTCAAGTTTTTAGAAGTGAAACAATTTGTACACTACATTTGCTGTTCTCTGGAGGTGTATGTCTGATGGCAATGACCTTATTGATGCATGGAACTGTTATACATTGAACCAGTAAATTAAGTACCAATACATTGTGTATATAGACTGTAGATGCCAGCAAGCTGATTACCCAAACAAGTAATTTAATAGTCATTCATCACTGCAGAATAGAGTTGTGGCAATACATAACCAGAAGAAAAATGTAACTGCAGTTGTAACCTTTAATAAATGAACAGTACATCAATGTGAAAAATGCACTGTGATTCAAATTAAAAATTAATACTGAATGTTAATATTGAACTGTAAAAGATGCGCATACCATTTAATAATAATAATATTTAGTACTTGAGTTCCTGTATAAACTATGGCTTACACCTTTTTGCAGATGGTGTATAGAGAATATAGTATATTAAGGGACAAAAGACTGAAAGTTTGATTCATAGAAAATAATTACAAACAGTTGTTGTTAGTGCTGCAGTAGGTTGTTTACTTTTGCTGCATTGATAAGGCTGCCAAGTGCTGCCGTTTCTTGAGCACCGATGTTAGCTGCACTACCAGAGAGTGCAGCTTGCCAATCCAGACCTTGACGTTATTAGTAAAGAAAGACCACAGACTCGGTTTGGAGGAGAAGGTGCTCAGCCAGGTTTATAGTCAGAGCTAAGATATTAAACGACACACTTCTCTCCGTTTTTGTTTTTCTTTAGTGGTAGCTATTGATCAATACTATGCTTACTACCAATACAATACACTTTGAACTTCTAAATGCAAGCATATAGATCATCCCCCTAGTCTCTTCTTGGCAGATCTACCGGGGCTGAAACCTAAAAGGCAAGTTGACTCCTAAATCCAGATCAGTGGGATTAGTGAATTGATCAGTGGAATTCTGAATAAACATTACCATTAAAGGAGAATTTGTATTTGTTAGAAAAGCTGCAGACCGTCTCCCCCAAGTATTGTGGTCAGATTATTGGCTTCTGACAGAGGATTGTGCTGTGGATAAAACTCATCCAATAATTTATTTCTGTTTATGCAAATTCTCATAGCAGTAGCAACAAAGAATAGAAATATATTTTTTTCTGCTTGCAGGGGAAGTTCCATTGGTTATTGAAAAGACTGAAAGTTTGATTCATTGAAAATAATTACAAACAGTTGTTAGTGCTGAGGTAGGTTGTTTACTTTTGCTGCATTAATAAGGCTGCCAAGTGCTGCCGTTTCTTGAGCACCAATGTTAACTGCACTACCAGAGAGTGCAGCTTGCCAATTCAGACCTTGACGTTATTAGTAAAGAGAGACCACGGACTCGGTTTGGAGACGACGGTGCTCGGCCAGGTTTATAGTCAGAGAAACATGGAACTAATACCCCATCCAGTGGGACACTAACACATCTATGCTTGTGACGAGGTGAAGGCTCAGTGAGGACAGTCAGAGCCTGTCCCCTGGACTGGTACAAAGATGCCTCTTATAACTTCTTTTATGCATTGATACAAACAAATTACACTAAAAATGTTATTAGTTACCACCCTTCTACATGATAGTTTGAACAAAATATTCTCACTCCTTATTCCGTCATTCCCTCTTTACCTCGTGAGGGGTTGATGTTTTCTTGTACGTAGTTACTTGAGAGATCTGTGTGTGTTTGTACTATCTTCTCCGGTCAGGAATGTGCTTACTTGGTGTTAGCTAATACCTAGCATGTCATTGTTTTGCCGATGCCAGGTCTACACTGGTTCTCAGTCTTAGGTTCACACTGTTCGTTATGCCTGGGCTCCAGTGAGGCCTACATCAATGACATAATCTAACTTTGCCAATACACTTTGATGCTCAAGCTATGAATCTGATTTGTGCACAAGTTATCCATTGCAGTTAAAATTAATAGAATATGTACAGTGCACAGACATACCTTGTACTGTGCCAGTATAAGGGTATAGCTCAGACATACATATATTTGTATCTGAGACTAAACAGAAGGCACCTAGGGATTTGGTTCTCTACGATAAAAAAAAATATGTTAAGGACTGCTGGAATTTATACATGCAATTATTCCTGTAATTGGCAATCATCACCATTGTGCTACATTCCTGTTTAAATGTATGCATGTATGTGTACAAACATTCAGGTGATAAATATTTTTGTGTTCAGGCTTTTTCTTCTTGTTTTTACTCCTAATATGATTAGCTGTAGATAGAATGATTTCGCTTGAACATTAATTAATATCTCTGAGTACCTTCCATTCATATCTTTCTGCATCTCGTTCTCCCTTATTTTATCCCATTTAATCTTCAAATGTGGTTCTTCCAAATCTGTTTGGCTGAAATTCCATGGCCACTAGCTATAGAACTTGGTGTTATGATTTCATCCGGTCTTGCAGGGTATTCAAATTCCAATCAGGTTGGTACTTGAATGGGAGACAATAAGAGAATATCTGAGCATTGCAGGAAGTAGTATCCATCATTTAACAGATATCACTCTTCCCTTGGCATCTTAACTGAATCAAAATCTCAGCTGTTCTTGAGGGGTCCTGTGATGCTGGAGTTACCATGATTATGAATGAGATGAACAACAAGGTGCTAAATCCTTATAATCTTTACTTTACCCCTTTGGATTTCATTACAACTGTAAACAGTATAAGATCAACAAAGCACAAAAGTCTTGAGCTGAGCCTTGATTCTCCAAGCCAGTCCTTCTCTATCTGTTCACAAAGAAAGGCAAACACATGCATACAAAGCTTATGATTGAGCTCTGGCACCAGAATCATTACATCTGCTTATAAGCCTGACTTGACACAGTAAGTGGACATGGGGGAGGCCTCATTTATTGGAAGACAAGATTAGGAGGTAAATATATCAACAGGCTCAAAATGGAATGTTTGTGCTAACTAAGGTGGGTCAATAAGCTAAGAGACTGAAGATCTGAACTAGCTAAGATAAGAGAGGGTACATCCAAGGAGCCGTTTACAAAGATCAAGTTGACAGTGGACAAGATAAGCCAGGAAGGTAAAGAGGAAGTGCAGTGTAGGTTGTACCTGGACAGCATGTGGACAGAGCTTGCTTAGAAGGCTTGGTTCCTGCAAAGTAAACAAGCCAATCCCCAAACACATGATGCAATATATAGAGATTATGTCCTTAACGTAACCAAACCTAGGCTCTGAAGTTGGTGAGAGGCAGCGTGCAGTAGTAACCAACTACTGAATAGGTTATTTTCTATGTATTTTATCAAAAACAAACAAAGTTATGGGAAAAGGCCAGAAATACCTTATAAATTGAAGACGAAATGTGCCAGATTCAAAAGATAGTAAAACACTTAGCGTTTGAGTGACTTGATAACATCTATTGGCTTCAGTTGGAGTCAGCACATTTGAAAAGAAGACCCACATGTACTGCTTTAAAAAGTGACACGCATTATCTTCCCAGTTACCATGGTATTTCAGGTGGTATTGCATTGTGCTTGCAAGAGCTCCATATAAGTGTTACAGTAAAATATCTATCTGAGGACGTATGTTATTTTTTTCCTTTTTTTCCAATCACACCAACTTTAATTAGTTTTATTCTAGTTAAACTTTTTTTTCCCCCAACAGCAAAAGACACCACTTAATGTAGCAGGGAATTTGAAGCATTTACAAAGTCTTGTTCTGAAAGATATAGGGCTCAGTTTTGCCATTGTTGTTCATGTTGAAAAATACCTTAATCTTTGAGCATTGCCAGGTAAGGGTCAGATTCTAATGTCCTACTTACACTAGTAGTACGTTCCTCTGTGAGCATTCCCATTAGGTTTAGACTGTGTGCCTGTTAGTCAACATTACTGAGCAGTGAGGGTCTGATCCAAACCCCATTGAAGGCAATGGGGAAAGTCATCTTACTGAGTTCAAAGCGGGGCAGCTCTAGTTTTTTTGCAGCCCCAAGCGCGGCAGGCAGGCTGCCTTCGGCGGCTTGCATGCGGGAGGTCCCCGGTTCTGCGGATTTGGAGGCATGCCTGCGGGAGGTCTGCCGGACCCGCGGCTTCGGTGTACCCACTGCTGAATCCCTGGGACCAGCGGACCTCCCACAGGCAAGTTGCCAAAGGCTGCATGACTGCCGCCCTCGCAGGGACCGGCAGGGCGCCCCCCAGGCACGCGCTTAGAGCGCTGGTGCCTGGAGCCGCCGCTGCTTCAAAGGGCTTTATATCAGGCACATAAACAACATGAGTAGTCTCATTGATGGAAATGGGGCTAGTCATGTATATAATTGCTTGCACTTGAGAGTAAGAGGTTCACAATCTTGGCCTCTGGTTCTGATAGGACTATTCGTGGAGTAAGGGTGAGGTACTCATGTGAATATGGGTGATAGATTTGGATCATTATTGGTTTTCAAAGCAAATGGTACCAATAAAGTAGGTAGGTTGCTCTATCATGAGTATCTGATAGGGTTTATTCTTACCCACATTATGGAACTGATTCTGTACCACCCTACTCCTCGCATAGTTGTGGAGACCAGTGCAAAATGAGTGTAAAAAGTCACCACCGCAAAATGTAACATTTACACCTAATTTACACTGATGTAAATAAATATACAATTTGAAGTGCAATGAAGAACCAGGGTCATGTGTTTTAAATCTGTTTAGTTTTGACAATCATTTATGTAGAAAACTGTTTGGTGTTACCTGCCTTAGATGCACATAACACATGAACTGTAGGGCCCATTAGCAATCTTATGATGGTAAATCCATTGTCTTTAAAAAGAGAATCCACCATCAGGAGACACTAATTCAATGTGACACCAACTGGGGCGTTTATATACAGCTAATTGCAATGTCAGACATTCTGCTCTAATTGAGTTTAATTGTGGCAAAATTGGAGTTAATTAAAAGTTAATGGTATAGAGCACATCATGTTATCAACTACGAGTGTATATTCATATCCATTTTGTTGTTGTTTAAATGGTCCTTTCAATTACTGTGCCTTGCCGTGGCACTTTTGAAATGTATCGTAATTCTGTTCACATCAATGATTTTTGTCTGAGGAGGGCGTAGGTACACACATTTGATCTGTTAAAAAAAGAACAACTAAGAAGGTTCAGGTTTGTGCAATATATCACACTGTAAATATCACAAATGTGCCTGAGCACCTTGTTAGAGCCAGAATTGACTTTTTACTAGGAAAAAAAATTGGCAAAATGAAGAAAAGAATATTTACAGACAGGATTAAATTTCTGACATGGCCAATCACACTTTGCCTCCTTTGGCTTTTGTAACGCCACCCTCTCCTGGTTCTCCTTCTATCTCTTCAACTGTTCTATTAATATCTCTTCTAGTGAGTTAGTGTCCTCTCCTTTCCTTCTTTCTCCAGGAGTCTCAGAAAGCTCTGTGGTTGGCTGTCTCCTTTCTTTGGGTAGCTTTAGTCTGCTTGCATGGCTTCTAACTATATCTACCCTGACGACTCTCAAATCTCTCTATATCCTGACCTCTTCCTCTATCTGGTCCCACATGTCAAGCTGTCTCTTTGATATCTCCTCCTGGATGTCTTGCTGTCAACTCAAACTTAACAAGGCCAGAGCAGAACTCTGCATCTTTCGTCCCTAACTCGCCCCGCTTCCCCAATTCTCTCTTAATTTTGACACTGCTGCTATTCTCCCTGTCATTCAAGCTGACAGCCTGAGGGTTCTCTTTGAATTACCCCCCTTCCTTGCTTGCTCCACACATTCCTGCCATGTCCAAATCTTGCATGTCTTTCTCCATAACATCTAAGAACTGTTCTGCCTTTATTTTTGGCCACACTACTAAAATTCTCATCCATATCCTCATCCTATCACATCTTGAATACTGCAGTCTCCTCCTCTGAGGACTCCTGGAAACACACATCATCCATCCCCAGCCCATACAAATTGCAACTGCTAAAATAATCTCCCTTGCCTATCACTGACAAATCCCACTCCCTAGTTCAATCCCTCCACTAGCTTCTTTGTTTCCCATCACATCAAGTGCTAGTTCTTCTCCTTAGTTCCAAGCCCCTCCACAATGCTGCCCCTTCCACCTATATGTTCTCATGTTACTGCATTATCTCTTCGCCCTCACTTCTCTGTTCATTATTCCAGCATCCCACAAACATCCCTTTGCTTTCTTCCTTGCTGTTTCTTTGTGTGTGGAATGTCCTCTTGGCTAGTCAACAAGGCCACTGCCCTCTCCTCCTCAAAACCCTCATCAGGAGTCACCTCTATGATGTCATAATAATTATCCAATGAGCAATATGTTTGCAACTGGGTAGCTTCCCCCTTATGGGCTCGTGGGCCTAAGGCTAGCCAACCTTGATTACTGAATGTGCCACACCGCAGAGTAGGTGTGAGACTTAGTTGTCCAAGCTATAAAAGGGGCTGATGCTCTATGAAAGAACAGCAAGAAGGGAGGGAGAAGGGGTCACAGAGCTCTCCATGCAGAGAGACCTCAGAGAGACACTAGCCAAACCAATTACTCACAAATCTTTCATTGAAATGAATGGAGCCCACTACTACAGACAATAACTGCTCCCAATTATGCTGAATATGAGATAAATGCAGAATACCAGATGCATTTCCGGATGAAGAGGCATGTATACAACAGTGCATTTTATTGTCAGTATGTTACAAAAAAAAAACTTTTAAGATGTTGGAAATTACCACCACATGTCTCCATGTTCCTCAGAAATCCCACTGGTATAACAAGTAGTAAACCTGGAGGAGTTTTTGTATTTCAAGAGAGAAGTTATTGGGTATTATTGAACACTGTCAGGTTTCACAATGGATTAGCACTAACTTTTTAATCTCACTGACTGTTGGGAAATATTTCCAGGTAGAACTCACTAGCTGAAGAGAGCCAGCAATTCAATGGGATACAACAGGAAGAATTCAGCTGAGCAATTCTACACACTTATTCAACTGAGTTGGCCTTCGCCCAGGAAAGGTGTAAGTGACTTGGTGCTCAGCTGCTCTAGTGATGGGTACAATGTAAGCCTAGGTATGCACCAAAATGGCTGCTGTCAGGAAACTGTACATGTAATTTTTCTGAAGGCATGTTTCCGGCTCCGATTTTCTCCTTTGTAGTTGAGTTCACCAGTCTGTAATATAAGAGGCAGAGACACTTACTGCCTGACAACCAGCTTGGTGGTAGTCCTAACTGTATGAGTCCTTTTTTATCTGAGTGGATATCAGACATGGCATACTGAGATAGATGAACTCAGGTTACTGTTATGTCTAGACTCATGGTTAGTCTTACTACCAGTCATCACATTATTCTCCTCTCCCTATTCGTGCCCAGACTTCTATTGACATTAACAAGAATGATTTGTGTCTAGGGAAAGAATAGCAGCACTAATAGGCAGCTAGAAAGCTAATGTCAGTTATTACCATAGGAGACACATAAATGATCTATCTCCTTTTAAAAATGGAACATTTCTCTCTTATTATGTTTGGAAATTAATCTAAACTTTCACTTGACTGAATAGTCTGTTGCTGAGTATCCAAAGTTTTTGACTGTTTCCAGATTTATTTTCTTGTCCATCATCAAATGCACTAAGTAGCACTTGATCCAGAACTCTGTACCCTAATCTCCATTTCAGGACACCACTTCTAACCAAGGTAGAAAACCAGTCCAAATCCCACCTGAATCAAAAACTAAAAAGTCCACCCAGGATTTTGAAGTCAAAGAGGAGTTGCCTGTAATGTTAATAGAACTAGTATCGGAAGTGGTTTAAAAGTAGTTTTCTCATAGTGTATAATATAAACTGGTTAGTTTCATAGGCCAAAATACTGTGTTGTTCTATTTTATTATTTTTGTTTGAGCACAGCTAAGCAGATCCAAGTTTTTAAAATGTGCATTCACAAGTATTGTGATTGCTTATACAAATCAAGCATTTTAGTGAGTGAATGCCCAGTGAATGTAAAGCAGATTCGTAGTATCTCCGTTATACAGATTGGCAAACTAAGGCATAGAAATGCTAACTGACTTGCACAAGACAACACGTCTAGTTAATGGAGGAGCTAAGAATTCATTTAATATAGTCCACCGAGCCAGCGGCTGAAAAGGCAATTTATTCTATTGCCATGACAGTGACAGGGTCACTGTTACCAATTCACTCTTGGTTTACCAGTTTTAAGTAAGTTAATGCTTTCTTATTCATGCACCATAACTATGATCATTTCACCAAATCAGCATTATCTTTACTTGCAGCAGACTGGGAAGCTCTCAAAAAATCCTCCATTTTATAAAGCCAGTGACCTAAAAAAGACAAAATATACCCACTGTTGATGGCATGCTCATTTAAAATAGTTCTATAGTTTCCAATCAGAGATGATGATGTTTTGCATCTCACTAGGAGAATTGTATCATGGGCAACATTTTCATTAATCTCTTTACTAAACTAAACTGGTTTCCCTGTGGAAATTAATTACGGGAGCAATATCAGGAATTTTATTTCTATTATATACCAGTGAGATCTACTGCTGTGTCCTTATATACTATCACACAGCAGAGCCATAATCTATTGTAATAAGCTTAAAAAAAAAGAGAAGGCAGCATGTAATTAAAAACAGCATAACACAACTATTTGCCTCCTTTCCTAAAGCCGAAATGTCCTTTTGTGCTATGATTTGTTAAAAATTGTGGGCCTGACCCTGAGAAAAATGAGCAAAGTACTACTTTTCATGCTATTAAAACCTTTATAAACTTGGAAAGTATAATAAGGCTTTGCCACCTGGGTACAAGGATAGCTGGCCCAGGGCTTCTTGCCTGCTGGGCATAAGAAATTGATAGGTCTACTGATTCCCTATTCACATTATGTGCTCATTGACTTGTAACCCACACAACTCCTGGGTGTGGTGTTCTGTCCATGTAGTGGCACTAAGACCACTTAGAGAGCGATTAATGAGTCTGCTACCCCTTAGCTAAAGGCCATGTGGCTTTTGGCTCATACATTTAGCTCCAGAGGTCCCAGGTTCGATCCCACCTGCCAACAACCAGGGTCTGTCGGTGTTACAAGTAGGGGCTCATCCAGGATTTCAACTGGGAAGTCTCTGTAGCTCGGGGCACACTTCCTCAGCTGGGGGAAGTATGCAACCCACACACCTTCTGGGCGTGGTGTTCTGTCCCATCTAGTGGCGCCGAGAGCACCTACAGAGAGATTAATGAGTCTGCTACAACCTTCGCTAAAGGCCATGTGGCTTGTAGGTCATACATTTAGCTCCAGAGATCCCAGGTTCAACCCCCCCTGCTGACAATCGGGATCTGTTGGTGTTACATTGTCATGGGCTCAAAGTTATGATTCTATGCTTTCCTGGATTTCCTAATCTGTAGAAGCCCACCACATACAGTCATTCTGAGAAAGTAGGGCAGATTCTCCCATTGTGTGTTATCCCCTAATCTGGTGTCCCAAACTGTGGAAACGATGGTATTGGTACCTTATATCTGAGAATCATAGCGTAAGGATCAGGCCCAAAGTCTGCACATAAATAACATCTATCTAATTAGGAAGGGGTGAATGAATCTAGTGATGAATGCAATTCGCCTATCAGTTTAGCAGGGAATGCAATTTTTCATCCAGTATTTGGAAGAGTCATTAACATTTACAAAATGATTATAATCTGTTCATGATTAAAAGGTCCCTTTCTTAGTTCTAAAGTATGTGGATAAGGCATTAGGCAACCTGATATTTAGGGTCATGATGAGAACATGAAATTTAGGTGTAGAAGGCCAATATTTCCAGTTTTGTTTCCCTTCGTTCATTACTGATAGTTTTTGTTTGTTTGTGTTAAAACTCCATTTAGTTGGACTTGAAACATCATTGTATAGAGACACTGGTTTAACACCAGTTTACTTTGAACTCCACCCAAAGATCCCTATAATAATCAGCTGTTTTATCAGTTCATTGACTTTATAAGATCAAGATACTCACACGTTCTGAAATAATTATTAAATTATATTGGCCCAGGCTGGTAGTTGAGAAGTAGCATGTTGTGCTACCATGGGAACCTATGGATGTCAGCAGCTAGAATTCAGAGAAATCAGCATCTAGAAAAACTGTTGAAGTGACCTATTGAATCCATGGCAATGGGAGGGAGAGAGTCACTCTGCAAACAACCTTTCTATCTAATTCATGAGCAGCAATGCTCTTCTCATCATTTGGAAGAACTGTGATCATATCATGAAGTCTTGTGTGTGAGTTAAAGTGCCTGCAATGGTAGGATTAGAATTCTAGAATCTCCTAGGGTCTGCAGGTTTAAAATTCTACTGAACACGATTGCAGTGTGCATCTTCACAATATTCTGCAGTTCAATATGAGGGGACAAATAATTTTATTGGTGGTTCCCGGAGATGTATATATGAGAAATTAATTCTCATATCATAGATATTAGGGATGGGAAGGGCTAGTCCAGTCTCCTGCTAATGTAGGATTTTTCCCCATAGTCAGTGTTCTAGTACTTCATGAACTGTAGTTTTAGATTATTTATCTCAGGTTAGTTTAAAATACTGTAATAAGCATAGCAGTTGGATGCCCTTGTGCCAGTCCATTACCACATAAGACATTGAGAAATCTCGCAATAAAGAGAGGCATGTCCAAAGGTTGCGAGGACCATTTTAAAAAATGTAGAAGGTCAGTCATCAGACAAAGGAAAGGAAAGTGTGTTTGCCATTTTGCGGCTCATTACAACACTGTAGACCATTAATGTCAGTTTGTAAAATGCTGCAAATGGAAGTAACTGTCTAAAAGATGACATAATGTGCCACCAAAGATCATAAAATGCCATGAATCATATTATTCCTGGATTCTCAGTGAAAATGGTGAAATAATTGATGATATTTGGGATGGAATCCAGCTATTATAATCAAGCAATATTCATAAGGACTTCTCTTTTTATTTCTTCTCTCTTTTGCCAAGCTGTTTGACTAGTATTGTTCACTCCTGATAATTATAAGAAAATTCTGTTATAAATTCTTTGTGAAAATTAAGTCAGTCAGCTCCTCTGAGAACTATAGCCTTTTATTAGCTGTACAACTGCAATCTCGGAAGCTGTAATTTACAATATCTTGTTTTATCTGGCCCCATAGGTCCATTGTAGGGGCTTCAATGCTGTGTATATTTAACATATTTATAAGAATATATTGGATACTGTAATATTTAGAGCTTTTGCTATAAATTTGTATATCGGTTCCATTTTACACTAATAATTACAGTCTCTTAGCATCAAAGAATAATAAAAAACCCTTTTTCATTTTCTTTGTATTGATTTTTCACTTTAATACACACAACATCTATACCAATGACAACAACAATCTACATTTATATTCCCGATTCAGATAGCATTTCTATATCATAGTTACTTTTTTCCTTCTAGGATGATCAAGAATTGAATCTCCCAATGGGTCTGTAATATACAGTGCTCAAAGGATTAGGTAAAACAGTATGATATTTTTCCCCGTTTGGTGAATAAAGACTTATCTCAGCCAATGGTGTGTAGTGGGTTCTATTAGTAATAGATTGGTTGGTGCTGAGGTAATATTATGTATAACTCTCTAATAGGATCCTTGTATTTCTGTACTTCAGCCTACTTAACTTCTGAGGTTAGGCAGGTGTGATTTAATCCTAGAATAGTTAAACTGCATTAAACTCCTCTGTGGTCACTTTCATTCAGATACAAAATAGCTTTAATTCAGTTTGTCTTAACCTAATTTAACTCACTGGCTTAACATTAGGTACCCAGGTTTGAAACTAGCACCTGGGCTTTTAACACCCATCTTTTATAGATCTTTTCTAGACTATTGTTATATCCCAGAAAATATACGTTGAACCTCAGTCTTGCAGTCTTGCAGGGAATGGTACTATGACCTCCACCCTTTTTTCAGGATTTTATATTTCAAAACTATGGTAGTTAATACTTTCTTTCTGTTTAACAGAGCATCACTGCACTCTTCGCCCTCAGTTTCTATGATTTCGTCAATGTTGTGTGCCTCCAACAGTATGAGTATTTCAACCCTTTCAATACCTTTAGGTGTGACCTTCAATGCAACTGCATAGAGCGTCTCAATCTGAACAGGATTCTCTTTAATGTTTAAAAGCAAAATCTTTGATTATATAATATTTCCAGGAAGAGTATTTCCAAGGATCCACTACCCTTAATGATTATGCTGAGTCCTCAAGATATAGATTTTCTGATTCTGGAAGTGCTTCTAGCATCATCATCTTATTCTTCTAGGGCCAAATTTTCCCCTCATTTTATACCATTTCAGTCTTATTGAAATCCAAAGGATTTCGCAGAATATAGCTCGGCACAAAACTTGGCCTATCCATTTTAACTGATGTATTTGTCTGCTCTAAAGTGTAATGAGGTCGGTTGATGATTATACCAGATCTACAGGATTTGGCCTTGGCTTTTGCTCTGTGACTGATATGACAGCTCTTCTAATCTACATATTTTCCATAATCTGCATTTGCCACTTTTTCCTGGTTGAAGCTTCTGCTAACTTCAATTATTATCAGAATATTGGGTGTGAGGAGTAAAGAACACCACAAACAGGTGGCTGTGATTTGTGTATATAGCTGCTGAGTAAAATTAAAAACAAAGACATTCAAAAATTAAATCCTGACTCTTTAATATTAAGATTAGGCCAGTTGGTTTACTACAAGCTTGAAGTGATACCCGCACTGCCAGTAACTCCCTTGTCCCTTATGGGAAGATTTTCGATAATTGTAAGTATCACTATCAGAAAGAAACCCTTCCTGATCATGGCCAAGTTTGAGCCTTCTATAAGTACACAACGTACTGTCAGATCCAAAATAAACTGCATGTACTTTTGTCTCTCCCACAGCGCTTGACAAAAGAGGCCACAGGACATATAAGCACAGCAGCTAAGTTCATTTTAACTCTGCAAACTACTTGTATTTGTATTGTTAGCATTGCTTATGCAAGGAACTTTTACATAGGTGGATCCAGTAGGTCAAGAAGAACAACGCTCAAAGCCAGCATCTCTAAACCAAACTATTTTATGTTGCTTTAATACTCACTGAGTGAATAATACCCAACATGGCACAAAGAGGATTTTTATGGTGAAGGTTACAAGTAAACAGGAATGCTAAAGAGGACAAATAAAATAGAAAATAGAACTGTTTCCCAAACCAAGGGACTCTGATGCTCAGCTGTCACAGCAGGAGTGACTTGCCTGCTAAAGGGGTTATTAGCCTCTCTTACAATCTGAAACAAAAATGATCCATATGAGAATGCATTGCATTTCGGCCTGATGAAAACAACCACCTATCTGAAGAAACTAAACCTCTTTGAAACGCTTTCTGCTAATTTTTCTGAGTCACGGAAGAGAGCATCAAGGGAATGGGAAACCATCAGGAACTCCTGGAGTCTAGAAATGTAGCAAAAGGGAAAATGTTACTGCTTAGTGGAAGCAGATGGCAAAACATGGGAGTGCCTTAGCAACTGTTTCCAATATTCTGCATTACTTTAGCCACCCACTCCTGCCAAACCAAAACAAAAAAAACCAAAACAAAACTAGGCAGCACATCTCAGCATAAGGATCTCTAAAATAATCCATGTGATCATAAAGCTGACAAGCTGAAAGGTCTGTGTTATCTGCTTTATAAAACTCTGTAGTATTTTCAGTAGTTCCAAACTAAGTCATTAGAAAGTTGCTCCAGGCTGAAATCAGACTTCTCAGTCCATTGATTTTTTTTTTTAAACAAAACATTTTTTCCAATGTTTTTAATTACTTTGGCTGTCTTTAATGAGTGCCTAGAAAGAGATGTTTTGTCAGTTCTTGTGTCAGGGTAAGCTTTCTTCCTCACAAATCCTTTTTCGCTACAGCTCTGTCATGTGGTGGTTCATTCCTTTTTTGTGACTCAGCCCTCCGAATGGGTCATGAGTCCCAGTCCACTCCTTTCAAGGCACACAAAGGGTCCAGTAATTGGACAGTTTTCAGATGCCTGCAAGGGCTTCGGGGCTTTCTCCTTGGGTCATGGACTTGGGATCAAGACCTTTGTGCATTCAGGGTTTTCCCCATCTGGGTTCCCCACTGAGGGATAGGATCTTCATGTTGTCCCCTCTGTAGAGATTAGTAGGGGAGCCAAGCCCCAGTCTCTCCTCCTGGCTCTAATCCATAGCCCAATGGTGGGGTAGCTAAGTCCTGCACCTTGAGGCACTAAATGGCTACCTCCCTGGATCATGTCTTACCAGAATCCCCTTTTTCCCCACATGGGAAATTAAAGAACTGAATACAAAATAAAGTTTCTGACCTTCAAACATTACCACCAGTCCCTCCTTTGAAGGCTAATTCAGATCCATATTGCCAGGTGCCTGGTAACAAGCCTGCCTCCGGTACTCCTTCCCAAGTACTCAGTGCGTAGGTCTGCTCCCCTACTCTGTCTCCTATCCATTGAACTGCTCTGCTTCCCTTTTGAAGTTCCCCTTCCAGCTTGTGCAGGATTTGCAGGTGTGGCAGGACAGGGCCACCTGGGCCCAGAGCTATTCCTTAACCCCCTCTTCTAGAGAATGGGGTTTGTATACCTCATCACAGTTCTATATACCTGTGTAGTACCCTGTGCAGGCCATATGTCAATAGTACTTACTAGCTGTTTTGGTTCTTGTCTAACTGTGGATGATTTAGGTTTAAATCAGTCAGCTCCAGCAATAGGAGATTCTGGTTTACCTATTCAGTGAAGATTGCAATAACCAAAATTCATGGCTGTTCCAACATACTTACAGAATAGTCCAAGTGCACAGAGGAATCATATCAATGAGCATTTCCATCTCATATTCCCACACCTTGTCTTGGATCTCCTTTTTGTCCCTGCAATAAGGATTCTCTGAATGATTTCTTCCAACTTTTGGGCTCAGAGATCCACTTGAATGGTCTGTCTAGGAAGGAGAAACCATTTTGCTCCACTCTAATTGCAACCACATGTTGCTCTTAGTTTCTATCTGCTCCACAACAGGAAAACTGACTCTGGCAGCAGAATGTTACCATAGCAGATCTCATCCTAGTGTGGCACATCCCTGTTGTGCAGTCACCGGTGATGGACTTGAGGATTGAAGGGAGAAAAATGCAGCAGGTGTTGAAATGTTAAGATTTATCGTTGCAGCTTTTAAGAACACAGAATTATTTTAAGAACACTGGAATTGTTCTTTGTTTCCCCATTCTGGAAATCCTATTAAGCTTGCTCTTCACCTAAGGATCTACAACGCTCCCCCTACTTCCAAATGGAACCCATATGGCAATATGAAATGGCTCTTTTAATACACGTGCTGTGGTATGTTGAAGCTGATCTTTCACTTTGTACCAAAGCTAGCCGTTTTAAGCTCAGTAAGTAAATCTCATTAATATGCTGAGCTTTTGCACACTGGATATATGGTATTAAGAGGGAGTTTGATACTGACATAAATGAAGAATGATTAATGAAACTTTGATTTTCATAGTTTAGGGAATATAGTTGTACTTATGGAGGAAGGAAGAGGAAGGGAAAACAAAATTTTCTTGAAGTGTGAATTAAAAGGTTAGCACAAGCAAATCACATGCACTTATACGTCAGGTCGTGGTAAGTGGGTGGCACATGATTTATGATGTTTCTCAGGGAATCACTCTGTTTTCTTTGGGAGTATTTCATGGCCAAAGCTCAATTTAAAAAGAATATGCAGTTCCCTGTTATATATTGTTCCTATATGATCTATAATAGAGGGAAGAAAGATGGTCTTGAGGTGAAGATTGTGGGCTGGGGCTAAGGAGACCTGAATTATGCCCCGACCTCCTGTCTGATTTTTCTTAAATTACTTATTCTTTATGTGCTTCTTTTCCACATCTATAAAATGGGGATATCCTCAGTGTGATATAACTAGGATAAACCTTTAGCGGGAGGAGCTGATACCATGGTGTGATGAAAGCCTTATAAATACACAGATATAGAATCATATAAATTAGTGATAAAATAATTCCAGGCTGTACATTTCACTTCACACTTCTAGTTCTCTACTTCATCAAATTATGGGGTGTACATGTTTCCTGTGGGATTTTTGCTTCTGCAGATTCTATAAGTGACTGTCTGAAAGTTTTCCTTGATATTTAGTGTTATATTTTTTCCTTCTTAATGTCCTAATTAAAACTTTTAATTACTCTTCTTTTGACTCAGTACAACTCCATCTTCTTCCATTTATCATTAAATCAGTGGAGGCATTTGTCATTGATTCTAGTAAAGAATCAATTCCTCTGTTTATGTATTGGAAATGACGAACTAAAATTCCAGATCCAAATACAACCAAAGTTTTAGAGCCAGATCTGAACTTTGCAGTTTGGGTCCATGTTGAGCTGTAAATACACAACAGTCATGTCAATGAAATCTCCTCTTCTCAACCTTTCCTACCTAGCTTGAAATCTGCCTAAAAACTCCTCTACGGCTTAACCTTGAGAAGTTAGTACCCCTTCTCTTTAATAAGAGACCATCTGGTGCAAACAGAAGCAAATAGTGCCTATTATCTGTTAGTGCACATTTTTCAAATCAGTTTTTTTATTTTAATTAAGATTTTATAATATTTGACCAAACAGAACTATATGACTTCATATATTTCAGTGAATGATTTAGACTCGGTCATCATCAGCAAATGACTAAGATTATGATCCTCGTTGCAGAGTTAAAAAAAATCAATAATCCTGATCCATCTGTCTTGTATTACTAATGAGAAGATCTAGAAAACTTGATGAAGAAAAAGATAGCGTGTGAGAGAGTTTGAATGTAAATAGCTTCCTGACCAATACAATGTAATGATCTTTCCAACAAACTGCAATGATTTCATCAGTGAATGGCAGATTACTAGGTGGGAGTGTTTGAAACCAGACTTTAAACAGAGACTCTGTATGATGTATCACCAAATCATCTGAGACCAATTGGTGCTTTTTATGGAGTGTTATTTTCTTGCTCAATAATTTTTAATGATTCTGAATAATTTAGTACTGATTTTTCTCTCTAGTCATAACTCTTCTGGCTGTGAATATGATTATCAGCACCCAGTTGTTAGATTATTAGATTGGTTTTTCAGCTTTAAACATTCACAGCTGTAAAACTACCCAGAAAAATTGGTTTCAAATCTGCATTATTTTAGTGAATTTCATAAAGTCTGGAAAACCATAAACGAATAGACTCTGTGCCTTGTTTTGTAACATATTGTTAAAAACAGGTTACACCATAAATTCCAGAATGCATATGTTAATTAAAATTTATAGAAAATTTTCCCACAAACAATTTTCTAAATGGAAAATATTGTTTTGTCAAAATAGAATTTTTTCACAGGAAAATGTTGATTTCAAGAACATTTTTAAATTTTTGGAAATGACATTTCAAAATGAACCATTTTATGAACCAGCTGTCATTTTGAAACGAACATTTTCTTTCAAACTGACACTTCAGCTTAAAATGTCATTTTTATGTCATTTAAAAGTTGAAAAGTCACCATGAAAGGAACATTTCCATTTTGCATTGACATTTTGAAACAAAATGTTTAGGTTTGAAGAGAATTTTATTCTGAAATGCTGAAGCATTTTCTTCCCTTGGAAATTCAGGTAGACATTTCCACATTTACAAACAAAAAATTCTCTGAGGTGGTTGTTCTTTGTTTTTTGGTTTGTTTTTACACCTGATTAGCGCCCCCCCATGTTGAAATATTGATCAGCACCCCAGTTGTATTTAGATATCAGATTAACTCATGATAAGTATTGTGCATCTGATTACTTGTGGGATGGAAATTCTATTTTCTGACCAGCTTCTGAGAGTAGTTCACTAATTTTTAATCTACACAAAGAAAACCATATGTTAAGCCATAATTAACACAAACTTTTGAGTGTTTGAATTCTTAGCCTTAACGTTTCATTCATGCTAGGGTGTCTTTGTTTTGCACATGTATGATATAGATGAAAGCCTAAGCCTACTCTTATTTTGGACAGAGACAAAACTGCCACTGACTTCAATGAAAAGGAGATAAGACCCAAAGTTAGCAGCAATGAAATAAAAGATGTCTTAACATTTTACTTACTAATCTTTTCTACTGTCCATGTCTTTATTCCAGGGATATGAATGCTAATTGTTTTGATTGAAAGTTGGATTTGGACTACAAATAGAGAGAAAGAAAAGGATACAATTTCAAATGCAGTAATTTTCTGTTTCCATGCACATGTACGAAGTGTCTAGCGGTGTTAAGCAGAATAGCTAAAAGAATCAAAAGATGGCACACTCATTGCTGTAGTGAGTTTCTTCCAGACTATTATCCTGTTGCCTCCAGCCTAACTAAGGCAAAGGTTTGATGAGAACTTTTTTCTACTTACGTATCATTGCTCTTCTTGGGTGGCTCTGTGCTGACTGCTAAAGGAAAGTTCTCAATAGCACAGTTATTCTGGTGTATCAAATTTGCAATTTCTGTGTATGCACAGTATTTATATTTGAAAATATATTTTAAATGATATTTAGAAGTTTTCCTGTGTTAACTGCCATTGACATTTATCCTATCATATACCTGTAGAGGACAATAAGTTTTCTCTTTACAGGTTCTGTGTGGGTTTTTGTTTTTGTTTTGTTTTCTGTAGAAGGTGCTAAATGAAATGACCACTTTATTGTAAACTGCCTGTGCTGTTCACTATCTGTGGATAAGTAGATTTGAGTCCTCAGGGATCTAACTCAACACCTTTCACCAGCACTATATTCAATTAAATTGCAAAGCAAGTTCGGAGGGCAGAGATTCTATAGAAGTGTTACTCGCAGATACCAAGGTAAATAGTGTGTATTTTTTATCATTATTTTTATACCTTCATAATGAAGACAAAGGGAGAATTTATAAGATAGTAAACAAAGAATAACTCTCAGCTCCACTTAAAAATAGAAAGTTGCTTTATTTCTCTATTTTGGTTTTGGTAGTATTTACCTCTGGCAACAAGATCCCCACAGTCCGTTTATATATATATATAATATATAGTTGCACTGTCCTTTGGAAAGAAAAGAAACTATATGATTTTATTAAAGAGCATGTCTTAGCATCAGTTTGAACAAACTACCGCTATTCAAAATCAGAAGCAGTTTAACCTTAGGGTATACCATATATATTGAGTAAATGCTTCTGATTTAAATACTTAAATATGTGCAGCTCTGTGACAGGCCTCTCACTGCTCTGTCATAGTATATCATTAATCACCCCCTATTGTGATCTGAATACTAATTCAACTACATGAGGTGCACGAGTACAATAGCAACGCTCAACATAATAGGGCCTTGGAGTTATCATATCTTCCAATTCACCAGACATCACCAGTGCAGGAGGGTGGCAATTCAACTCTAATTATTATTTAAAGAGGTAATATCTGAAGAACTTTCATTTGGAAAGACTTCTTATAAATGCTAATACAGTACTTAAGGAAATGGCACAACATGGCAAATGATGACTATTGACCTATCAACTTTCATTACAGCTAAGGGATAAAGATTTTATTATTCAAAGGAAGATGAATACTCTTAAAAATAATTTTATAGGGATTCAATACATTTAGGAGCCCAGGGTAACTGTCGTATTTTTAATTGCATTTGAATGAGGAACAGTTAAATATGGTAGAGCATTATTAAAAAGAGAGCACTGTGTGTGTGTGTATATATATATAAAATTTAAAATTACAATTAATTAACCTTTACAAGTGTGTCTTGTTTTGTTTCTTCCTGAACAGCATGAATGTGCTGTCAGAAAGTGCAACTGTCTCAGCAGCAATTGAAAATTAATATCTCCTACTCTTTGAATTTTATTTGTAAAATGTTAGGTTCAAGAGAGGCACTTAACACAGCCTGAATTTACAATAACATTATGTCTCTAGGAGAACAAAGTGCCTTTTTGACTTTGTAATATTCATTTGAAGTTATCTATTGAACACCATGATTTAAGGTGCAGTTTGGGGGCAATTCCCCAATGCTCAGGAGGTAGAAATGGGATTCAGATTTTTTTTATCTCTAGAGATGAAATCTTGGCCTGATGGAAGTGAAAGGGTATTCTGCCATTGGCTTCAATGGGCCTGCAGTCTCTAGTTTAAATCTGGTACGGAACAGTGGTATATACCATACGTTATCTGTCTGGTTGCTTATACTGACTGTTTTATGGCCGTCAATCTAATGATCAAGTGTCTATATAACAGAATGTGGAGCTAATTGATGTGATCATAGTGATAGTCTCAGCACAAGGCAATGTTTGAATAGACATCAGAGCATGGTTGGGAAATACTGATGAGACCTTGCAAGAATGAACACATGAATACTGTGGCTGGTTCCAAGGCTGTCAACCTGGCAACATATTCATTTCACAAAGAGAAGCTGCTCCTTTTTCGTAAGAGATATTTCAAACATAAGAGTATAATTTCTTAGCAACAAAAGCCTAGTGTCTGGTGCTCCTGAAACGAGCCCGCTGACTGGAGGTGATATGCTATCAGGTCCTCATGAGTCATAGTGCTTCATTAACAGGTATCTCTCAAAGAAAATGTAAGTGTTACTGTGGTATTTTTGACAACAATACAGTATTTTTGTTGTTTCTGTTGGGAGAGTGGAGGAACACTGATCCAAGCCTGCCATATATTGATTTTTACTAGGATTTCCCCACCACCACTACCCCTGTGCATGCAGTAAATAAGACTGAATCTTACATACACAAAATACGTGGAATAGATATGTCCTGACAACAGAACAGATGTTTCCATGAATATGATCTCAAGGAGTCTCGTGGCTTGTTTTAGTAAGACCTGCTTTCATTCACTTCGAAAAAAGAGTATGTGCATGTGTGTCATGCTGTAGCAACAGGTTTGAGCTGATATTAGAGAACTTTAAATATACTCATGGAAGGTTTTATGGGTCTCGTGCCACCATTTGTGTGGTCTCTTCTTTACATTGTTGTGATTGGGAAGACAGTATTGAAAAATACAGATGAGGTCAACTCCTGCGTCCCTCTGCACACACATCTCCCATTTAAAAACCAGAGTTTGCCACATTTCCTCATTGAGAAGCCTCTTACTGGTTGAATAGTTCCACTGATTAGAATGGAAGTTTTCACTAAACAAGGTACTAAAGAACCCATATAAAGGGGGCTTTCAGAATCTGGCCTTGTGTCATTTAGGCATTCATATGTCCTTTCTACAGGACTGAGATCAGGGTCTGATGATACTGACTCTGTATGATGATTGACTTTTTAAAGAAGGTAAGAGAAAATATATAAGATATTGTGACCTAAGACCAAACAGCGTATCAATGGTGGTACCCATATCCCTCTCCCTTATGACTAGGGTATTTAAGGCTACACAGATCCCTGCCTTGTTCATGATACCCCCCGCAGGCCAGTCTGCCTAATGGCCAACACCTGTGCATTGCTTTCTCACTGAGAGTTCTGAACAGTGTCTTGCCAGCAGTTACAATTTACCTCACAGCTCTTTCTAAGCAAGCACATTTATTCTTAAGGCAAAAACATTACAGAAGAAAACATATAAAAAACAATAAAAGTTCTTATACACATGACAAAAGCTTACCAGAGATCACCCATCTGTATTATGGTCCTCAGTATGCCAAGGTCTTCCACATCCCTTCCACAAGGGTTGGGGCTCCGCTTGGACAGAAGGTCCTCTCCATTTTCTGGATTACAGAGATGGCCCTATGTCAGTTCAAGCTCAACTTTTTATACCAACAACCCTTCCTTTTTCTGAGTATCTGGGAAACCTTGAACCCTATGGATGATGCTTCTTCAGAGTTGTTTACAATCCCCAGGGTAACCATCCCTACTGTTTTTAGTTCTTATAGGAGCTGTGGCAAGCCTTGCCCAGGGAATAGAACACTATCATGGATAAACCATTCACAAATTTAATACAATGGTCCACAGAGTTACTGTATAGGGTTTCAATATCTTTCATAGCCCATGTGACCTCTAGACCATACTGTCTCACTACAGTAAGAACCTAATCTTAAAATCAATTGAAATCAATGGAAAGAATCCCAAAGACTTTTGATGGTTTTGGATCAAATCCTTACTGCAGTGATATAGGATGGTCTAGCAGTCATACAGTCTCCCATAATAGGTTTCCACTGACTTCAGTGTCATTTGGATTAGGTCCTAAGCGTATAGAGAGATTTATTAAGGAAGGAGCAGGGAGTGTTGGTCTTAACCTTCAATGTCTCTGGCTTTTCACTCTGTCATAACTGCAAAGATCTAAAACTAGAGTTTTTTGCATACAAATCATTTAATTTTTTTCCAGGTGAGATGGAATTGAAAAATTCATGTCGTGGTTAATCAGTTACTTACTATTTCACTGTCTGATTTCATAGCAATATTTGAATAGACATAAACCTTGATGCAGTTTGGTTTTTAGAACAAACACGTATACTTAAATAGTTATCCTGTACATTGAAAATGCCAATCAATCATGATTTTTTTAAATCATATCTAACTTATTAGGTAATAGTGCTTGATATGGTGGTTGTTACTTGGAGATAATGGATTGCATTAGTAATTAAGTATCCCCAGTGAACTGAGAGCACTAAACAAACAGGAGAGCCAATTGCTAAGGAGTAATGAGTGCTGCACTAGATGCTATAGTTATTGCAGCAATAATCACACACTGATACATTTATTATTTGAAGAACCATGTTCACAGACAGCATTCTCTACATGGATAATCACTGAATTTAGGCAGGCAGAAAGTGTTTTTTGTCTACGAAAATTCCATACTTCCTGCTCATTAAATCCAAGTTACAGTAGACCACCCAGGACAGCCCATAGCTGTTGACAATGGCACTAATACTGGATGAAGGATATTCAGGTTCAGTGCCTGTTCTGCTTAATTCAGAAGAGGGACTTGAACCCGGATGTCCTACACTCCAGGTCAGTAGGCTATATAGTCAATCTCTCTCACTTAATTTCTCCTGTTAATTTAATACTCATTGGGCCAGAAAGAGAGACTTCCAAATCAAGCAGAGTAGGCACTTGAGCCTGGATCTCCCATATTACTTGCGAGTGCCCTAACCACCAGTCTATTATCTATTCTGGGGCTCTTTTTCTTTTTGTGACCAAAAAATTCATCCTGGACCCGAGCAAAATCTTCTCAATGAAAATTTTGTCAAAACCAATGTATTTTTGCAAAATGTTTCATTTTTCACAAATCTTCATTTTGCAATGAAGGAACATTTAGTCAAAATTTCCTGACCAGCTCTGGTTTGGAGTGTATTGGAGCAGGACTGAAGATTTCGGTATATGATAGATGGGTCACCAGCAAATTATAATAAGTCTAACGTTTGTAGATTAAAGATCCTGGCCATGCCGAAGTCAAAGGGAGTTTTGCCATTGACTTTAATAGTGCCAAGATTTCAGCCATTGTTTGTTGTCTTACCTGTTAATTTCCTTTATGCTGAGAGATTTCCTTAATGGGATTTGCACTTAAGCAACTTTGACTCTCTTTTTTAACAAAGTTATCTGTGTGGAGTTGTCAAATAAATCAATTCATATCAAACAGCACAGAAATTCAACTAAATTTGGGGTGAGAGGAAACTTCAGCTCTACTAAAGAGCCTATAGCTAGGAGATGCAGAGAACTACAGTACCTTTGCTCTGTTAACTCAACAAGAGGACAGAGATAGGGAAAGTGAAATTGCCCATATTCAGTTATGGCCAAGATCTCAGGGCAGATGATCTCTGCCTTTAGAGGGATCTTTAATGATGAGAAGTTACTTTGCATCTCCACTAGGAGGTATCAGCCCCAGAAGCACACTGCCTTATAACACAACACTGGTGCATAGTTTCATTTCTGATCCAAAGAAGAGAGTTCCATTTGCTGAGTCACCAGTATCTCTTCTCACAGTGGCCTTTTTTTCCCTTTGAATATCTCCATTCAGGGACAACTCAAGCCTGAATGCTGCTTTTCTTTGGAAAAATGAAGAAATTGGAGCCTGAGGTGGAGTATCTCCAGGCTGCTTTCATGGAGCTGTAGTTTAAAGCTCTAGGCCACGGGTAGGCAACCTATGGCACATGTGCCAAAGGCGGCACATGAGCTGAATTTCAGTGGCACTCGCACTGCCTGGGTCCTGGCCACTGGTCCCGGGGGCTCTGCATTTTAATTTAATTTTAAATGAAGCTTCTTAAATATTTTAAAAACCTTATTTACTTTACATACAACAATACTTTAGTTATATATTATAGACTTATAGAACGAGACCTTCTAAAAACTTTAAAATGTATTACTGGCACGCGAAACCTTAAATTAGAGTGAATAAATGAAGACTTGGCACACCACTTCTGAAAGGTTGCTGACCCCTGGTCTAGGCAAACCTGCCTGAAAGTCTGAAGTCTATATCAATGATAATGGTGGTGGTCAGGGACCCAAAATGTTTCCTTATTTCCGTCAGCAGCACTTCCATCTAATCTGAATTTCTCTTTAGCCTGCAAATTTTCAACCAGGTGCTGCTTTTCTTTCAGGCAATTACTATGATACCTGGAATATAGTGAGTATTACATTAGCTATAGACAAAGTGGCATTAGCTATAAACAGGCCACGTCTCCTTTTTTGATGGCATTTTCATTTGGCTAACTTGTATTTAGGGCGTCATGTTGATGGTGAATAATTTCCATCAGCAAGGTCAGGCTGGGCAGCAAGGTCTATGTAAATTTTAAAGGAGTGTTATCCCATTGGTATATAAGTTTGTGGCATGCATGTCATTCCACCCTAAATCATGACCCTGTAACAGCATGCAGATAACATAGCATGACGTCCTTTTGAGAGAGGACGTAATTTTGCACGTTGCTTTCTATTTTTAATAACACAATTGCTGCTGTTATTGTTTGTATTCACTTCTCTGCATATTTGTTACACTACTTGTGTGTCTTAAACTTGGATGTGAGTTCTTTGTGGTAGGTACTGTCTATAACGAAATTTTTGCATATTGCCCAGCCTGATGAGGCCTTGAGGAGTTTGGGGTTCTTACTATTACTGAAACAAATAATAATAATGAAAAATGGAAACCCATAATGTCAATTAATTTCGGCAGCCGTCATTTGAGATAAGTAAGCCCTTGTGTTTTTTTGAATATTCTGACAAGCTTATGTTTTAAAAGGTCAGTTTGCAAAACTATCTTTGATTCGTTAGAGAGACAGCTGGATTTTCAGAAATTTGCTCCATTTATCCCTGCAGGCATACACTCTGTCCCTGCACCAAATGGATGGTAATTTTAGTGTTATACTGTTGATTACATAAATGTTTCCAAACATCCTGATTCCACAAACTTTACAATGGATTAAAATGATTTCTTGACATATTTGTCAATGTCGTTTACAAAGCAACCCATGGTATTGTGACTGCAGTCATATCAAATTGGTATCTACTTAGTTTTCCAGCAACCTAAACTAGAATTCTATTTAATCTAGGTGTATTCTGTACTGATTTTTATGACTTCCTGCAGTCTCCATACTCATCAAAAAAGATTTTCATGGTTGGGTTACATTCTTTTCCATTATTTTCTTTGATTAATAGCTATTCAGGAAGCACATTCAGTATGAAAAAGTGTTCAATTTATTTTTTTTTCTGAGCAGTTTTTAATACAGGAATGCAAGTGAAGAGTAAACATCAAAAGCTTTGAGTCTGGTTTCCATACAGATCACCCCCCAAACATTCAGGTGCTTCTGTCGGGCTTATTTCATCCTGTTGGTTTCAGAGAAGTATAATTTAAACTTTCCTTGCACGCCAGCCTATTAGCTATTGGGTATTCATCTCAGTGAAGGATAGGCTTTGTGTTGTGTGCACGGTTGCTGAATTCTAGGTGCAGTGCAAATAGTTCCCTTACTAAAGACCCACTTTAGTTTTACAAGCATGGAGTCACCTCATATGAATATCCAGCATGCCTTTCCTAAAACACAGACCTCTTGAGTCTGCAAAACTGGACATGAAATCTCTTAAGGACATATTTTGTGCAAAAACAACATGGAGTCCTTGTGACACCTTAGAGACTAACAAATTTATGTGGGCATAAACTTTTCTGGGCTAGAACCCACTTCATCAGATGTATGAAGTGAAAAATACAGGAGCAGGTATAAATACGTTAAAGGATGGGGATGCTTTATCAAGTGTGAGGTCAGTCTGATGAGATAAATGCAGCCAGCTCAGACTTACTGCTAGTATTTTAGCTCTTCTGTGAACTGGAAATCAAAACTGCTGAGGTGCACAACCCTTTTTTGAACCCCAGAAAAGATTTGTTTTCAAGGGGATCGTATTTGAGTAGTGCAAAAAAAAATGCAGATTTGGGTTAATTGAAACATTTTGTGATTTCATGTCAAATTCACGGAATTGTTTCAATCAAAAAAACCAAAAATCCCAGTAAAGTGCAAACGTTTTATTTTGACATTATCAAAATGAAATGTTTTGACTTTTCAATCTGAAATGACTTTTCAATTTCAAATTTTACTTCATTTTGATTTTTTTAAAGGTCAAAGAACTTGAAAACAAAACAAAACATTTTGTTTCAGATCAAATGAAATGTTTCCTTCAACCTTGGCCTAAAAAGAAGTGGTTTGGGTTTTTTAAGTTCACTACATTTTTTTAAAAAATTCATTTTATGTTGATCCAAAACAAGTTTTATTTTTTATTTTATTTTTCAGTTTGGTGACTGAACCAAAACATTCATTATTTGCATCAGTCTAGTGCTTACTTTATCTCTTGTGCAACCCTATTAAACACTGGACCATCTCCTTTCTTTGGCTATCTTGAATCTTTTGTTAGCATTTTGTTTTGTTCCTGCTGGGAAGTGAGTATTGAAGGTTGCAACTAGTCAAAACCATGAAGGAATTCATTTGAGGGGAAGAAAGTTGTCTGAAAATAAAGCTTCTCTACAGAGGGTGGTAGTCAAAGAGCCACCAGAAAATAGGAAATCGAAATATAAGGAATGAAACATTTGTTCCAAGTTTTTGTTTTTGTTTGTTTGTTTAAAGGCTTTCCTATAATGTCTGAATGCTAATACATTTCTGAGTATGTGCCTGCTTTCCATCTGTGGGATGGGTTTCCATTTCATAGACACTAATGTAAATCTATAATAACTCCATTGAAGATAATGAGGTGACATCAGTGTCACGAACACTAGAACATAACCCTGAAAATATAAAACAGCTTTAAGAATACTTCAGTAGGATGAAATTGGTCGGATATCCTCTGATTAGTTGTTGAAAATGATCAATAGATTGGCAACGGCCAACTGCAGCCCATAATTCTGTTTTAACAGCAGCAATGTTGCTGGGGCACAGATTACACTGGGGTTTACCCTTCTTTACCGTAACAGTGGCAAAGTGTAATGCAGTAGCTCAGGTCATCTTTAATCTTTGTGGCTATATTATAAGCCGCTAAGAGTACTATATAGTGCAACAGAGTGGAAAGCTTTTTCTCTCTGTACTTGGGTCATTGATATTAGTTAAGGCTCCAGTGTCATTCTTACTCTTGGAGCTGTGAGTAAGTTACTGGCAGTCATATCCTTAGCTGGTGTAAATTGGTGTCACTCTATTGACAGCAGTGGAGCTATGCCAAATTCACCAGCTAAGAATCTGGCCTTGAGTTCTTGGAACCATATAAAATCAGTTACTTTTATTGGCAATTTCTCAACAATCCATTCATGCAGTACAGTACAATGTGGCTTCCCTGGGTGACTCATGCCAGCTGTCCCCCTCCAGGGAAAAGTCACTTAAACTCCTGCTGACTTCAACAAGTGTTGAAGGAATTTATCATCTTGAGGATTAGGCCCCACTTGAGGAGAAGAAAAGAGGAGGCAATATGGTAACAGAATTCTGCTCTGCATGGCCTCCACCTCTCCTACTTTTCAATGATAAGGACATTGAGAAAAGTGGTGAAGTTACAAGAACTCTGTACCTTTTTAAAGGTTCACTCTTCCTTATATTTGATCACCTGTGTCTTTGAAAATTATGGTCATCTTCCTTTTTTTAAAAAAAGGAAAACATAGGGTGCTTTTAATAGTTCTAAAAAATAAGTAAATAAGAATTATTCCTCTACCATGAAACATCATCATAGAGAAACATAATATGAATAGCATTGTAATGTCTGGGTTACTAATGCTGAGATAGTGCTTGTACCTGTACTATTGTTGCAATAGTTCCAGACTATGAACTTTTGTTTAAACAGGCATGCATTTCAAACATTGCTTAAAACTTGTATTTGCATGATTGACACTAATGACTCTGAAGGAGACACTGCATTCTATCAAGTATGTAATTTGTGTGTTGTTTTTTTTTTTTTAATTGCCTGAGTACCTGTTTATGCAGCAAACCGCAACAGCTGGGAAGATGTTTTAGCAGGATAGCCATAAATAAGATGGTTTATATTTAAATGTCTAAAATTCAGGGTAACATTATCCAGCACAATGACTACAAAGAAGTGGTTATTTTTATGCATATTAAAAATTCTGTAAGAAGCAGAGCTGTGGCATTTGGATCCAGAGCTGCACTGAGATTTCGGATCACCTAAATTGTGGTGGTTGGAGTTTTGGTTTGGGCTAGCTCCTAATAAATATGAGACCGTAACATCATTCATTCTGTCTTTTCTATTACAGTTACCTGAGAGATGTTTTTTAACCTGTTAAAATAAGAGCAATGAGAACTACATCTTAACATATTGTAGGCATGATCCTTATGCACATGGAGTCAGTGGGAGTTTTGCCTCTGTTGACAATTCAAGATAGGATTTTACCTGGTACTAGTAAAAGTCTGATACAATACCAGAAAAAAGCCTTGCCCCAGTCAATAAGGATATGTAGAAGTAAGGCAAACATTCTCTATAGTGCTTAACACAGCCTGCTTTACATACCATAATTCTCAGGCTTAAGTACCCATTCTGTCTCAAATCACACTGTTAGGCCTGGTCTACACTACAGAGTTGCATCGCTGGTGAGGGGGTTACAGCGCTGCAACTTAGGTGGTGTACACACTTGCACAGCACGGCCAGCGCTGCAACTCCCTGGTTGCAGCGCTGGCTGTACACCCGGTCGAGCCTCGGGTGTAGAGGATCCAGCGCTGGTGATCCAGCGCTGGTCAGCAAGTGTAGACACCCACCAGAGCTTTTATTGACCTCCGTGGCATAAGCAGGTATCCCAGCATACCTTAGAAGCCTCTCTGGTAATCATGCAAACTCCACTGGCCTGGGCTCACCTGACCCCTCCTTTAAATGCCCCGGGAATTTTAAAAATCCCCTTCCTGTTTGCTCAGCCAGGTGTGGAGTACCATTAATGAATCAATCACTCAGTGACCATGCCTCCACGCACCAAACGAGCCCCAGCATGGACCAATGCAGAGCTGCAGGACCTCATAAGTGTTTGGGGAGAGGAGGCTGTGCAAGCACAGCTGCGCTCCAGAAGGAGAAATTATGATACCTATGGGCAGATATCGCAGTCCTTGATGAGAAGGGGCCATGAACGGGATGCGTTGCAGTGGAGGGTCAAAATTAAAGAGCTGAGGAGTTCTTACTGCAAAGCTCATGAGGGAAATTGCCGCTCAGGAGCTGCCCCCACGACCTGCCGTTTTTACCAGGAGCTGCATGCCATACTTGGGTGTGACCCCACTGCCAATCCTAGGAGCACGATGGAGAGCTCAGAGCAGGGAGAAGTGGGGGAGGTTGTAGAGGATGGCGACAGTGAGGCTACTGGTGTGGAGGGAGACACCCCGGAGTCCCAGTACACAGGCAGCCAGGAGCTCTTCTCAAGCCAGGAGGAGGCTAGCCAGTCGCAGCAGCAGGAAGTTGATGGTGAGGAAGAAACTGAGGATCGTGCTCGGGGTAAGTAGATTTTTATGTTTTGGGAGAGGAGGGTTTTGGGTATGGCTGCCTGCATGCATGCCTAAACGTGGAATAGCCCATTGATTTGCTCTATCACGTCTCTGTAATCTGCCTCGGTAATCTCTTGAAAAGTTGCAGCAAGAGCGTTTGCAATTTGCTTTCTCAAGTTGATCGGGAGAGCCACCGTGGTCCCTGTCCCGGTCAGGCTAACTCGTCCGATCCACTGTGCAGTGAGGGGTGGGAGGACCATTTCTGCACACAGGCAAGCTGCATAGGGGCCAGGGCGGTATCCACATTCCTGTAGAAGACCCTCCCTCTCTTCCCAGGTAACACGCAGCAGTGATATGTCTGGCAGTAGGAAACCCTGTTGAGAATTTAGGGATACTTGAGTGCAGGGCGCCAGGTTCGCGTTTCCCCAGCCCATTGCGCTCTGTTGTTAACCCCCCACCCTCCCAGCACGTAGGCATCCACGCGGTGTGCTCCGGTGTTATGCACCCTCCTCCAAGCAGGCATCCAGCACCGCGGTGTGCTCCGGTGTTCCCCACCTCCCCTCCAAGCAGGCATCCAGCACCGTGGTGCGCTCCGGTGTTCCCCACCTCCCCTCCAAGCAGGCATCCAGCACCGCGGTGCTTCCGCCTCCCCCACCAGCAGGACGGTGTGAACGCGGACCAAAAAACAACCCCCCCCAAGCAGCTCACCACCTTCCTGTTCACTATTGTCCCCTCTTCAGGACATCAGCTACCTCCTGTACCCATTGCTGATAAACCCCAGTGACCCATTGGTCAATTCCCACTCCCAAGGGGAAATTGGGGCAAAACCACTCACCCCATTGCTCGCCATGACTTAGCTTCCCTGCCCTCTCTGTGTTATGTGAGGTATGTGAGAAGGATGCTACCAAAAGTCTAAAAAGTCCTTCAATGTGTGATGATAAACAATGTAACCTCTGTGTATTACATGGTTCTATCTCTCTTTTTTCTAGTGACCTTGACTACTGCAGCCGGGTCACCGGCCTCAGGTAGGTTGCAGAACTTGAGACGGAATCCTAGAAAATCAAAAGAGGAATTGATCAAATCTGTTATGAGCCACTACAACAGAGAAAGTAGGAAGACACAGGAATGGAGAGAGAAGATGTATGAATGGAGACAGAGTGTACATGAATGGAGGCAAACAGAAAGCAGGAGAAAGGAATTGTCTGCCAAAAAAACCACAAAGCAAATGATAAGCCTCCTGGCTCGCCAAACTGAGTCTTATGAGTCTCTTGTAGCCATGCAGACAAATATGTACCGTTGTAACCCACAGCCCTCCCAAAGCCCTCTTCCTTGTTCCCCAGTATTTCCACAAAACAACTTTCTCCAGCAGCCAGTTCCTTATTATCCCCAGCTGCCCCCAACACCTGTACGATCACCTACCAGCCCTGATAACTATAATTCTTAACCTGTTCACTCCACCCCCATTATTCTGCAGCATAGTAATCCTGAAGTGCAGCAGACATTGAATAGTGATCAAAATAGGACATATTCAAACCTGTGAATGTACAGTCCACCACCCCAACCCCCTTGCCTGTTATGTACTGTATGTTGAATAAAGGTTTTTTTTCTTGTTCACTACGTTATATTATTGCTGGAAGTGGTAAATATTATACACCAAGGTAAAGCAAAGCACATCAAATGCATCAAACATTACTGTTGGCTCTCAGCATCAAATTGCTCCCTTAAAGCATCCCTAATCCTTGAAGCTCTTTCCTGGGCCTCCCTATTAGCCCTGCTCTCTGGGTAAAACCTCTGAGCAAACTCATCTTCTAGGCGTCGAACCTCAGAGGTCCATTCCTCACTGAATCTTTCACCCTTCCCTTCACAAATATTATGGAGGGTACAGCACACGGATATAACAGCGGTGATGCTGCTTTCCACCAAATCTAGCTTCCCATAAAGACAGCGCCAGCGGGCTTTCAAACGGCCAAAAGCACACTCCACAGTCATTCTGCACCGGCTCAGCCTGTAGTTGAACCGATCCTTGCTCCTGTCAAGCTTCCCTGTATATGGTTTCATGAGCCAGGGCATTAAGGGGTAAGCGGGGTCTCCAAGGATCACAGTGGGCATTTCGACGTCCCCTACTGTGATCTTGTGGTCTTGGAAAAAAGTCCCGGCCCTCAGCCTCCTGAACAGGGAACTGTTCCTAAAGATGCGTGCATTGTGCACCTTTCCAGGCCATCCTGAGTAAATGTCAGTGAAACGCCCACGGTGATCCACAAGCGCTTGCAGAACCACGGAGAAATACCCCTTGCGATTAACGTACTCTGATGCCAGATGGGGTGGTGACAGAATAGGAATATGCATCCCATCTATTGCCCCTCCACAGTTAGGGAACCCCATTTCTGCAAAGCCATCCACAATGTCCTGCACGTTCCCAAGAGTCACGGTTCTTCTTAGCAGGGTGCGATTAATGGCTGTGCAAACTTGCATCAGCACCATTCCAACTGTAGACTTTCCCACTCCAAACTGGTTCGCCACCAATCTGAAGCAGTCTGGAGTTGCCAGCTTCCAGATTGCAATAGTCACCCGCTTCTCCACTGGCAGGGCAGCTCTCAATTTCGTGTCCCTGCGCCGCAGGGTAGGGGCGAGCTCAGCACACAGTGCCATGAAAGTGGCTTTTCTCATCCGAAAGTTCTGCAGCCACTGCTCGTCATCCCAGGATTGCAGGACGATGTGATCCCACCACTGAGTGCTGGTTTCCCGAGCCCAAACGCGCCGGTCCACGGAGCTGAGCACGTCTGTTACTGCCACAAGCAATTTACTGTCTTCACAGTGAGGCGATTCAATATCATCGTCTGACTCCTCACTGTCACTCTCACTTTGCAGCTGAAGGAATAGCTCCACTGCCATGCGTGATGTGCTGGCAACATTCATCAATAAGGTCGTCAGCTGCTCAGGCTCCATTTATAACAAAAATCGCAGAAAAAGCGCTGTAGAATCACAATGCCGCCAAACTGCTCGGAATGTGTAGCAAAGCACCACGGGGCGTTGGAACAGGAAGCGGAAAGACACTCACACTTCCTTCCCCTTCCCACAAGCCACAGCGCCGAAATGGGACGAGGTGCTCTGTGGGATAGCTGCCCACAATGCACCACTCCCAACAGCGCTGCAAGTGCTGTAAATGTGGCCACACTGCAGCGCTGGTTGCTGTAAGTGTGGCCACTCTGCAGCGCTGGCCCTATACAGCTGTACTAACACAGCTGTAACTACCAGCGCTGCAAAACTGTAAGTGTAGAACTACATCTTAACATATTTGTAGGCATGATCCTTATGCACATGGAGTCAGTGGGAGTTTTGCCTCTGTTGACAATTCAAGATAGGATTCTACCTGGTACTAGTAAAAGTCTGATACGATACCAGAAAAAAGCCTTACCCCAGTCAATAAGGATATGTAGAAGTAAGGCAAACATTCTCTATAGTGCTTAACACAGCCTGCTTTACATACCATAATTCTCAGGCTTAAGTACCTATTCTGTCTCAGATCACACTGTTAGCATATTTCTTCATCATTTGGGCACAGTAGGGAGGCAGGAGGGCAACTCAGCCTTTAATTCTGTACTTCCTGGCCTTTGCGGATTTAAATTCAGACTGTAGGAGGTTATAGTCTCCCTCAAAGCCTGTGTTAACCTTAATGGGAATTTTGTGTGAATTACTCAATAGATGAATATACCACTTAATCTGTTTGTGTGGGGTTGTGGGGTTTTGTCAGTGTGAGGTAAGCTGCAGATAAAGGAGACGCTAATACAACTACACAAGGTCAAGAATTAGTTCTTTTAAGAGAGTTCTTCCCCCCCCTTTTCATGAACTGTTTTCCATTATTTAGTTAATGAGAGAACTAAAAGAGGAGAACAAGTGCTGAATCTCTCTACCAGCGTTTTGAATTAAAATACAGTACAGGTAGCCCTTGCTTTAAACTGAACTATCTGCATTCTGCAAATCTTCTGAAGAGCTATAGAGGCAGATTTTAAAAGGCTACAGCATCAAGCATCTGATATTAGGTTTTTTTTCAGTCACTGAATAATAATCTTTTTTCTAATATATTCTTACCGATTAATCCTCGTGAACGCAAGAAACCTGTCTTATGTATATGTAATGATAACATTACTGTTGAATGCTTTGTTCATGTTTTTGTCGGTTTCATGGATCCTTGCTGAGAGCACCAGTGTGTCCTTTGTAGAAGATTATCCTGGTCATAGGATTTATTGATCATTGGAATAGTGTTTATCTTCATAATAAGAAAATGCCAAACACTTTAAAGGGGCAATAAAGGAAAACCACTGAAAATAAGTCCCCCCCCTCGCAATCTCGTTTGTTGAAAGAATATGAATATTAATTAAAAATTCAGACACTTCATTTCTGTTGCAAGGCTCCTTGCAAAAGACAAATTATTTTCCACATCTACTATTTGTTAGAACTGACAGATGAGATTAATATGCTTCTTAAATTGCCATTACTAAGGGTCAATTAATAAGCGAACTAACCTTGCGAAAGTCATTCTGAAAGACTAGTTATGGGTCTATAATGGTCCCTGTCAAATTACGTAAAATTGAGAAAATGAGAAAGCTGTCAAATAAATGGCAAGCTGCGATACCTACTAATTACCTTCTCCATAAGGTAAATGAGCTTCTGTAGTTGTTGGTTAAAGAAACAGGAAATGTATGCTAGAAATGCTTCTGATAAAATAACATGCTGAAGTGCACAAAGACTTGTAGATAAACTTACTCAAAGGAATAAATATACAAATCTATCTTGGTGAGGGAGAGTGACATTATTTGCAAGCCAGGAGTGTATTTGCCAGGATCAATTGAGAATTAGAGGGGGATTTTGAGTCATCCATAGCTGTAATACATTCATTGTATCCCCAGATTTTTCAGACTCTATGGCCTGGTCTACACTGGGGAGGGAGGATTGATCTAAGATACGCAATTTCAGCTACGAGAATAGCGTAGCTGAAGTCGTCATATCTTAGATGACTTAGATTGACTTACTTTGTGTCTTCGCGGCACGGGATCAATGACCTCCGCTTCCCCATCGACTCCGCTTCCACCTCTAGCTCTGGTGAAGTTCCAGAGTCGACGGGGAGTGTGTTTGGGGATTGATGTATCGTGTCTAGACAAGACACAATACATCAATCCCCGATAGATCGATCGCTAACCTGGCGGGTAGTGTAGACATACCCTATATCTGAGGGCTTTCTGTAAGCTGACCTTTTGATCTTAACCAATGTGTCCAAAATTATGATCCCAATGAAAGAAAATATCAACTTCTACCAGGAGACATGTCAGGGACAGACATTTGACACTGGGTTTCTTTGTGATTGATACTAAATCTTAAGCCTCCCTTGCTGCTCTCTTCCTTTTAGCTGGCCAAGTATCACTTTATTTCCTTTGTAAAGCACTTCGAGATCTACTGATGAAAAGTACTACAGGAAAACTAGGTGGTGGTCTTATTAACTATACAAAAAGCCTGCTTCCTCTAACAGGCCACACAGCTACAGCAGACAGGTGGAGTAGCAGGACAACATGACATGAGCATAATCACTTTGCATTCCCCCAAAAGAAAGAGAAAACTGTTAAGATCTGATTTTAGGCTCTACTGGCCTAGACAGTGTCCCTTTTAAAGAACTGACATCTTTAATAAAAAGGAGAAGTAGTAACAAGAGGATAAGGAGCTGTAAGGTGAAACGAAAAGCAAAAGGGGGGTGTGGTATAAGAGGTATAGTACAATATAGTAACGGACTTGGGAGGTTTAGCAGATGTTTCCTTTCACCTATTGATTTCAGTGTCAATTTAGTTTGACAGTTGGCATGTTACATTAATTTCCAACAACAAAATAATCTAATCGGCAATTTTTCAGGTAGCAGCTGGGTCATATCAGCTGTCAGCAATTGCCAATTACCATAGGTAGGCTGGTGTGCTATATATTTCAATCCAAGCCTATTTTTAGATTGTTTTATAGCAGATTATGGAATTATCTAGCTAAATAATCTGTCACTTGCTAAGCATCTTTTGTATTGACCCTCTGGAAAGGGAACTGTGGATAATACCCAAATGACATTATCGTAATGGATACTGAAATTCTATAATATATATAATTAATTTGGATAAAAGCCACATATTTGCTCTGATGATATTGATGGCCATTCATGCATTAATTCATACATTCAATTTCTGCTAATGTTAGTATAAGGGATTTTGTATTAGTTTGTCTGAATGTTCAGAGAAGCAGAGGTCTTTCAGAATCTTGTGCAAAGAGTGCTGAACTGGAAATTAGTTATTCGAGTCATTCACCTGTTTATAAAAAATGGTCCAGTAAGAGTGCAGAAACAACTCCATATGACTGAAATGATCAATCACACAGCACAAATAGCAACTACTCAAGGCAGGAGTCACAGCACACAGTTTTCAAACAATCTAAAGGCTGAAATATGTTCAATTATAATCACCGTTGAACAATTCTGAATGAAAAATGCCTTTCTAAAATTTGAAGCCTATTTTCACAGGCAACCAGAAAAAGGCTAAACCACGAAATGCAATAAATAGTTCACTTAGTTCTATTTGCTACCAACCTTCCGCTAGCAAAATTGACGAGTTAAAGCAATGGAACCATGGTGCAGAAAAAATAAGCTTAATGTCAGTTTATCAATTTGTTGTTTCATTAATAATAAAATGTTTTCCACTATGCAAATCCTATTCATGATCAAGACATTTTTGTTGAATAACTTTCTTAAACTCTTAGACTATGTAATTTACCTTTTGAAGTAACACAGTCTGTCAGTGACATAACCAAGAACATGTCAGGAATTAATGAGTTCTGAAAGTTTTTTTTTTCTATTATGCATTTCGAGTCATTCACCTGTTTATAAAAAATGGTCCAGTAAGAGTGCAGAAACAACTCCATATGACTGAAATGATCAATCACACAGCACAAATAGCAACTACTCAAGGCAGGAGTCACAGCACACAGTTTTCAAACAATCTAAAGGCTGAAATATGTTCAATTATAATCACCGTTGAACAATTCTGAATGAAAAATGCCTTTCTAAAATTTGAAGCCTATTTTCACAGGCAACCAGAAAAAGGCTAAACCACGAAATGCAATAAATAGTTCACTTAGTTCTATTTGCTACCAACCTTCCGCTAGCAAAATTGACGAGTTAAAGCAATGGAACCATGGTGCAGAAAAAATAAGCTTAATGTCAGTTTATCAATTTGTTGTTTCATTAATAATAAAATGTTTTCCACTATGCAAATCCTATTCATGATCAAGACATTTTTGTTGAATAACTTTCTTAAACTCTTAGACTATGTAATTTACCTTTTGAAGTAACACAGTCTGTCAGTGACATAACCAAGAACATGTCAGGAATTAATGAGTTCTGAAAGTTTTTTTTTTCTATTATGCATTTTTGTAAGTCATTCGACCCCTAGTACTAAACAGCAGATGTGTACTTTTCTAACATCCCTTCTTCCTCAGTGCACTATTAACTATTGTACCATTTTGGTTCCTGCCTGCAGAGGCAATTCATAGACGTGAGATGCCTGCTCACTTGACCTTTTGAGTGTCTGTGCATATTCAGCAACTGTTGATTCATCGTGGGAGAAATGAAGGCTAAATTGCTGAAAAGTGACAAAAAAAATCATTTTCATGAGCCACGTTTCCTGCAGTTGAAACTTCCAATTCCTTTGAAACATTATATGGTATTAAGTCCATCTGCCTTCTGATACTAAGTAGCTTTTTTTTTAAAAAAAGTGTGTATAAAATTAGGGGAGATGATAAAATATACTCCCAGTCATAACTCTACCCCAGCTGTCTCCATTTAATGGCATGTAGTGTGTCTCTAGGAGGACCTACAGTGCCATCTATTGAACAATTCTGTGATCCTGCAACCTTCTGATGGAATGAAATGAAACAGCCATATGTACAAGATGATTAGCACATCTTACTATGGACATGAAGATGTTTCTCCTTTGTTTTGGCTTCCTGGGATGGTGCATGGAGAGCCTTTAAAATGGCTGTTCTTTATCTCCTTTTAAATTTGACAAAATCTTTGCAGATCTTGTTGTTGGCATGAGATGCCCCTTCACTTTTATATCTTTGTCCTATTCACAATGTACTGTTCTTTTCTTTATCCCACTCCCCCTACTATTTGTATGTGGGCTTATGATCTCTGATAGCAGTTTCTTCGATATACTTGGTACTTGCATAGGCTCTATAGGAGAAATCAGAACCTTGAGCTTGTTAAACAGATTGTATATGGTATATGCATTCTGGCCTTCATGTTATAGTAATTTATGATTTGTTCCTTCTGCATTTCTTACTAATATTGTACCTCTTGTAAATATATCACAGTGTTAGTAGAATCATTACCGAAGTTTGAATGTATTCCTAAATTGTTTATCCAGTTTTGAATCTAGTTTGAATCTATTTATTGTTATGGTACTGAGGATTCAGTTTTGCAGAACTCCTTCCCAAGTAATATTTCTATATAGAACAGTTTTCCTCTGTGTGTTGTTGTCTGTATAACTGATGTGTTGCTACTGATTGGAGCACAAGAATCAAACTGTAGGTGTTGATTGGATCTGAATTTCTTTCTATGTTTTGCAATAAGCAGCAGGTTACTTAATGGTGATAAATAGATAACTCCAAAAAAGAAAGTTTCCCTGTCCATTGTAAGCATGTTGCTGGAAACTACCCTTGCAAAGTCAAAAGAACAAAAGAATACTCAAAAGAGCTACAGTGATGTAGCAACACTGAATGAACTGAGAACTTACGTACAATTTTCATCATGCTTTTATAGATGAAGGTTAAGTTTACTTATCCTCATCATGTGTTGTGTTGCATAGAATGTATGTTTTGCATACTGCAAGTAGATATGGACAGTATATTCTACACACAGACACAGTTTCAATTCTAGATGACACCATCTTCTGATGTCTAATCCATGATGCAGAGCTTCTCACAGTGGAAATGCACATGCAGTCCAACTCCAATTTCCTTTCTGCTAGGTGGGGAGTAGGGAATGCTGGTGCAACCAGGGTTGGAACTACTTGTTTGAATAAGTGCTCGTCAGCGATTGGACAACTGGTTGGAGGCTGATAGTGGCTGAAGTTAGTGATACTCATTGGATGTGACTAAATAACTTTCAATTTATTTAAACAGTAGTATATTGTTCACATACTTTTTACTTGAAATATGATGATCAGAAATTTCAGCATGCTTAGGTCTAAATACTCAGAAATGACTAGTGAATCTGGATCCTTCAATTTTGTCATGTCCAACCTGAGCCAGATTAAAGGGGCTTCATTTTCACATTGGGAATGCTCAGCACTCTGTGAAAATCAGGTGTCTCAAGTCGGACCAAAAAAATAGCCATTTTTAGGTCTACAAATTTAAGTGAAGAGATTTTTCTTGACTATTTTTCTTTGTCTAATCAAATAGGGCATAAAAACAGTTCAGTGCTTCGCTATTGTAAGGCTTCAGCTGCTTCCTCTATTATGTGGGTATATTTATCTCTGCTGTGTGCTACTTTAATTATCAAGTCTTGTTGTGGTGACCCTGTTTCTTTGAAATTAGTTACCTATTTCCTAATTGCTATTAATGTCTAATGCAGTACAATTTCCTATTTTTGTTGATATGTGATTTGCTCCTGTTCTTTTAGTGAGTCTCTCTTCTGGTTTCAAACATAGGGGTTTTTTGTTGTTGTTTCAATTGTGGCTTTTCAATATGGATAGCAGGTTTCACTGCTGTAGCTTCCTGTGGTGTGATTGGGAAGTTCATGTCTTCTATGATTGATTCTTTTGCAAGCAGAGGTCATTTATTGGAAAGAAATGTTTCACCAACTTTCAGGTGCATAGTTCAACATATTTGTTCTTTTCATTTGTAATTATTGGGGTAGGTGGCATTAGACATTTTTCTTGTTAACTTTTTGCTGGTCATTGTAATTAACTTTGACATTCAGGTAACTCCTTTCTGGCTGAATTACACAATTTTCTTTTTCTTTAATCTAATTTTTGGTTGGAGTAAGCAGCAACAAACTAGAGAGCTGAAAAAAAACCCTCAATATCTCTACGTAATAAGCATGTTCACTGCATAAAATAAACTAATTCTAGAGCTGGGGAAATTATTGGTTTTCCAGTTTGGCCAGCAAACTGAAAAATAGGTGGGAAAAATGATTTAATTAGTTTGAAAATGTTTTTAATTTATCAGCAAGTTGGAAAAGTCCATTTTGGGTCATATGAAATGTTTCATTTCAATCAGCTACCGAAAACGTACATACATGTCTGTTAATCTATTGTTGAGGGCACATGCCTGGGATGTGGGAGCTGTGGGTTTGAATAAATTATTCATCCAAAAATTGTGTCCAGCTTAACTAATTATTGCTAATAATTTAGTAAAATACTTTTACACGGTAGTAATCATACTTTTCTGCCACAGAGATCTTTCAGCTAAAATAGACAAGACAAAGACCAAACAAGTGGAACAACACTTCCAGTAAAGGAGAATGTGGAGAGACTTCTGTTACTAAGGATTCCTAAAGGAAGAGGTCTTTAAGGAGAAATTTGTATGAAGGAGAAGTCACTTGGCTACAAAACGTGAAAGTATTCCAAGCATAGGGGAAATCATGAATGACACTGAAACCAAGGCACTAAATTGTCCGTGAGAATTTGTTCTGGATTTCATTGTGGCCAGGTTTTAGTCCTAAGGGAGAAAGTAAGGAGCAAACATTAAGAGCTAGGGAGTGAGAGAGAAGTTGAGGTGTAAGTGAGGACAAAACTACGTTAACTTGACTGCAAGGATGGGAAATTTGTGATAAGAGGCAGGAAGCCAACAGTGGGGCTCAAGAAGTGAGGGTGGAAAGGGGAGAAATGGTCCAATCATCAAGGGAAGATAATGACTGAAGAAGCTTTATTTTGGGTAGTCTCAAGTGGGAGGGATTGAGGGGAATGCATAGATGAGAAGCAGTAGGGCCGGGAAGGAGGAAATTGCACCAAACAGAGAAAGAAATGGCTATGACATAGTCAGCAGTGAAGGTAGTGGGGAAAAAGACAATAATGTGATGACATGGGTAATATTAAAAAGACGCGATAGGAAATAGAAAAAGACTTGATAAGGGAGAAGGAGTGAGGGACAAGAAAAGATGACATGGATATTGTGGGCCTGAGAGATGTGACATGAGTGGACAAGAAGCAGGAAGACAAAGAGTTTCAATTTTGGAGACAGAACAGTGGCAGGACATCAGAGATGGTGGCAGGACATCACAGAGATACTGAGAAATACCTGGAGATGCCTAACCAGCCAAAGGGCTGGAGTTTGGGTTGAGAGCTAGACTCATGTATGCTGTGGGAACTGATTTTATTAAAACAATTATAAGGAGTTTCCAAATTAGGGTTGCTGGCCAAGGCACAGGTACTGAAAGGTGGTGGCGAGGAAGGTGGTTTGATTCTGGGACTGCCAGCTTTGAAATACTCATGGACGTAACTTTTAGGGTAACCTACATAGAGAGCCCAGACATTCCTCTGGGAACTTGGTTAGTACTGTCCGAAATCACACAAGACACACTTACTTAAACATTAATGTGATGATTCAGCTAATTCAGGGCTTGTTGACAAAAGCATTCTTCTGTGACAATAGAGTTGGCATAGTGTTGTTAAAAGTACCAAAACCATCTTGGAAACAGAAATCAGAAAGAACATCTTACTCAAACTAGAGGCACTGGAACAGGCTGCTTTCTGTATCCACTTCCATTATATTTACCTCAGTAACTATATTTCCTGAAATAAAAGGCAGAGCTAAAGTCAGACATTCTCTTTTGTATATAGTGTTCTCATTAGAAAAACTACCACAAAAAGAAACTCAAAGCATTCCACATTGTGTATGAGGAAAAGCAGCTGAATGTCTATGACTTAACACGAACTAATATGTTTAAAGACCAATAAGATCAGCTGGTAGAATTGTGAAATACGTCCCATAGACATTCTATTGGCAAAACAACTGGGCATAACAGGAAATTCAATAAAGCTAACGGTAGACAAAATCGGTAGAAACTCATTTAGCTGAAAGTAAAAGGCAAAGAAAAACAAGAGCACCATTACCACCTCTCCCATACATCTTTGTAACCATTAGGGCCAGGGAAAGAATACAGGAGGGAAATGAAATCAAAACTTTGAACAACTGTGGAAACTTTTATGGTATTTTTAGCCAATCAAATGTCAAAATCTTACCTTCGCGCTATAACAGAGCTGACAACCTCTTATTTGTGAATGCGGATATTTGAGAAAATCAATAAAAGAGCTCTTGTATTTTACGGATAACATAACTAAACACACAGCTTCACAGCAAACCATATAGATGGGAGCTACAATAACTCAATCTTTGCTGTCAACACTGAAAATATGTTTGCTTAGGTTTACTGAATAGGCTCAGTAACAGCACAGAATGTTTGTTTATTAGAGGAGACCATACTAAGGAAGGATATTCCTGTGGTCACAGTCAGGTAGAACACCTGGTGGTCGAGGTGTGGAGAGATCCCAGATGATGGGTGGGCACGTCAGGATGCAGTATGTTTGTGAGGGATCGTGACCACTCTTTTTTTAGGGGGAAGGAGGCTCAGAGGGATATTGCAAGAGAGATTTAGGAATGATGTAATGCTTCAGGTTCGATTGATGCTCCATGTGCAGGCAAAACACACACTTGAGTCCATAGGAGTTTTTTTTTTTTAATAAGGAGTGCTGAACAGGGACCTTGGAAAGTACAGAGTTGCATTATTTGATGCTTCTGCTGGTCCCATGGAACTTCTAAGGACATACAGAACTCATGAATATGAGCTCAGCCAGGTTCTCAATCACTATCATGAACAGAGTGAAGAAAATGGAGCAAAGTTTGTTCATATACATGAAATAATTCCTTAAAAGGCACTATTTAAAGGAGTGGTTGCATCCATTTTGTAACCCACAAAGTGTAGAAATTTCTGGACTTTACTGCTGTTTCCCTCCATTGAAACAAGCAACCTATTAACATTGATACAAAATGGGCTCAAACTGGGGTAACCAGTGACTTCCTAGAATGTGTGTCAGGAAGTCCTTTTTTCTTCCTCCCACTAGTACCAACAGATACTTTGAACAGCATGGTAATGTGACGTAAAACATACACACACGGTGATATGTCCCTAACATTTTCATTGACCTTTATTTCTTCTGCCGACGTGGGCTGTCTTGTTTCTGCTGCACTTTTGATTTTATTTTATTTTTTTCTGATTAAGTTTTGCAACCCTGCTGCCTCTTAATTGGAATCTTGCTCTGCAATAGAACTCTTGTTGAGGCTATTGTCACTCTCTTTATGACACTCATTACTGCACTGCCTTTTCAAGTATTAAGAACAGTGAGCAGGACTTGAGCATTCTTTGGAGCGATATAAAAGTGTATTGCCATTCTCCATCTGTTCTTATGCATGTGTGTTTGTTGTTTTTGTTGTGCAGCACGGAGCCTGAAAATGCTGGCAGAGCTTGTGTTTTCATGCTTTTATTTCAGTCCTAGTTCCTCCTCTTTTGATTTGCTTTAATTTCACGTTTTTCTAGTGGTGATTAGACTTGATTGCTTTGGTGTATCCTGATATCCTCTCTCCCTCTCTTTTGAGGGCCTTAACATGTGTTCTCTTGTGATATGGGAAGATTTTAATTAGTATTTATATGATCATCCATAATGCTTTCTGTTTGTCTAAAGTACACATGGCTTCACTCGAAGGGCTCTACAACCATACAGATTTGAAAGCTGTCCTTTTAGTTCTATTTGAAATACTCATTGGGTTTATTTTGGGACTGGACACTAGAGCGTATTTTCTCTATGTCCATAACTCCTAGATAACATTTAAGGGGATGAATAATTTTAAAAGTGTTTTTGTTGTTTGTAGCTTGTGAGGACAGTCCCTAGAATTGTGCTGCTTTCTATGACAGAAACGGTTTTCAGTTCCCTTTCTTGACTTTAGAGACGTTGAGAAAAATGAGTGTAACAGGGAGGACACCCGATCCTGCCCTGAAGGGCTTAAAACAGCCCTGGGGGAATGTTGTGGTTGGGAGCTACTAAGCTGGGCTGATTGGGAAGTGGCTGCAGCTAGGCCACGCCTCAATCAGGCCATAGCTGACCTGTATAAAAAGGCTGTGAGCCAGGAGCCCAGTCAGTTTTCCTCTGCCTGTAGAAGGAGAAGGGCCTGGCTGCAGGGAGCTAGAGACAGGGTACCAGAGTGGCGCATGGCTGGGGACAGGCTGAGGAGCTGGGGAGCTCCAGCCTGGAAAGCCCCAGGCTGTGGCCTAGCATTGGGCTGACAGGTAATGGGGGTTGCAGAGGGTAGCCCAGGGGTAGGCCAAGGCAGCAGGTCCAAACCCAACCTTGCCAGAGATGAATAGGCTGACACTTCTGTCTGCCCCAGGGCATGGGGGCTAGACGATGACTGGCAGTAGCCTGACATTGAGGCGAGGTGGGGACAGAGAGTGGTAGTTCCCTGGGGAAGGGAAGACCCTGAGAGAGAGGGGATTACTGCTAGGGAACAGCACCCCAGGTAAAAGGGCACCGGGTCCGGGATGTACACGGGGGCCAGAGGATAGGCGGATCACTGGCCTGCAGAGGGCGCTCCGGAGCTGGAATGAGCTAATTCCCAGAAGTCACCAGCAGGAGGCACTGCAGGGGTGAGTCCGCACTTCTACAATGAGATACAGTTTTCCTAAATAAGAAGTGCTGAATAGGGTGCTTGGAAAGTAGAAAGTTGGACATTACCTAGCATAGTCCAAAACTGAAGCAGATTGTAACAGGGATAAAAATAGGACATGGTAGAGTACAATACCATGCTAGAGAAAGGGGGAGAAAAAATGCTTTGTAGAAAATGCCCAAAGGAGGAAGGATAATAAAATAAGGGCAGCACAGAGTGATCACAGAAAAGACTGCAATGTGTCATATGCTACTTCTGATGTATTCAAAGGTATATAGGGGCTTGATTTGGATGGGAATTAGATGACTAACCTGCTTATTGACTTTCGAAAATCTGCTACATGCCCATCTGCTTTTTTAGGCACCTAAATACCTTGGAAAATCTGACCCCTTGGGGTATGGCTACACAGCCCCTGGCACCAAGCCTCCCAACTTGTGCTTGCAATGCTCACACTAATGCTCTAAAAAGAGCAGTGTAGACAGATCTGAAGCCAAGGGAAGTGAGTGGGCTTCAGTCTGAGCCACAACTATCTACACAGCTATTTTTAGAGGACTAGCAGTAGCCCTTCAAACTCAAATCTTTGACCCAGGCTAGGAAGCTTGCTGCTACAGGCAAATGACTTGATTGGCATGTATTATGGTTCAGTTATCAGACTGGGGCCAGAAAGTCAAGCTAATTAGATCTAATCCTGGTTTATGATTCTGACCATCTGTATGGGTCTTAACAGTCATCTCATTTCTGTGTCCTCTCCCAGCCTTTGTCTTTACTATTTTAACTTTAAACCTTTTGGAGCAATTGTAATTGTGACATTACCCAGAGTACAATCCGGAAAGATGGACAGCTGTGTCCCCTCACTTGTCCAGCTTGAGATGCCTCTTATACTGCTTTGCTGTATGAGCAATCACTCCTGGTCTGTGCCCACACACAGCCTCCAGCATGTAAATGAATCCCAGCTATATTGTTTGAGTGCTATAGCCAGCCACTCATGAATTACATCACAGGGCAACACCAGCAAACTCCAAGTTCCAGATATTCCCCCAGAATTGTGTGTCTTGTACAGCCCAGCATCCTCCTGGACAATAAATGGTCATATAAAGTCCATCATTTCAATAATAGAAGATGCATAAATCTCGTTATCGCAAATGGAGTTTCCCCAAACATGTCAGTCCAGACACACATTGGTGTAGATAAAACAATAAAACAAGTTTAACTACAGAAAGATAGTTTGTAGGTGATTACAAGTAATGAGGCATAAAAGTCAGAATTGGTTACGAGAAAATACAAGGTAAAATGTAATTAGTATCTAACTTAACAAGCTAAATGAATTCAAGCAAAGGTGTCTCTCACCCCAAGGTAAGAAATCTGACTGGCTGGTTTCTTTTCAGCCAGGACCCTTCTCCCTGTTCAGTATTTCCTTGTCCTTCAGGTGTCATTGATACCTTGGGGAGAGAGAAAGGGAGGAGTATTTTGGGGTCTCTGCTTCCCTTTCTTATAATCCTCTTTCCTTGAAAATCCTCTCCAACTGAGGTTCAGCAGACACTTGCCAAAGTATAGATTTCTTTCACACACCATTTTTCCTGTTGAAGAATGGCCTTTTAACCAGGTGATATTCCATTTGATTTTGTTGACACCTGGCAGAGGGGTTAGTCTTTGAGGAACTGGTTTGTACCTGCTTTTCTAAACTTGTCACATGTCTCAGTAATGTTATAAAGTAGAATCTTATAACTTTACATACAATGTTGCCACACATTTTACCAGTACAAAATGATAAACAAACTATAAGTTTTAAAATAATACCTCACAAGTCATACTTTGTACAAAATCCATCATATTCTTGTAAAAAGGGTGAACACAGGGATACAGACAGCGACAACCATCCTACTACTTGTATGCACTGTTCCTAGCAAAATGAAGCTGAAGTTCCAACTGGGGCCCTGTGATACTACCCTAATATTAAAATAATGATGGAGATTCTCATAGACTCATAGACTTCAAGAAGGGACCATTATAATCATCTAGTCTGACCTCTTGCACAATGCAGGCCACAGAGATGATTGTTAATTACCCTGTGCCTCATTTTTCCCACCAGTAAAATGGGAGTGATGATACCGGTCTGTTTCATAGGGCTCTTGTGAGGGCCTGATTTATCCAATATGTTTGAATCTATTAAAGATGCTCATCTTGTCTCCTAGCACAGTCCAAAACCAGACCTATGTACAGGCCAGATTAGATGCCTGCCCACTGATCCTGACTGCCAGCACTTGTACTCTTTCATTCTCAACTAGAGAACTTTGGACTATCACCACCAGACAGGTATTACCTATTCTGCCAGAAGAATAGGCGTGTTCCCCCTGCATCCCAATAATGCAAAGTAGAGAATTCCAGTTGTTCACTGCGTGACCTTGCACAACTCACTGAATCTCCTTTTCCCTCTACATCTCTATCTGAACATGGGGAGGATACCTTCTTCACAGGGACTTTGAGGATGAATTAGTTAATGTATGTAACATGCTCTGAAGATGTGAAACACCACTTGTACGTGGTCCTGATCCTGTGTATAAAGACTTGATTCGGTATTGATATCAGTAGGAATGTGTTGTGTGCAAGAAATATGGCTAAAAGAGCTAAGTATATCTTGTATGTGATCAGTGTTACAAACATAACCACATAACTGCAGTTAAAGTAAAGTTCTACCTCTTCCAAAACGGAATACATGTGCCTATCTTTGTATGTGCTTATATTGACTAAGTGTCATTTATTACTTAGTAACCTAGTTTTGATTTCAACACCTTTAATTATCTCTAGGAGTAACTAATAGAAATATCAGATTGTTTCCCACTTTGTTTTTCCACTGACTCAAAAAACCGAAACACCGCTCCCTCCCTCCAAGAAACAACCAAACTTTGACTAATGCAGCATTAGTTGTGTTCTTTGTGAGCTGAAAATCTCAAGATGCATTTTTCTGGAAAAAACAAAATCAAACCAAAAAAGAGGTTAGTCTTGTCTTGTAGTATAAGCTGAGTTCATTTAAGTGTAAGATTTCTGGGAGTTAGTCATTCATATTTAAAGTACTCTTTTCTCTGACGTTTACGCCATTGTTCTATGTAATTCTTTAACATGCTTTTCTACATAGTGATCTGGTTCACAGAAAAGAACCTTTTCATGCTGACAGTAAAGAAAAAAATTCTTCAGCATTGGGCTCCAAGGGAAAATTTTTCTCCCCCTGTCCGCAACATTTGGATACAGAGGAACATATGATGATGGGGAAAAATGCATTTACTAGGACACCAATAGCATTGAAGTATATACATTAGATTAGGTATTTAGAGTCTTGATCACCAAATTTAGAGTCAGGCAGAAATTTTAGCATATTCAAATATATTAGCAGGGACTTTGAGAGTTTTTGCCTTACTCTATGGCACTGAGCATCTTTTACCTATAGGGGTCAGGGCATATTTCCAACAACTGAGCTCCTGAAATTAGAATGAGTGGGCATTGGTGGGTTAGAACATTTACTATTTTATGCTTCTGTGTTCCCATTCTGACATCTAACAACCTGGATTTCTCCAGGCCATAGTTAGAGTTATATTCCATCATTAAAGATTTGTTTTAATGCTAACAGTGAGGAAGATTAGTATGACAGAACGTAGTGTCTCTGGCAATTCTTACAGTAATTACCAGGTAGAAAAATCCCCACTTTGCAAAAGTGTGCTTCAAACTAGCAAATACATTAGAGTGTTTCTGTTAAGGGTGTTTTTGTTTGTTTGTTTGAACTTTCAGGTTTCCAGGACTGGCTCTGGCTGAGATTACCATTTTAATTAGTGTAGAAAGGACTATGGAGGTGATGTTAGACAGCATTTTTTTGACATTTGTGTACTTCCACTACTTGGAAAAGAGGAAAAACAAACAGTCCCTTAATTTGTTGCTGCTTTTGGATGTTGCAGAGATCTCCTATCACAAAAAAGAACTGGGGCCTGATTTTTTAGAGGAACTGAACATTCATAACTCTACTTGAAGGCAACAGGAGTGCAAGTGCTCAGCACTTCTGTAAAATGGGCCATTACAGAATACAAAGAATGCAAGAGCTACTGGCTAGGTAACATTCCTGTAGTTCTAACCTCAAGGAAGGCCAAGAAGTAATGCAATGTGAGTAAAGCTATTTGCTGTGTAAAAAATCATTGTGGTAAATAAACAGTAAAATAAGTAAATAATTAAATCAAAGTATCAGTATGGATTTGATAACCTTTTGCTTTTGTATAAATTTGACCATAATGAAACATGGGATTCAGACTGTCATACAAAATTACAATGTTCATTTAGGTCTCTTGCTTGACCAAGTTAATTCAACCCCACCCCCCGACTCATTTTCTTTCAGTTGAATGTTGCTAGGATAATAAATACAATATGAAAACCTAAAAATGGATTGGGAATAGATTCTTTTTTCCCCCCTCTGATCACTGCTGTATAGCAACTCTCACTGAAAAGGACATAGGTAGACGAACCAGACAGTATTATATTAAGTGGACTTTGAGACCACTCCTATCAGCAATCAGTTAACAGTCTCTTGTTTGAACCCCAGGGAATCAGAGTGAGATCAATTCTGGAAAGTATTAGTGGATTTGACTTAACACAGATAAGGCTCCATTATTTCCTTTTCCTTCAGACTGTTGTATTATTTTGTCCTGTTGTCTTCTTTCCCCCTCTCCCCGCGATATGTTTTTTTGTCAAATGGCATTTAACTTCAAATATAATCTATATGATAGCACAACTTCTTGCAATAGATGCACATTATCTTGCTTTTCACTTGCTAAGAAGCCACTCTAATTGCTCCCCCCATCCCAGCTCCCCACCTCCACCCAAAAAATCATTTCATAGCAATTCAAAAGAGGAGGAGAATAATAAATAAATTAATAAAAAACTTCTGAAATCTAGTGGGGCTTTAGAGATGTGTATATATAGATTCCCCCTCTCCCTTTCAATGAGTGAAGTTAGAGGAAGCAACGAACATCATTTTAACATTTACTCTTAGTTTCTTGGGAGTCCATGCTAAGCATCACTTCAGGAATCAAGACACCCTCTGATGTTGGCTGTGACCTTTTATTCTCCTTACTTGAACAATGATCTGAATTTTTTTAAGAAAGAGGGCATTAAAACTGATGAAGAATTGGCGTCCATGGCTATTTATATGATGACTTTGTTAAATTCCTCCTTTTGCTCACAGAACTTTTATCAACATGTCAGCAATTCTTTGTGTCTGATGTTTCAAAGAGGTTGAAGTGATTTCTTCCTAATGAAGAATTAATTTCTGTGTAATTCTACTGGGAGTCACCAGTCTCTTTCGAAATTCTTCTTAATTTACATGCGCGGTTAAAATGTAGTTGTGTTAAGAGAAAGGACATTCAGAAATTGTTTTATCCTTTATAAAGCACTATGGGGCCAGATATTGCAAATGGGACACTGGCACACTTGAGGAGTTTTGCTTGACTAGAGGGTGTAAAATTTGATCCACAATTATTTTCTGACCATACAGTCCACACTGTGTCTGTTGGGAACATAGACCAATGCCAGCCACACTTGCAGGGGCTTAAGGCATGCAAGTTGGGCCACGTGGCCCATGCAAGTTGGGCCACGTGGCCCAGCAATTGCAGGTACGTGTGAGCAATGGTGAGAGGGTGGGCGTGCACATAATGTTCTGGTTTTCAGATGAGGTCTGAGGGCTTCTCTCACATATCACATAGTTTTCTAAATATACAACCTTCTCATTTGAATTTGAACTAGAATGCTTCAGACTTGCCCTGTAGACATTGATATTGATGTTACTATGGAAGTCAGCCAAGGTTTCAGTACCTCATGCCCTGTTCAGTGAATGGAATATTTTGAATAATAGTTGTACTACATGTATTCGAGCATGTTCAACACACACAAAAAAACCTCAACCATTTTTCTCCAAACCCCAGACGTTTTATGTGCTGATTTTTTGTTTCATTTTTTTTACTGCTTTTGTTAAAGATCAAAACCACAAAAAAAAAAAAGAAAAAAATTAAAAAAAGCTGTTACATGAATGATTAGTTTGGAACCTTTTCTCATTTGTAATGCCTTTAATAATACCTTCTTCATCATGTAGGCTGCAAATCCAACTTACAATGTTTTTGAGGCTAATCTTTAAACTGAAGCCTTTACAGCAGATTCAATGTTATTCTGTTGTTTTAGTTAGTTTTTCCTAATTCTGTGAAATCCTTAAAATTTTGAAATCTTTAGAGGTTTCTGTTTGTTCCTGTTAATAAATATTAAGGTTTCTAAACCCTTTTTTTCCCTACAACAGGGAAATTTAAGCATCTTTGCATAAGATGACAGCTATATATATTTATACTATGAAAACTCCCAACAGTCATAATATGAATATGGTAAAATAAAATGTTTATATAGTTTTCTCTATATATTTTCCTAAGAACTTTACTAGCTTTTCCATAAATCTGGCTGCAATTTTTATCAGCCGTTTGTAGACTATCCTATTGTTCCTGTTCTTTCTGTTAGTTATAGTAGCTCTCAAATGGTTTATTTGTGAGATAAGCCATCAGCCATTTATGCCAGTATAACAATAGTATTTCTCAAGAAAAAGGGAACAAGAAAAGTAGATTAAAAAAGATTATAATTTGTGATTTTAATTATCCGGGGCAGAATTTTAGTAACAATTAAAATTAGGTATTTTGTCCTGACTGATAAGAAGACTAATCAGAACTGTTAGGTGTTTCTTCTAAGATGACCTCTTTGGCGTTTCACAACCTGAAGACAGCAAGAAAGATAATTTTCACATCTCAGATAGATGTATCAGAACTGTCAGAAAGAGAACAGATTGAAGATTTATAGCAATTGTGTGTTATGAAAAAATGATCTATAATTTAGAGGAGACATTCGGAAAAGTCTTCATTCAGATAACTCTCTAGTGCTTAACATTTCCTTGCAATAATGTCTTTCCAGCAAAACATGTTGGAGATAAAACGTGCATGATAAGGATAGAAACCTTTCTAAAAATAAAAGCAAGTACACTCCTTTATCTTGAGAACTTTATGTGTATGAAAAAGTACAGGAAAGAAGAGGAATTTAATAATATCTATAATTAGCACCAATATTCTGCTTTACAACTTCTGATTTCCATAATAAACATTAACTCATGAGTAGACTATATCTGCCAGATACTATGTTCCCCCTAAGAGATGCTCAGAGCCTTCGATTCCTATTGAGTCAGGCACTCAGCACCTTGCAGGTTGACTGAAAACACTTTCCCCAGGAGTGACATGTTGTGAAGTTGAAATGCACCAATAATGTGACTGTAGCTTGAAGTGGAACCAAAAAGTTATCATATATGAAGTGGGTGTTCACTAGAAGACAAATGAATTGAATATGTATGTAATCGGGTGGTCTTCCCCTCTTAGGGCCAGGGTCCCAGCAACTTCCAGTCTTGGTCAATTAGCAAGCCCAGATGGGAAGGGAACAAGGAATTATAAAAGCCAACAAGTGGCTCAGTTGAGTGAGGAGCAGCAGGTGGGAGATGAGCTCCTGCAGTAGGACTTGAAATAGGAGGATTTGAGGGAAGGGTGTGTTTTCCTTTCGTCACAGAGGGGAACAGCCTCTGGGAGCCATAATCCTTGGTAGGCAGAGGAACTGCTTTTTTGTTTGTGTGTATTTTGCCTAAGTTTTATGTTTGAATAATAAAACTGTGCTTGGAAAGAAACTTGGTTTTGACAGTGAGGTCTTCCTAGGTTGAGGAAAGAGGTCAGCAGCCTTGCAATTCATTTATGAATCGGAACCTACTTTTCAAAAATAGGTGCCTTAAGAAGATGATCAACGTCCACATCAGGATACTCACAAGGGTGGTTTGGCATACCAACAGACATTTGGTCCCAGTTGCACCTATCCATGTCAACCTCTAAGGGTACATCCACATTGTAGCTAGAAGTGTGTTTCCAGCTTGTGTAAATGCACATGTGCTAGCTTTGATTGAGCTAAGCACTCTAAAAATAGCAACAAAACCATGGTGGCATGGATGACAACATCGGCTAGCCATCCTAATGCAATCCCTTCTGAGACACAAGGTATATGTTCTAGTGGCTTGCCCCTCTTGCTGCCCATACTATTGCAGCTAGCTTGATCAGCATTTATGTCTGGCCAAGCTGGAAATTAGTCCTCCAGCTGCAGCGTAGATATACATTAAATGCAGGCTTTGAAAATGTGGCTAAATTCTCCCTTTGGGGACAATTGTGCCACCCCTTTGACATTAACTGAGCAACCACAGAACAGTCAGGGAATGACACAGTTGTCCTTGAGGGGAAAAATGTGGTCCATGCTATCTAAATATGCTGCTCACTAGCATGATTTTTAGCCCATTTTTTTCTTGATACTGTATAACAGCTAGTATTTTCTTTGTATTTTTGTAGAGTAGAAAAGCTGGAATAATTATTTGTTAGAAGTTATTTATAGCAACTTCTTTCTTTGTGTCCAGGCTGTTATTTTCCCTAAATTGTTCCTCTAGATAATGCAGAGTCCTTTTAAATAGAGCCATAAAGTGTTTAGAGTGGTTCTTTATCACTTTTTTTCCTAACCCAGTGGTCGCTAAGTGGTTTTCCCTAGTAGAGGAGTACTATATACCAACACTCTGAAGATTAGTCTGACAAAGTTTCTCCACTCTGAACCTGCACTTAGCAAGTCATCTTAAATAAACTTAACAAACATCTCCAATGTAGAATTTCAATAAATACAGCATTAGTATACATAGCCTCCAAGGAAATGGAGGGTGTTGCAGGTAGCGGTGTTACTGATTCAGTGGGAGTCATTCTTCAGTGCTAAATTAGTATTGGAAACAGTGCACTCCATGAGTGCACTCTGCTACTGGAAGTGCTGATGTAGCCTCTTATGGCCTATAAATGCTTGCTGCTTTTTTACAGGACTAATATTCTTAACTTCAACTTCCTGGTCAGATTCTGCCAATTTAATTCCCTTTGTAGTTTCAATGGATATATGTTGCTGTTCTGCACCATCCAGCATGACAGTCCGTCTACAGTTGATGTAAACAGCTTTTGCACTCCAGCTCAAAAATGGCTGCCTTTCATTGATGGGTGAAGATGGACAGCATTGTCTAGAAGAATGAACATGGGGCTGGGAGACAATAATCCCGAAAAGCAGCCATTGAGTCAGCTGGGGGGAAGTCTATGCAAAATATGTAAATCAGCAACAGATCTGAAGACAGCATTGGAATACACTGATGAACAGAGCAGAACCCATAATACACCTTTGTTTTGAAGTTACCTCTAACCGAGGATGAAGGAAAATTGGGGTTCTCAATGAAAGGGTTGAGAAGAAAAAGGCCTTCCAAGCATAAAGACCAACTGACCTGACTCTATCATATTGCCAAAAGACCATAGGTTGTATGTCAGCATCAACAAGAGACATTGATGCTTGTATGCAGAGAAATGAAAGGGAAACAATGTGACAACACACAGTTCAAACTAAAGGAGAAGCCAAGTACTGTCAGTGACCTGTAACAACCATGCTGTGAGATAATATAATCGGAGTACTGCATGTTGGCCAAGATGAAGCCTCTCTGTTCCTTAAATATTAGCTATACTGCCTAATACACTATGGGAATAAGGTGCTTAGATACTATGCTGATCATCACAATGTAAGAACCTATATAATGACCTGTAGAGTATAGAACAGAATAGTACACTGAAGACTGATCTGTTGTTTATGCTGCTGTCATATAAACCTGCTACTATTTTAATAATATTTTGAGGGGCTACATTAGTACGCAGCTGCTGCATGTGTCTAGTAAGTGAAGGCAAACTTCCATTTTAATGGGATTTAACTACCCAAGACAAATGATCAGACTGATTCTTTGAAGCAAATTGATCTTAATCTTGGATTTAAAAGGTGATTGTAGGGAAGATATTATCCAGGTACTACAGAAGTTAAGGTTTTCTGAGTTTTTGAAGAGGAAGGTCAAGAAGGGATATGTAAACTGCCTCCCCGGTTGACTTTCCAATGTATATAGCCATACTATGTAAATTACTGGAGCAGGACTGCAGTTGACTGAGAGTGAGAGATGAAAATTATAGCAGAGAGGCCTCATGGCCTGAGCCATCTCCATTACAAGCATGACAAGACTTGTATTGTCGAATGAACTCAGCTAAAAGTTCCAAGCATAAAATAAACAAGAGTAGGATAATGAGCAAACTTATGGATGCTACCAACATCCTGTGAAGTCAGATTCCTCCGAAACCTAGTTACAAATGTAAATATAAACAGTTACTCACCACCATCAAGAGATTTTCCTGTACTCTTTGAAAGGTGATGATGTGGGGTTTCATGAGATTAACATTCCATGGAGGGTAGGTGAGTATCTATCTACCTTTTATAAATCTTAGGTAATACAGGAATTATTAAAATCAGGATGATGGATTGACTTTGAATGGGAGCACTTTCACAAAGATATTAATTTCACTATTAAAAAGAGATCTGGATCTTTTTGACGTGCTGTCCTGGGTATCTTTTTTTAACTTTTGAACCTGAGACTCTCACTTCAGATATGGTGAGTGAAGTCTGATGAGAAGTTAAAGCAATTTAAACAGTTCTGTTTGGAATGGAAAGTATTCAGAGGTACTCGTCTTGTAAAACTCAGATGCAAATCTCAGGCAATAATAAATTTTAATTATCTTTATTGCTTCTAAACCTCTACCTGTTCTATCCATCTCTGAAACTCTGACCTGCATTTCTCACCCAGGCTGGGGACATTAGCCCAAAAAGGGATCCGTATCTTAAGCCTGTGAGCTGTAGTATTTCCAATAAACACTCCTAACTTTATATTGCCCTAAATGTGGTCTGCATATGTTTTCCTTAACACTGGGACCATGGGACTAGACTTGACTCTTCCTGAGAGTATATGAGAGAGGCTTGCTAGTGTGAGCACAATGAAGGTAAAGTTCAATGACTTTTCAAATTCAGACATCTAAAAGGTAGTCGTTCTTCCCAGTTTTTCTTGCATGAATGCAAATAGTTTTAGAGAGCCCTAGGGTTGTTTGCTGGTTTGAGCAAGCCTGCCTATTTGTTTAACAAGGGTCATTGGTTCCAGGAATTATTCTGTTGGAAGTCAAGTGTTGTACATATATCTTGATCCACAGCTTTAAGCATTTCCAGTCTTGAGATAGTGAGTGTTCTGGGAAAAGGTGTTCTGACTGACCAGATTCCCAGAGGTTCTGAACACCCCGAACTCCTCCTGACTCCAGTGGGAGTTTTGGCAGCTTGGCACTCTGCATCTCTCTCTTTCTCTCTAGGCATTTTTACACTAACTGTCACTCTGAGATCTGAATGAAGAATGTAGTAGAAGGCTTCTATATTTGCCTAATAGTATGATTTTCATTGTCAGCCAAGGCAGGGTTTAAGCACCAGTTAGAGAGCCAGCTCTCTGGAACACTCGCATCATGTGTACAGAGTGATGGTAATAATGGGTCAGAAGAAATGTGCTACAGGGTATCAGTTTAGAAAGCAATCTCAGGGGATGAGGGGACAAAAGAAACAGATCAGTTGGTGATCAAGATATGTACTGTACAAAGAGAGTAAAGAAACCCATCGTAATCTGTACACGAGATCAAGCAGAAGTCAGATAAGAACTGTTGGGTTTGATATGGGGCATACAGGTTGACCAGCAAGACCTTGCAATCTGGCTGGGATCCTTCTACTAAAATAAACCATCTCAATCCCTTGCTTTTACCTTGATATAGATGAGGTTTATAAACAAAAATAACAACCCCCTCTTCCCGTCCTTACTTTTTGAAAATTGATGAAGAATGCAACATTTAAACAACCATGAACTAGGCAGCTTACCATGTTCTGTGCTGGTGAGGTGGTCTCTTGTATAAAACCAGCTGGGGTCTGGTTCTTTATCAACCTAGTTTAATGCTTGTCTTTCCCACTGACTTATTTATTTTTCTTGACACTGGGAGACACAGCACAGTGAACTTCCCAAAAATAATTTCTAGAGCAGATCTTTTAGGGAAAACAAAAGATCCAATGTTGATTAAAAATGGCTAGTGATGGAGAGTCCACCACAACCCTTGTTAAATTGTTCCAATGGTTACTTACTCTCACTGTTAAAAATTTACACCTTATTTCCATTCTGAATTTGTCTAGCTTCAAATTCCAGCCATTGGATCATGTTAAAGGAATTACACAACTAGGAATTGATTTTCATCAGATTCCTCCTACTGTTGCCTTTCCATGCCCACTGTACCTTCACATTGCCTTACCACCAGCAATTGCTTGCAAAACATTTGTAATCTAATAAAATAAGCTACCAATACTGCCAAAAATGAAAAAGGGGTGGGGGAGGAAAAATAACATGGCTGAGAGTCAGGATCAGTCTGGAGAGAGGATTCAAGCTCCAAAGCAACCAGGGACATTTCATTTTCAGGTTAGTTCTGCGCAGTGGCATTGTGACACAGCAGTGCAGGTATAAGAGTGAACTTTAATTCATGACACTAGTAACACAATATGGGTCAGGGTATAGAAAATGTTGTTAACCCTGTGACATGAAATTGACTTCAAGGATTAATATTAAATAAGTCTTGGAAAGTGAGGATCAAATGTTTTCTATGAAACATCTCATTCTGGATAGGCCAGATTAGCAACTCAGCCCATGAAGCACCAGCTGCAAGGAGACGTATATGTGCCAGAACTATTTGCTGGCTCCTAGACCCCTAAAGAATATATATTGTAGATCACAAGGAGAGTGGGCAGGGTTTTACAAGAATGGCATCAAGCAAGAGGACATCCGAATCAAGACTGGGATAGCAGAAGCCCATAAAATGAACTGAGGCAATGCTCAGAGTTTTTGTAGTATTTTGTGGGAGCAAATAGTCCATTCAGAGCATAAATATTGTGCTACTCCCACTTAAACCCATCGTAGTACAATATAAAAGTGAAATGTGCATACAAGCATAGCAGAATGCACTGTGCTAAAATAACAAGCCATCCATTTTAACAAACAAATTAGAATTCTGACCTAATCCTATCACAGTAGGTTTCACTGCTAACCTATAAATAACTTATAAATATCAGACACCATGAGTAAGAATAAATTAACAGAATAAACAAACCACTTGAAGCACTCTCAGACCCCTGCTGCTATTGTGATCTCTTGGAAGAGAACTGAAAGAGTGAAGGTAACTTTTGTCCTCAAGCTCTTGTTTCTCCTGGTTTATCTCATAGAAGAGTTAAGCAGGGAGAAGTAGAGTGGGTGCAGATGGTAGCTCGCTTTCTGAGGTCTTCATTGCTTTTTTCTAGTCTCTCACCTTGGATGTGTTGAGGGAGAGAGAATTAATGTCAGGGCTCATCTGATGCATGCACAAGTAGAAGGTGGCTGTAATCTGGACAACTATCTTCTTCCACCCAGTAGAAAGGTCTGGTCATCTCCCCCTTATGGCTTCTGATGCTTCAGTACCTCAGCAGGCTCCTCATCTGGCTGGATTGTGGTTTGGAGATTTTAGGGAATGCAGGACCTGGTATAGATTCCTGTGCCATTTCTGGAGGAAGCACTAGAACACACAATGCCCAGGCTGCTTATGTCATGATCTGACCTGAACTAGGCCTTTGTGTGTGTCAGCATGTGTAATAAATTGTCTCTGTGTGTAACTGTGTATATTCCTTCCATGTCTTATTTGCATGTACCAAAAAAATTCCAAAGATTTTTTTTATTATTAATTAGCATTTATACATTTGTATTGTGTGGAGTTTTCAGAACCCCAAACAGTGGTAGCCGAACTCTTTCTCTCCAGGCAGTGTCAGGAATAAATCAATGGGAACAAAGTGCTTCTGTCTGACAAATGATTGATAGAAGCAAGCATGCTCTTATCTAAAACTACTATTTGTTAGATATTACATGTACATGTACACACACACACACACACACACACTCTCTAGGTTTAGGACATCCCAGATATAGTTACCCACAGTCAGAGATGGTTTCAAATGTTCACCAGTGAGGCTTCCAGAGGCCCTCTTTCCATCCAGCTGATGGGAAGTTTAGCTGTTAGCTCCTTGTCCTTGGAAAAGCTCCCTCGGACAGCTGAGGTATTTACTTTTACTTAATCTTTCATCGCTAACTCTAACAAAGCACATAGTTTATAGTGGCTACTAGTGGGTCAGCATAGTAACCTCTACTGGGTCACCAGTTCTCAAACTACTCATTATCTCAAAACTTTTCTAGTATTTCTAGCCAAAACAACAATATGTCAGGAGTACCTAAAACCAAGGTCACTATTCACTCACTCTCTTCCATAACTTTCTGTCCCATCTTCCCATTCTAATTAACAAATTGCGAGTATGCAGCTGTCTGACCTTGTCTCAAAGAGGCCTAAGATTTCCTAGCTATGTGATGCGTAGTTTTCAGCTGTCAGCGGCTGAACATACTAAATGGCTCTCTGCAATACTGCCAAGTTCTGGGGTGCACGCAGGAATATCAGATAACGCTGACAATACATTCAGGCATTACAGAACACACACAAGAGATAATTCCTGACCTGTGGAGCGTATAATCTAAAAGAGAGAGATGGAGAAGATGGACTGCCCAAAGAGACCAGATGTTAACTTAGTATTTTTGTTCACTTTATAGCTTTGCTTCTAAAATGTTAGGTGGGTACAGGATGACTGACTGATCTGGGGGGAGACTCTGTAGGTCTTACAGAAGGTGTGAATCTTAGGTTGGAGTCTGAGGACCTTGCAAACTGAGATTGGGATTGCAGATGGGGCAGAAGCCAGGTGGAAGGCATGAAAACAAGTGTGGGAGAAGGAATTGAATAAGCTGTGGAGACTGGCAGTGATGAACTGAAGGAGTCAAGGGATGAAATGTGCTTTTTCAAGCTAGAAACAGATCTGGATCTGTGAAGAGACAAATTTACCCTATGATGTGAGTTCATGAAAAACATCATGTGACCCTTTTCAGCAATTTTGGCCAAGTCTATCTGATGGGCTTAGCTAAGTAGTATGTGTACGATGCTTTGAAAACATGTTTAGTATTTAATAATAGCAGCAACTCCTAGATTGTTAAAATGACCATTGTTTATTTTAATAGTTAATAACGAGGTGATGGGTGAACTGCAAGATCAGTGGTTCAGATCAAAATGAGCATGCTATAAAACAGCCCTTGTTTCAGTCTCTGTTCCTACATTTGACTGCAGGTAGGTAGATTGCCGTTCCCATGCAGAGCCCCATTGATAGTACACTGATATTGCACAATTGGAGCCCAAGTCTTGACTTTTTTGGCAGACAACTAGTAAATTTGCTTGCCCATGCCTGCAGTTGCTACAGATCAGATCCTCAATATTCACTCATTCATAAACTAGAACAGCTCCTTCTGTCAATGTAAATACTACATGAATTTACCAAATACAAGTGCATTGATCTATTGTTTTAGGTAAACATGTTCAGCATGTTTTAAAATATTTTTTTTTTTTAAATTCAGAGGATGGTAGTTGTGGTGAGATATCCAAAAGAGTGGAATGAGATTTAGCTCCAGTGGAGAGTGGGTACCATTCTCATCAAAGCAATGGGGTTGTGACTGGAGAGGATAACTTTACTTTCAGGCCAAGACTCCATCGGAGACTCATTAGTAAAGACTGTGCTGCATCAGACCCAATTCTGATCAATGCCCCAGGCATGATCTAGATATTTTTTTTTTGTCAGTGGAGGCTTTTGCACCCTTGATTAAAGTGATATAACCAAGGGCTGAATTTAGAATCAAATTTCAATTGTATTAGGAAGTGACAGTGGACCAGGGACAACCCATGAAATTAATAGCTATTCATTTAAAGTTATCATCCTTTACAGTTTAGCTAATATAGCTGATAATACCAGAGAGAGTTCCAATCCTTTTCTTTTAATTTTATTGCAAACTGTCTGTTCCCAAAAGACAGCAACACTTTAAGATAAAAAATGTCACCGAGAAGCAGTCTTTTTTAACTCTACGTTCTCAAAGACTGGAAAAAGGCGAATGTAGTTCCCATCTTTAAAAAATGGAAGGAGAAGGATCCAGGGAACTACAAGCCAGTCCGCCTCACCTCAGTCCCTGGGAAAATCATGGAGCAGGTCCTCAAGGAACCAGTTCTGAAGCACTTAGAGGAGAGGAAAGTGATCAGGAACAGTCAGCATGGTTTCACCAAGGGCAGGCAATGCCTAACTAACCTAATTGTCTTCTATGATGAGAAACTGGCTCTGTGGATGAGGAGAAAACAATGGATGTATTATTCCATGACTTTAGCAAAGCTTTTGATATGGTCTCCCACAGTATTCTTGCCAGCAAGTTTAAGAAGTATGGGTTGGATAAATGGACTATAAGGTGGATAGAAAGCTGACTAGAAAGCTGGGCTCAATGAGTAGTGATCAATAGCTCCATGTCTAGCTGGCAGTCAGTTTCAAGCAGAGTGCCCCAAGGGTCTGTCCTGAGGCAGGTTTTGTTCAATATCTTCATTAATGATCTGGAGGATGGCATGGACTGCATTCTCAGCAAGTTTGCAGATGACACTAAACTGGGAGGAGTGGTAGATACGCTGGAGGGTAGGGATAGGATACACAGGGACCTAGACAAATTAGAGGATTGAGCCAAAATAAGTCTGATGAGGTTCAACAAGGACAAGTGCAGAATCCTGCACTTAGGACGGAAGAATCTCATGCACTGCTACAGACTAGGGACTGAATGGCTAGGCAGAAATTCTGCAGAAAAGGACCTAGGGGTTACAGTGGATGAGAAGCTGGGTATGAGTCAACAGTGTGCCCTTGTGGCCAAGAAGGCTAACAGCATTTTGGGCTGTATAAGTAAGGGCATTGCCAGCAGATCGAGGGACGTGATCATTCCCCTCTATTCAGCATTGGTGAGACCTCATCTGGAGTACATCTGTGTCCAGTTTTGGGCTCCACGCTACAAGAAAGATGTGGAAAAATTGGAAAGAGTCCAGCGGAGGGCAACAAAAATGATAGTGGGCTGGCGCACATGACTTATGAGGAGACATTGAGGGAACTGGGATTGTTTAGTCTGCAGAACAGAACAATGATGCGGGATTTGATAGCTGCTTTCAACTACCTGAAAGGGGGTTCCAAAGAGGATAGTTCTAGACTGTTCTCAGTGGTAGCAGATGGCAGAACAAGCAGTAATGGTCTCAAGTTGAAGTGGGAGAGGTTTAGGTTGGTTATTAGGAAAAACATTTTCACTAGGAGGATGATGAAACATTGAAATGGGTTACTTAGGGAGGTGGTGGAATCTCCTTCCTTAGAGGTTTTTATGGTCAGGCTTGACAAAGCCCTGGCTGGGTTGATTTAGTTGGGGATTGGACCTGCTTTGAGCAGAGGGTTGGACTAGATGACCTTCTGAGATCCCTTCCAGCTCTGATATTCTATGATTAACTGAAAATCCCATTAGTATCCCAGAGTCCACAACATGAACACAGGCAAGCTGTTTTCTGAGAACTGCCATATGAGTAACAGCTGATAGATTGTTGTGTGTGTTAAGTAGGGTCGATATGAAAGGAAAACCTGAATGGTAGGTTTGTTGAGTGCTGGAGGTTGCTCAGGTTTTGTGAAGAATGTTTATTACTCAAAAGTGGAGCCTTTCAAAACAGCACAATTCATTACCATGTGATATTGGTATGCACTGTGTCAACCCTCAGCTGCTAAGCAAACACATTTATAAACGCACAATGCCCTTCAAAGTAAAGGTCATCAGATGTGTAGTTTTCTATTATAATATTTGCATCATTCCATTTTGACAAAAACCCTTGTTTTGCTCAATAAGCATTGGCTATGGTCATAGTGGACCGACTTTTTAGTTTTTTATTTCCCCAGCAGAATACTTGTTGTTTAGCTTTTGAGGCTATTTAAGCAGTTTTAGAAATTTAATAGAAATCCCAAACATTTAGTTCAAAAGCTTTGTATTTTAATTCCAGTCAGTTAACACTGCATTGTTTCTAACATTCTTAGCCAAAATCCCAACCAAATCTGAATGGTTCCTTTTGCTTTCCCAGTTTTTTGTGCCAAAAGACTTTAGTACTGTTATACCCTGCATGCAGAAATAGGCATTGATTACAGTGAATCCCTGTTACTGCTGTCTCTCCATGTTTATGGCTGAGATAGCAATTCATAACACTGGAACAAAAGCCAGCTGCCACGGAAAGGGAAAGAAATTTTTTTTGCATTGCATGCCCCAGGTTTTTGCTGCACCATAACTTTTAGGTGTGCTCTGTTGAATTTGACATGTCCAGGAAATAGTGGCTGCCAATTTCACAATTTCCCATTTCTGCTACATAAAAATAAATAAATAAACAAAGAGGAGACATAAAGAAGTGTTGAAGGCAGCAGTGACTTGGCATGAAACTCATGATGTAATACAGCTGTAACGATAATATTTCAATTATTTCCTCCAGACCTTTCTTTTCAGGACAAAATACATAGAGAATCACATTTTGTGCTGATTTACTCCACTCCCTCATCAAGGAGGGCATTTATTTACTCTCTAAAAGGGTTACTCGTACCTTTTCTTATAACATCCTATTTATATCTTCTAATAATCGGTTAACAAGGATCTTATAATTTATTTTATACATGGTACTGTATGTTTCCCTTTGAAGGAAATAGACTGTTTCTAAGCAAATATTCACTTCATTAGTATCAAATTATGTTTCTTTTTTTCTCCCCTTCACTGCGTTCTTTAGCAAAGTTAGCATATCAGTTTCAGAGTACTCAATGGGGGTCATATGAATCTCTCTTGCTTGCATTCAAAACCATTTTGCTTCTAGCCCAGTCCTAGAGAATCTCCCTTGAGACTGAAGTACTAAGTTTTTGCCAGTAGCTTGTTCCAGAAAAAATGCTGATGTAAACTTTTCTTTTCCTTGCTCCTTGCTTATGTCATGATAGTGAACTAATTCATGAACTCCTATCTCTTTGCTTATTCAGCTGCAAGTTGAGATCACTGATGTCAGCGGCAAAAGTATTGAAGGCCCAGTCCTTCTAGATATCATTGTTATTGATCAGAATGACAACAGACCCATCTTCAGGGAAGGACCGTACGTTGGACATGTCATGGAAGGGTCACCTACAGGTATGGTGACATCATTCGTGCTTCTGTAAACTACTGTATGTTTTATAGGCCATATACTGCTTTCTGATAACTGCACATTTGTTCCATTGCAGAAGGATACTTGCTGATTGTGTGTGATGGGTGTGGCTCGTTAAGTTCTCCCTGCCTTTTGGGCAGAGAGTAATTGTCCCTGGGATGCTGCAGGGAAAACCTAGAAACAATATAGTTTTGAGAAGGAAGCTCAGTCTGAGGTTTTGTTACTTTTATCTGAGTTATCAATAGAGGCAAACTGCAGGATGGGATTAAGGTTGGGATTGAACACATCCCATATTGATTCAGCTCAGGTAGGAACTCTACCTGTTTCACAGTCAGATTGTCTCCTGTGCCTGTGATAGGTAAATGACGAGAATAAATAGAATGCATATTGAGAAATATGCTGATATCATAGGGCTTGTTGAGATATTGCAACACTGTACATATTTGAACACTGATAAAATAAAAATACACCATGTAGACTAGAGCCAGTATGAACATTTTCTGATAATTTCTAATGTAGATTTGACGATGCTCATGTGTGCTTTTCATGGCATTATCTGTAAAACTAGGGGGTCTTAGAACATATGTCCTTGCCAAATTCCAACTTGGTTACCCAGACTCTCTATCTAAATTCCTCCTACAGTTACAGCTCAATGTATTTCTCTTCAGTTCCTGCCCTCAGATGTTGTGCAAAGTAGTGAGTTGTTCAACAGCTGTTGTATTCCAGTGCAGAGGTATCCCCACTTCGATTGTGAATGCTAATTATATTATCAGAAAATATAAATGAGTTAATTCTGATCTCATTGAAACCTGTGCAAGCTAGGGGAAATGCCTGTTAAAATCACTAGAGTGACAGTGGTGGGAGATTATGATTGGGCCATACATCTGTATGTGTGTGTGTATATATATATTGATATAGATATGTACATATATCAAATAAAGAGCTAAATCCTGTAGTCCTTAGTGGGAGCTGTGGCTGGATGAAGACTGCAGGATTGTCCTATGTTTTAACAGATTTGGCTATAGACGCACTAGAATCTTTCAGGATGAAGACTGAAATCAAATATATTGTACCATTATGAACAATTAACATTAATTTCACTTTTATATAGGGTGTGAACTGGGAAAATCATTTTGTACTCCCTCTTTAATATATTAAAGCTTTGGTAAGCCTATATATTAATCTTTCTTCAAACTTTATCATTGGTGGAGCTTTTAGGAATCATCTGACCAAAGCAGCAATTATATGTACTAGTACATGGTTATGCTTCCCAGCTTGGCTTTGGACTTGAATTGCATTATAAATTGCTATTCCATAAGATTAACACAGAGAGGTATTAAGATAAATGTGTGATGCTGAATATTGCAATATTTAACAAGCAGGCTAAGAACCAATGGGACAATTTTAAAAAATTGGCCAAATTTTCATTCTAACCAGAGATAAATTAGAGTCCTGTTTAGAAGTGTAGTATAGTTATCCAAGTGGAAAATCAACTATTTTCTAACATTGTTTTCTGTATAGTTCAGATTTTAGTGAACTGTAAAGAATCCAAAACAAATCTTCCCGAAAGTTCCCCTTTACTTTCCCCTCCTTCCGCACCCCATTGTAATGGAATTAATGAAACAAGAGTTTCATGGCTATTGACTGCATATGCACAGCTGTCAGAGTTCCTCTGAAATTCCATTGTACAAACTAATCAATAGTACATAACGGAGTATGACTACTTAATGAGATCAAGTGACCGGTTTCAATGCATTTTTTAAATGTAGACTGCAATGTAAGCAGTTTCTGAGTATGCATAGTTAAATCTATCATCCACAATGCCTGCTAATGACTTCCATTATTTTCTACAGACAACTCTGTGCTGTTTAGGAATCACGGTTAACAACCACAACAACCCAACATCCTTCACAGTTGATTTCAAACATGCAAACCAGCAAAGCCTTTAAATATTTTGAAAATAGATCAGATGGCAAGGACTCCAGAGCCAGTGGAAGCAAATTTCTGCAAATCCATATTTATAGGGTTTTTTTTTTGGGGGGGAGGGGTAGAGAGACAACTCCTGGCTTTAAAAATAAATCCTGGAGATTCTTTTCCCTCGGTTCCTCAGCAAGAGGAAAATAGGTTCATTTTTTATTTTATTTTTTTAACTTCCAAAATAAACACAAAAAGTAATTGGTACTGGAGACACAATTTTATCCACTATACAGGTTACATTCTGATAATTATTCTCTTTCTCAGTGTGCACACTTATCGTTAAAGCGCTCGCTTGCATCAGGGTGTGATGTTCTAGAAATCTGTATCTCTAGCACACCCGGCAGGTTATCTGTCTGTGTGCAGTTTAGCCCTCTGGCTGAGATGTTTCCAAGTCCAACCCCTTTGGGCTCAAACTGGTAATCACAGTCTCTTAACAAATCTACCTTTCTCTGGGCTCCATCTTCAGTTTCCTTCAGCTACTCCAGATTTTTATTCCCCAGTTCTGATGTTGAGCACTTGCCTCTCAGAATGAGTCTTGCTGAGGTCTCGGCTTGCATGCAGGCTCTGGCTCTGGCAGTTCTAGAAGAGTCCCTCTTCTCTCTGTCATTCCTCCCTTCAGAGTGCACTCTTTTCCCTTTCATAGGGCCCAGGTGCCCATTAAGTTATTATCTGATGTCTCCAACTCCTTACCCTCTGGCTCAGGGGCAGCTAATTGGGTACATCTATTGTACCTGTGCCCTAATTAATTGATTATTAACTCCCTTCCAGCCTTTGATAGGGCTTCACCCCATCACACTCTTACTTGGGGAAGATATAACTGCTTTACACAAGCTTAGTGCTAAAATTGAGACATGTTCTGATTTCTGTTAATTCCTACAGTGAAGAACAACAATCAACATGGAAAATATATATTAGTTGGTTTCAAAATATTTAGTGAGTGTGGTGAAAGAGACTATAACTTGGGTTATTAGGAGGAAACTGAGGGAGAAAATTTTTTGGCTAGGCATCAAGAAATGCAACCTGAAAGCTCTTAGGCTGTGGAATAGTCTTTCATGGGACATTACTGAATCATTTTTGTCTGCAACATTTACATTAAATTAGAATGGCCAACGCACTCATGCGGCAGTTTTATATTGACAGGAAATGGAGCCCATTGTGCTTAGCACTGTACAAATATGGAACAAAAAGAAGGTCCTCACCCTAAGAAACTTACAATCTAAGTATAAGACAAGAGAAGGATATGGTTGTGGGAATACGAGGATACAATATTGGCTGACAGGATAGACAGTGGTCTCTGCACTGCCAATGCCTTCCTGCTGTCAAGTTTCTTGAGGGTCATGATTTAGACTTGGTGTGGAAGACCCCCATGGCCAATCCATCTCCAATCTAATGTTTCTATAATTACTTTCCCCAGCCATTTGAAGTCCTGACGTGCCTTGTTAGCATTTTGTCTTGTCACATCGGACAAGAGAGTGCATTTACTTTTATTTATAGATTGTGCAGTGATCCCTAATATAAGCATTGAGTGCAGCTGCAGAGCCATAGCAATGCATTTGAACAAGAAATCATAGAAGATGAGGGTTGGAAGGGACCTCAGGAGGTCATCTAGTCCAACTCCCTGCTCAAAGCAGGACCAAATCCCCAGACAGATTTTTACCCCAGTTCCCTAAATGGCCTAGTCAAGGATTGAACTCACAACCCTGAGTTTAATAGGCCAATGCTCAAACCACTGAGCTATCCCTCCCCCTAATCAGAGCTCTGAGAGAGAGAGGAAAAGTAAGGTACTTGTGAAGCGCTACAAAGGGATCTCACAAAACTGGGTGACTGGGCAACAAAATGGCAGATGAAATTAAATGTTGATAAATGCAAAGGAATGCACATTGGAAAACATATTCCCAACTATACATATAAAATGATGGGATCTAAATTAGCTGTTACCACTCAGGAAAGAGATCTTGGAGTCATTGTGGATAGTTCTCTGCAGGGCCGCCCAGAGGATTCCTGGGGCCGTCGGCGGCAGGCGGCTCCGGTGGACCTCCTGCAGGCGTGCCTGTGGAGGGTCCACTGGTCCCGCGGCTCCAGTGGAGCATCTGCAGGCATGCCTGCGGGAAGTCCACCGGAGCTGCAGGACCGGCAAGCAGCAGGGCTCCCCCTGCGTGGTGAAATGTCTAGAGCCGGCCCTGTTCGGCGGCGAGGGGCCCTTCCGTTCTGGGACCCACCGCCGAAGTGCTCCTAAGACCCGTGGCGGGGGCCCTCCACCAGCGAATTACCGCTGAAGTGGGACCCGCTGCCGAAGTGCAGCCCGCTCTTCGGCGGTAATTCGGTGGCGGGGGACCCCTGCTACGGGTCTTCGGGGCACTTCGGCGGCGGGTCCCGGAACGGAAGGGCCCCCCACCGCTGAGTTACCACTGAAGGCCGGGTTGCACTTTGGCGGCAGATCCCGCTTTGGTGGTAATTCGCTGGCGAGGGGTCCTCCCCCCAGAGCTGAAGGTCCCCCCCGCCGGCAAAGACCAGGAGCGGAAGAAGCTCTGGGGCCCAGCCCCTCAAGAGTTTTCTGGGCCCCCTGGAGCAAGTGAAGGACCTCACCCTAGGGCCCCACAAAAATTCTTGTAGGGGCCCTTGCAGAGCCCGGGGCCTGGGGCAAATTGCCCCTCTTGCCCCCCCCCTGGGCGGCTCTCGTTCTCTGAAAACATCCACTTGATGTACAGGGGCAGTCAAAAAAGCAAACAGAATGTTGGGAATCATTAAAGAAGGGATAGATAATAAGACGGAAAATATCATATTGCCTTTATATAAATCCCTGGTACACCCACATTTTGAATACTTTGTGCAAATGTGGTCAAAAAAGATATATTGGAATTGGAAAAGGTTCGGAAAAGGGCAACAAAAATGATTGAGGGTATGGAATGCGTTCTGTATGAGGAGAGATTAATAAGATTGGGACCTCTCAGCTTTGAGATGACTCCAGAAATGACTAAGAAGGAGGTTATGATAGAGGTCCATAAAATCAATCATGACTGGTATGGAGGAAGTAAATAAGGAAGTATTGTTTTTTCCTTCTCATAACACAAGACTAGGGGTCATCAAATGAAATTAATAGGCAGCAGGTTTAAAACAAAGGGAAGTATTTTTTCACACAACACACAGTCAACCTGTGGAACTCACTGCCAGGGATGTTGTGAAGGCCAAGACTATCACAGAGTTCCAAAAAAAACTAGATAAGTTCATGGAGTATAGGTCCATCAATGGCTATTGGCCAGGATGGGCAGGGATGGTGTCCCTAGCCTTTGTTTGCCAGAAGCTGGGAATGGGCGACAGGGGATGGGTCACTTGATGATTACGTGTTCTGTTCATTCCCTCTGGGGCACATGGTATTGGCCACTGTTGGAAGACAGGATACTGGGCTAGATGGACCTTTGATCTGACCCGGTATGGCCATTCTTATGTTCTTATATTCACTGTAGATTTAACTTATCTTTGCCAAAACCTCACATCCCAATGAGAGAAAATGGCTCAGTCTAGATGTGTATAAGTGGAAGGCTGTAAAGCATTAGATGTCATTGAAAACTACTAGAATAAACTAAAATATAACCAAACAGTATGAGGTTGTCAGCCGAAGTGCTGAGTGAGGCAGGTATCCAACAGAGACCACATTAGATGAGTCAGCATTCCTGTGGTGCCCCAACTCAGTAAATGCACATTTTAAGAGACTGTAACAAATTAGGCTGAGCTCCTGCAGACCCCGTCAATTCAGCATGTTGCTTTAGCAATCTGTTGGAACTCTGCCTCTTTCAATACGCAAACCTTCAGAAATTTTTGAATATGAAGCAAAACTTGCCATGTGCACATGAGCAGTTCCATCTTAACATTAGGGTACAGTTCAGACAAACACCCACCTACCCCACTAATTTTGCTTGGGGGAGGAAAAAAAAAGAACCTGCACTCATTACATGCCTTTTTTGCAAGAGCTAATTCGGTCAAAACCAAGCCAGTTTTCATCCCAGTGTTCTATGGCATTTCTCCTCAGTGAGGTTTATTTCCTTGGCAAATTTCAATTATCAGCCCCTCTCCCTCATTTAGGTGCTAAAGATATTCAAAAGATAAGATGCAAGCATTGTTATATTAGCAAACAAAAGCAATGTTTAGGAGGAGGTAAGGTTGCGTTGTGACATGACAGGCCAATCCACCTGAAAAGTATGGAAATATGAAGTTAAAGGAAAATAACTGTGCATTCCTTGACACCCTCAGAATGACAAGAGTGTGCTCCAATATTCCATAAGACTTTCTTTTTTACTGCTACCTCCAACAGGTACCAAAACACACAGTGTACCCCAACTTAAATTTAAACTTGCTGTCTAAACTTGCTCTTATGATTTTATGTCAATGATATCAACAGATCAGCACATCCAACCATCATACATTGCATGTATTGGAGAAAGGTCTGCCATTTTTTGTTTGTTTGGGGTTTTTTGTTGCTCTGACAGAGGAAGGGCTTAAGGATGATCACTTATACATTAAAGGATGAAGCTTTGATCATGAAGACTAGAGTTTATCCAGGTGAGCTTAATGAAAACTAGAATCCTAAAGCTGCTAGAACTATAGAACTTGTCCTCCTTACACATAACCTGAAGAAAATGAAAGAAGGAAGTCTGCATACAACCATCTTGGTGTACAGAAGATGAACACCACCTTTTGCTCCAGGAAGGTAATAGAGGTTGAAGATCAAAATTGAATAGGGTCCGTTAGCTCACTTTAAGAGCTATAAGGATATTATTGTACACTACTTCAGGGCAAACTATGGAACTATTAGGTCCAGAAATTTGGAGAGCATAAATGGTGAAGACCTGTTGATGATCTGACCACAAGGTCAGAGATCTCAGAATGCTAGCACATAACAACGCACAGGCAAAAATAATGTGCTGAGTAATATATCTTGTGCCCAGACACAATCCTGAAATCTGAGTCAAGGGAACTGATGAGAAAGTGCCAGGCTGACAATCTATACTGAAAAGGAAAGAATTAAATATAAACTTGTCAGGCAAAATTATTACATTGCTTAAAAGTTTTAAAAGTCATGCGAAGTATGAATCTCATACATAGCTGAGTTGATTTGCAAAAGTTTGCATAGCAAGTTTCTGAAAGATCAAAGCAGTTGTGGAAATAGGATTAGTATAATTGGTTTTGTATTTGTATTTTCAACTTTATGGGTCAATTCAAGAGGAAAAAGGAATTGCAATGTGTTAAACTATTGTTGCATATCACAAGTGGAATTCAGTAAACAAAAAGGTGTATTAAATACTCAGCTGAAAGACTGTAGAGAAGAGATATGTGGACAAGACTTGATGAAGGACTGAGGACATTGATTTACAATGAGAAGACTGGCATCTATTATGGAGTGTAGTATAATATAGTTGTTTTTATGTGATAATAAGGACAAACACACTTTGTTATGCTGTGCCTGAATCGAAGGCAAGACAAGGCTTCCAAGTATGATATATTTAAACTAGAAATTTATATGTATTTTTATTTGTTTAGTATGACTATGCACTGACAATGTCTGGGGATTGGTCCTGGTTTGAGCAGGGGTTTGGACTAGATGACCTCCTGATTTTCTATGATTCTATGTTAGAGTTGCCATGCTTAATCCCAGAAATGGCTGTATTTTAGTGGTGCATGAAGTGATTCCTGTGTAATGAAAGCCACATTTTCAGATGGACCTCAATCTGGCCTCCATGTTTTTGGGATTGGTGGAGCAGAAGGAGTGCAATTTTGTCCTTACTAATAATTACACTTTCTATATTGAACCCACAATGAATTATGGACACAAACAGCTGGTTAGGCCTCTACAATGTTAGCATCTTCATCTTACTGAAGGAGCAAAAAATTGAGTCCAGTTATTTGTGAATGAAAAATTGCGCATACATTAAATGGAAGCCGCTTCTCAAAACCTGAGACAGAGCTTATAATTTAGTTTGTAACGTGCATTAGGATCTTCTGGATGAAAAGTGCTATACACGCATATTTCCCTATAGATTTTTCTTGCATGGAATTAATTTGTAACATAAGATACCTGTGGTGTTGTGTAGACTGGTGATTTTTCTTGGGACTAGCCAACTGTCAAAATCTTACAAAAACAATTCTAAAAGTCATAGCAAACTTGGCTTCCATTAGAAGCGTCCAATCCTGGACATACTGCAAGTTTGGTAGTCACCTGATCAGGATAATCTGTACGTGAAAAATAATCTTTGTTCAGTTGTTTTGTTTTAATGTTGATTTCTAGTTCCCAGAGAACTGTCCCTAGTTCCCATAAAAGACTGAGTGTATGTAACATTAGCATTCAATATATGAGCCTGATCCACTGATATCAATGGGAGTCTTTCCACTGACTTCAGTAGGCTTTGGATCAAGCTCAGCATACTTTATACTGCTATAAAGTATAGCATACTTTATACTAACGTAACCTTTTTACATATTGTGACCTTGTGTTAAATAGGGAAAAGTTTTGAGGTCCGCTTCCTATGAGACCCTGTCCCATGCACCCATTGAGAAAAGAGCATGTCCAGTACCACCCTAGACCTGGTCACAAGCCACCAGATTGAGAACCCACTTGCTATGGCAAAACCTAGGTCAATAGCCTTATGGATTGCAGGAGAGTGGTCACCTGGAAATTTCTGACAATTTCCAGCTGATGAAAAGTTTTTGTTTTCCACTTTGGGCTGGTTAAATGAACTTAGCTGACATCTCATTTCATTCACCTGAGGCATTTAGCAGAAATGATTCTGAACACATTTCACTTGTTTAGGCAACTTGTAATAATATGTTAAAAGCCCAATGGGTTAAAAGCCTAACCACAAAGGTGGAGAAAATTGCTTGTGAATTGCATTAAAAACAGCAACTTGTTTTCCATTAAGCACAGTAGCCTGAATACATTGCATTCCAACTGAGGAGCCCTAGAGCAGAACTGATAGACGATGTCTGTAAATAATTATTGGAAATAAAGGGACATTTAAAGTGGCACACGGAACGACATTAAGCACAATAGCCCAGAGGAACGTTCAATATCATAAAATAATAATTTGTAAAAATGGATAAGGCATGAGGAATGGTTTAGATCACTGAGCATGTATTATTGATATCCACATGCTATATAATTGTATGTTGCTATCGTTCAGACAAATGAAAATTGGGTTATAGAGATATTTCCTCTTATCAAATACAGCATGCAAGGCTGCCTTTTTTTTCAGTTAGCCTAATAACAACAACAAAGTTGATGCAAAAATGAATATAAATGAGATTGCATATGGAAGATGAAAATCAAAAGACATTTGCAAAGGTAAACCGCATGAAGATATATCTGGAGAAGTTGGCAGAATCAGTTAGTCATTTTTTTCCCCATATACACATTGCAGTGATCTTTGTTTGATGTATGTCTCAAGGATTATAATAATATTTCCCCGCAGTGTATTTTTTTTTTTACTTTGTGATCATTGTTGATGTGCAGAAAAAAACCAGGACAACTTAAGCTTTAAAATGACTAAAATTGCATTGAATTTGGTGAGCTCCGCAGGCTTGCTTCTTGCCTGTGACTTGTGATTCCAACAACCTGGGGAAAAACTACAGGGGTTCTCTTAAGAGCTTTCCTGCAGCCAGCTGATAGAAAAGACAAAATTTTAATAAAGAGCTTCCAGCAGAGGAGAACATTCAAGGATTATGTTTCTTTATGACTAGGTGAAACCAGGAAACAGTAGAATCAGGTATTTTCTAAGGGCCTCTGATTCTTCTTCCACCAGTGTCAAGACCACCTTTTTCTTTCTTTCATGCATTCTTTCAATCACAGAAGTTACTGACATTCTGCACACATGGATTGCAGAGTTTTACGGCATTTCCATTGTATTTTGAAAATAAGTAAATTCCTCCTAGAAGACTGAAATAATGGAAGAGTTCTTGATTTCAGACCCAAAACAACACAAACTCGGCACAAGAGGGAGATATTCACACCAAGCACAGGACTGTGCAACTGTTAAATCCACAAAATAGGGCTCAAGTGAGAATTAAGTGGCACATACTCCTTATGCTGGTTTTCTGCTTTGGGGATAATTTCACTCCAAGTGAGACTGGGAAATCTGCAATTTTTTTGTGATACACATTTATGAAAAATATTCAGTCAAACTTACTCAGTGGAAACATTTCACTGAACAGAATATTGCCTACAACAAAGTACATTGGTGTCGGTAATTTTAAAACCATTTTGAATAGCGTGTGATGGGGTATACTAAACCCCACACTGGACAACAAGGGGTCAATGAGCTCAGGTCTGGGCTCAGGCAACTCTGCACCACCACACCTGCCAGGCATGAACAGGCTGCAGAAGTTGCTTAAAAGGAAGCAGAACAGCACTCTTGTTGGCAGATCAAGGGAGAGAACAGACTTCAGCCCTCAGCTCCTGAGGAAAGAGCTGACTGAAGGCAGGAACTTCCCAGACAACCACTGCCTGAAGGCCCCTCCCTGAGAGAAGTGAGGGCCAGATTCTGACACACCCTGAGAGGGAATCATTCCCATCTGTTTCTTAACTCCATTTATTTGTGTTAATTCCCTTTGCCTTCTGTTCATGAACTACCCCAGAATGAGACAGACTTTGAAGTAACCTGGGTGGAGGGTCAAATCACAGAAAGAGGCAGGTCACCACAGAGGCAGAGCAGCCATTGTCAGGAGACCCCCAACAAAGAGAGAGCTGCTATGCCATACTTTGCCACAGGGAGGCACCAGCAGTAAGTCGACACCTTCACAATAGATCTTGACCATAATGGGAGAACAAAATACGAAACATGTGAATCAAGAACTGAAGAAAATATAAATGAAGCGATAAGAAACATTGTTGCTACGTCTTAAACTGTCATTTTCAGGAAATTACACAATACAAGTATTGCAGATACTAATGATGGTCTCTCATTAAAACAATTAAAAAACAAGTTGAAGACAACATCAAAAGCAATTTTCTGTGTTTAACACTTTATAATGCAAATCAAATTGTTATGAATTCTTTTGATGTGACTTGTGATACGGTGAATCACAATGAATACTTGTAGGGGTTCACGAAAATGACAGGAGTATTCCCAATGGATTTCCAAAGGAAGATTCCAAAAAGGTAGATTTACTTTTCATAAGTAACGTAGAAGTTTGCACCTTGATATTCCACTGTAGGGATATACTGTATGGTGAAGGATTGTTGCTAAATATAGTGAGAGAGTGAAAAATAAAATATTGCTCTTGGTAATAAATTGCATTTGTAAGATTCTAACCATGTTGTAAATAGAATAATTGATTCTGTCCATCTACATATGTTGGTACCAATTTAAAAGGTCACGTTCTGCTAACACCCAGAAGTGAAAAGTGTGATTCTTTTCACTTTTCCTGTTTTGCATTAATTTAACCCTAATGACTTCAGTGGAGCTGCTCCTGGGTTTATACTGGTGTAAGTGAAAGAATCATCAAGCCCCAACAATTGTTTTATTTGTTCTTTTTGCCAGATAAGGATTGTAAATAACACAATGTTGCCTTGTAAAATGTATGTCTGTCCCAGAGCTTCTTAAGAGGGCACAAATTTTGGAAAGCGGATAGACTATCAGGACCAGACGCCTTGTTTTCACCTAGGACTAACAATATTTCTGAAAAACTGCAACCTACGGTAGAATGTCTCTTATATGGGGCTTTACCAGTTTTCGATTTCTAAGGTATTTTAACAGATGCCAGTCAGTATCTGCTCAGACAAATATAAGAGGTGCCCAGGCCCCAAACATTTGTAATGCCGATATTTTGGTTTTCAAATTCAGCTGCCAACCAGCAGCCAATAGAATAATCACATAAGACTGTTTCAATAGTTGGAGGACTCTCTCTCTCAGGAGATATTGGAGATTCTATATATTTATTATTATTATTATCCCTCATTATTACATCATGCCTTTTTTAAACAAACAGCCTTTACAACATATCAGGTCTCTAAGCATAAAAAGGGGGAATGTTGCTGTCTAAAATACCTATGAGGCACCAATAAATCCCAATCACGAACTGACTCTGTAGGTTTGGGTAGTCAGGATTTTTGTTAAATCCTCTGCAGAATTCCTGCATTTTAGATGTCAAATGCGCTTGCTCTCCTTTGACTTTCCTGAAAATTCTCACAGCGCTTGAGTCTCCTGGAGGTCACTGCTCATGATGTCTTGAACGCCTCGTGTGTTCTTGAGTTGCTTATTCAGACCCTTAAGGATCACTCCAAGTGCTCCAACGACCACTGGGTTCTTCTCTGATCTCGTTTCCCTTGATTGTTCCACTTTGTGGCAGAGTTCTTCTTCTTCTCTTGTTTCTTTTATTTATATATATAATATTTCCATCTGCTGGTATGGCAGTATCAATTAACATTGTAGGAAAGACGACAAATGAGACAAAAACTACATCAGGCCTTTTGACCTGCACCATTTGGTCTGTGACAATTGCCAGATCCCATAAAATCTTAGCCTCTACATTCTCTAGAGCGCTTTCAATCTGCTGGTCATAATCCCGCATGGTGCATTTAAATCCATACTTGCTGCAGAGGCACCAGTGCAGACACTTGGCGACCTCATTGTGTCTGTTCATATATTCTCTCCAAGCTAGGCTCTTGCAGGCATGCAACACGTGCTCCATTGTCTGCCCTTTTCGGAACACAGTCTGCATTTGGGGAGCAGTTCTGTCAGTCAGTTTTGTTTTGAAAGTAATTAAGCCTTAAGGATGGCTCTTGTGCACTCATAATTAGGCTCACTGTGTCTCTTTTGTGGTATCTTTCTACAGGCCATGAAGTCATTAATCTTCAAACACTAATTATTTTATTATTACTATTCATAATAAACTTGTACTGCAGTAGTGCCTAGTAACATATATCTATTTATGTTGCTTTGATGATAAACTCCTCAAGGCAGAGACTGTCTTTTGATGCGTTTGTACAATGCCTAGAACAATGGTCTGTGGTCCTGGTCTGTGACCTGGATCCCTATAAGCAATCATATAATAACATCACCCTTCATCCCAAATCTCCAATGAAGTCAAAATAAGTGTGTGTGCATATAAATAATATAGGGTGGTGTAACAGTAACTAGGGGGATGTGATATCCGTATAGATACGGAGACCATTCCAGTTTTCTAATCTGTCTTGAACTCATGCACATTGGAGTTGGGCAAGACTTGTTAGAGCATCCTATCCCTAACAAGTGCCTAGCCAAGCCACTGTGCTCAGCCCAGTCCATCTTGAGCAAATTTAAATAATCTCAAGTGTAGCAATTTGCAGCTAAAAGAAATGCTATGTAAAAGACTGGAAGCAGTAGTCTGCGGTTCACTCCAGGGTTCAGTTATGCTTGGCTCTCCACAGAAATGGGTTAGATTGAGGAAAAGCTCCAGATTGCCTCAGGAGCAGAGGTCGGTATTGGAGGCTGTGTGTAAGAACAAAAGAAATTGCAAAAAGCCCTTTGTTGTTTAACTTTGTTTGTGAATAGATGATTTGTTTGTGCACTGCACCTAAGATTAAAATAGCCTGTCATCTTCTGCAGCTCTACCCCGCACAATAATATACCAACAGTAATAGGCACCTGACTTGAACAATGTTAATTGTCCAGGATACAGAACACATGATATTTTTATGCCATAGCATTTCATGTAGAAAAATTACTTCACTGTAATATACTTCCAGGCATAGAGCTATCAAAGCAACGATGTTTAGTTGCTTGGCATATATTTACATTATACCATTGGTTTATTAATTAGAAATAAGCATATTTCTTAATTAAAGAACAAATGAATTTTTAAGGAAGTAGTGGACTCCCTTCTGGGTATTGAAGATCAGGGACTCAAGTTTGTTTGTATAATTCTGTATCTAATTCTTTGCACAGGGAATTTTATTTATGCATTAGCTCAGCTAGCAGGGATTTTATGTATCTGTTTATGCATCTGTCTGTATGCCCTCTGAGGGGCAGGGTGTGCTTAAAAGATTCAAATGACTTGAACGCAAGGGATATCATTCATCCATATAATCAGTTAATTGAAAGGTGCTTCAGCATAGTTAAGACAGCGTCAAAGAAGATGAACCTGAAGAAACATATTTACATGCATGACATATTCCAGAATAGGATGGTATCTCATTCCATTGTTGATATGCTACTGGCTGTACCAGATCTCACTCTTTTCTTGTTTCTATAGATGTAAATTACAGGTTTTATATTTCGCCTTTCCATCTCCTGTGTGCAGAATGCCAGCCCTGCAGGCTGCTTGGTGAGTTGTACTGTAAGTCAGTTGCCTGTCAGCTTCCACCCAACTATATTTCTTTTGAGTCCTTTACTGTGCATGTGGAGGGTGATAAATCCGAACAGCTTGCAATCATGTGCCATAAATTTATAATCTGATTCAGAGATTGATGAGCTTTGATACATTAGGTGTGGGTCTAGCCCCTGCGCTGTCCTCCCCTTCAAATGGATGTAAATCCAACTATTGTGTTGCCAAGTGTTATAACAATAGAACATCATTTCCTGTGACAGTAATAATATGGTGCAGTCAGTACTCAAAATGCTCGGTTGAGAAAGGCCTATAAATTGCCAGTGTAGGTGGGATTAGTCTGCCCTAGCATGGGGTGCTAGTATCAGTCAACAGAGAAATCCACACTACCTTTATTATCAGAGAACATGTCTACCTGAATGCACAATGGATTGTTTGAGGATGATGGGATTATTTATTCCTATGCTGGTTACTCTGAATTTTCTAATATTGTTTTAAAGAGAGAGTGTCAGCTACTTTTAGGATCCAAAATTTTGAATATCTATTTTTTAAAAAAACATGGTGTCATAAACAGATAGCTAAGGGTTAATGTTCTTTTACCTGTAAAAGGGTTAACACAGGGAACCTGAAACACCTGACCGGAGGACCAATCAGGAAACAAGACTTTTTCAAATGTGGGTGGAGGGAAGTTTTGGGTGTGAGTTCTTTGTCTTGTGTCTGTGCCCTCTAGGCTCTGAGAGTGTTTTTTCTTTCTCCTGCCTTTCTAATCTTCTGTTTCCAAGTTGTAAGTACAAAGATAGTAAGACAATAGGTTTATATTGTTTTCTTTTGTATTTACATGTGTGTAGTTGCTGGAGTGTTTTGAATTGTATTCTTTTTTAATAAGGCTGTTTATTTATTTTTTTCTTTTAAGCAAATGACCCTGTATTTGTCACCTTAATACAGAGAGACCATTTTTATGTCCTTTTCTTTCTTTTTATATAAAGCTTTCTTTTTAAGACCTGTTTGAGTTTTTTCACTGGTTAAGGCTAAGGGACGAAGGGAGAGGGAAATCTCTTTGTGTTAGATTTACCATATTTTGGACGCTAAGGTCCAGATCTGGGAAAAAATGTAATGACACATGGGGATGGGGGTTTCCCCACCCTCCTTCTTTTCCCCAAAGACTATTTTTTGAAATGTTCATGAAACAGGGGTTTGGTGTACATGAGCCCCTATGGAACAGTGAGTCTATGCAACAGTCCAGAATTTAGGCATAGAACAGGACAGTGAAACTGACTGCAAAAGAAAGTAACTGACAAGGTGAAATGAGTAAAATGCAAAAAGTAAACAAAAGAGCAAAAAAGGAAAAGTAGATTTTTCAAGTTTGTTTAGTTTAGTTCATTTATAGTAATATTCATCCCTTAATATTTACAGTATTGTAAAACTATTGGGACAGATTTGGGGAAAAATGCATGTGCAGAAAGTATTGCTTATTTTGTCTATGCAATGTATTCATTTGAATGTGCAATTTAGGTATAGTGAATGTCCATTTGTGTATGAAAATATTCAATTTGTGAACACAATTGTGGCTGCAAACACACTTCTGTCTGGTTGCTTTCAACAATTATCCATCAAAGAGAGATGGAAAATAAAATATGCATGCTCTTGTTTGTATGTGGTTTTGAAAATCAGGCCCTTTGTTACCAAGTGAGCACCACCAGTTGTGCTTTACACTGCATAACACTGATGCAACTGTCTTCCTTATCTCAAGAATATTGCAGAACAAACTAACGGCTTAAGTTTATATTCCTTGCAGAGCTGCCATTTACACTGAAGTCCGTGTATGTACTGGATGTGCAAAGAAAGCAGGATCAGGCTCTGAATCAAGCACAGACAGTAGAGTTCAGAAGACACGGGACAAAGGGTGAAGGTGGAAGCTCAAAGTGATGCAATTTTTTATTTTATCCATCTATTTTTGGTGGATAATTGTTGAAAGCTGTTGGTAAGAAGTATGTTTTAAAGATGCACTTGAAAGACTAGAGAGGGACATTACTGAATGCAATGATTCTGCTTTACGGCAACATAAAACACTGATAATTATCTAATACAATGTATTAGCTTTACAGCAATGAATTATTCTATCACTGATCACTTCTGCGATTGATATCCAAAGGAAGTCTTACAAGTGGTTAATTAGTTCCAAGTTACACTATGTTTAAAATTTCTTGTAGCAGAAGGAAAAGCCTTTTGGTTTAATTTAAGAGTCAGGAGATCTAGGTTTTCACTCACCTGTGTCACCTTGAGATCTCACTTTAATTTCTCTGACTCAATTTACCCATCTGTAAAATAAGAGTGTGATTAGAGCTGCTTCTGAGTTTTTTGATTAAATGTGTTTTAGTCAGAAAATGCCATTTTGGCAAAACTGAAATTGTTCATGGAAGAGTGCCTGTTTTGATTAAACTTTCATTGGTCACCATTAACCTTTTTAGTGAAGAATGAAGCAGAATAGTCATTAAACATCTCAGCCTTCTTGATGTCATCAGCTCTCCTTCTCCATTAAGTAGAGTACCTATACTTTCCTTTGCCTTTCTTGCTCGTCATGTATTTAAAGAACCTCTGCTTGATGCCTTTTATATCCCTTGTTAGGAGTAACTCATTTTGTGCTTTAAACTTTCTGATTTTATCCTTACATTCTTTTGTACTCCTATGTATCAATTTTTTCATGTTTCCACTTAATGTAGGCTTCCTATAACAAATTTAATAGAAAGTGGTAAATAAGGGCAAAGTGTTAGTGTAGCGATATTATAAATAATATATCTGTTCCAGCTACCTCTGTGTTAGAAGCAAAGACTATTTTGTTGGACATCAAATTTATATATTATTAAAGATCAACAGATGCCTCAAATAAAACATTTAAAGCCTATCTTAGGTATCGTTTTCTGAGCAAATTCTTTCTTGCTAAGAACTGGGTCTGTACAGAGGACAGTAGCTCTGTTTCACAAAGGTATGCATGATTTCAAATGTTGGCTTCATTCTGAATGGGAACAAACTCCCCAAATGTGGAAATTCTCCAGGAAGGAACAAAAAAAAATCATTTAGCCTCTGTCAAAACTTTTCATTTGTATTTTGTATTGTATTTTCATATAATACATTTAAAAATGTCTCTGTGAAAAAATCATGTCAAAACAAAAAATGAAAAGCTTTGTTCCAAAACCAGTGGAACAGCGTGTTTTGACATTGGAACTCTCCCCCCCGCCCATTTTATTGCAAACAAAATTCTGGCAAGAAGCAATCCGATACTGCAGCGCATTTCACTTTCGGTAGAACTATACAGTCCCATACTTTAGGGTTCTATCACAGTTTTTCCAACCAGTTCCACCAGGGACATTTAGCTTGATTCTGATTTCATTTACATCTATAGTCTCTATTGCCTTTAGTGTATTTATTCTTGATTTATATTAGTGTAAGTTAGGTCAAAAGCAGCCTATGACTCTGTTTCTTAACAAGCTCCTTATTGTACATGAAATCATAATAACAAATGTACTGTTTTCACAGCATTGTCTTTATAGTGCTAATGATTTCTGATTCTCATGGATTTCCCTAATGGGTTGGCAGCTCTCTTTTAAAGGGAGTTTAGAATTGACAATATTAGTCTATTTAGGTCTAACATTTCCTAGCCTTGATGTATATATCAAAGTCAGTCTAATGAGACAAAGCGTTATGAGTCTCATTCGTGTATAGAGCTAGTCAGAGAATGTATAAAGGCTCAGATTCTCAGGTGATGTAAATCTTTACTTCAGTGGATCTATGCCTAGTTACATCAGCTGATAATTTGGTCCAGAATTATTCTAGTATTCTTCAAAGCATCAGCCACTCATTAGATTTTGAAACTGTTTATTGGTGGAGCAGTATTCAATTGAACAATCATAACTAACAACCCTTTTTTCTCATGCAATTATGATAACATATGCAAATTTCAAATGTTTCTATATTGATTAATTTCAATGACTGTTTACCAAACAAGAAACAAATAAATTATATATGGATTATCCAGTTCTCCATAGATAGTTACTTAAATCAAGCTGTAACACATCATTCTGAAGATTTCAGACCACCTGCAATAAAATAACTTGCCTTACTCATTCATGGCATTAGAGCCTTACATCTAGTGTCTCTGCTTCTCTAAATCGTTTCAGATTTAGTCACAGATGAAAAGTCTGTGCCATTTATAGAAGAGTGGGCTTGAACACAAGACTAGTAGACAGGAACTCTTACGTTCTGACTTAGAAGAAGATTTTCTTTATGGCAAAGACATTTAGCTCCTGAGCATGAGTATCTCATGTATGCAAATAGAAATGATAACACTTGTTTACATACTTCACATGGGTGTTTTGAGGTCTAATTGCTTATAATCTGTGTGGTGCTAAGCACTTCAGTCCTTACAGACATTGCCATAGCAGGGTCACTGCATGGGACACCCCAAGTCAGATTCTTTGGGCCAAATGCTCATTTGGTGTAAATTGGAAAACCTCCATTGCCTACAGTGGACTAAATATGACACCAGCTGAGGATCTGGCTTATTAGAGCTGCCTGGTAAATATTATTTTTTTCTTTCCTCATAGATAATTTCAACAAAAATGAAAAAAAAAGTTTTCATTAAAAATTTCCAATAAAGAAAAGACTAGAAAAATTTTGCCTTTCAGTTTTTAATAATGTCAGTTTTTTTCTTCAGAAAGCAGAAACTTTGTGGGGAAAAAATCCCAGAATTCCATTTTGCAATTAAAAAAAAGTAAACAGGACATTTTTGCTCAGCCCTACTCATTATGTTTGTAAAACACTTTGAAAGTGGAAAGCACCATCTTTGTGCTACCAGCCATAACAGTCAGGTGTTATGGTGATTTTGTTACAATAGCCCTGAATATCCCCTTGAGATTCCCATCATGACCAGGAATGTGCTTCTTAATGGGACTCTTACAGGGGACATGGCCCCAAATATCGATTTTTATAAATACTGCCTTTTCTAACCTAAGATCAATAGAACATTTAATTTATTTTTTTAATGTAATTCAATGGAAGTTGTTTTTTAAATAAGTAAATATTCTCCTGCAGTATTTGCAGCTCAAACATTGTAGCATTGTACTAGTGCATGGGATCATGATAGGAAAAAAAACAACTTAAGTGACTACAATCAAAAGTGAAACTGACCCAGAGTCTATTCTCTTCCCCAAGATCTAAGGGAAAGGCAGAACATGAATGTAGAATACAGAGTGGAAAAAAAACTACAGGTTTTTAAATCTTTCCATTTTAATTATCAAACATATTTAAAACAGAATTGTTCTAATTAATTACATGATTTGATATACAGTACAGACTTTGTCCATAGTGTCATATGATTGCTCCTTCATTGAACGTACATTGTGGATAATCTTTGAGAGCACTCTATGGGATAATGTTATCAAGTACACAGTCAAACAGTATTTCTTGGCTTCACTACTTTAGGTTTTAGAAGGCCAGATTATACTTGACCTCAGACTGGGGTTTGATTTTTGCTGAGAGGGGTAAAAAGTGAATTCAGTATGTCTAACGTTCTTGATTAGATTTTTTCAACTTTATTCAAAGATATAATGATTTGCTGCTTCAAGCAGTAATATGTCATTATATTGTGCCAAACAAAAACCTTGAGCTTCAAAACAGTTGCCCGAGATCAATATATTTGTATAGTTTTATAGTCTGGATTCCAAAATGTTAGGTTACAAAAGTCTGTTGAAGAAACATTCCATTAGCTTTCATGAAAGCAAACGCACTTGTGCTCTCTTACTTTAAACATCTATTAATGTTAAGAAAGTAATCCTTTAAATGTTGTTACTGTATTATTTAATTTGTCTATCTAATTATATTTTTCCATCCATCCATGTATCCAAATTTTTGGGAGGCATCTGAAACATTCAGATTAAAAGGGTTTGTGATAAAACAGGAAAGCTGATATCCTGGTGTGCATTCTTGTCAGGTGACCATTCTATTTTCCACCTGAGTAGAGTGGAACAAAGTTATGCTGAATTATTGGTGAAATTCATGCAGGAGAGTTCTAACCAGGAAGTTCCATGTAGCAGTGGATCTATTTTGGAGGGAAGGGTAATCTTTGGAGACTGAAGATGAGGCCTAGCATGGAGAAGGTCTTGGAGTAAGTTCCAGTTGTCTCAAATCTATTTGTACAACATGCCAAGTTCCGCCCGGGGTGCCACTTGGAACTAGGGTACCACTGAGCTCGCCTGACCCACCAGTCTGGATTCCCTCTTACACTGTGCGCCTGAGACAAGTTGCTAAACTCTCTAAGCTTGTTCTTCCAATCAGCATACACACACAGGTAGGGACACACCCAGGGGTTGTAACATGCAAACAGGCTTTCTGACCAGCCCCTACATGGTTAGACTACACAGCTACGGCATCTCCCCGCTGCTAAGGTACGCATCCCCTCTGGAGTGTAAATCCAAAATTATACTGCCTTGTGCTGCACAGGGAACTGTACAGTATTAGCTCGTAAAATTCACCTCTCCCTCAATGTAGAGAGAGAGATGCAACACATTTCTGTCCCAAGTTATAATTTCCACACACGGTTTTAGACAAAACAAAAATGAGTTTATTAGCTACAAAAGATAGATTTTAGGTGATTATAAGTGATAACAAACAGATCAAAGCTGATTACTTGAGTAAATTAACAAATCACAAGCTGAGCTTAACACACTAAATAGGATGATATGAATTAGCAAATTCTCATGCTGAGTGATAAACAGGCTGGCAGATTCTTAAGGCACAAGTTGCCTTGACTTTCCCAGGTTTTCATACACAAGCTAAAAATCCTTCGAGTCTGGGACCATCATTTCCCACAATTCAGTCCTTGCCCCTCAGGTGTTTCCAGATGTGTTGTTGTAGGAAGAGAGGGGTACCATCATGATGATATGTTCCCCCTTTTATATCTTCTTCCCACTTGCTGGAAAGCTCTGTTGCTGTGACTTGGGTCAAACAGTTCTCATTGTGTAGTGCTATCTCTGAGAGGTTTCTATTGTACACAGTTCCTGGGGTTATCCTTGTGCATGTGTGCATTTCCTCAGTGAGCCATTAACATTGTTTGACCGTTTTACTGTTGTACCTGAAAGGCTGCTTGTGAATGTTTTCAACTTCACAACATGTTTCAGTAACACATACATAGCCCCGTTTTAATAACTTCACGATATGACGATCATACATACAATCCAATGAGATTAATGTCTTTTAGATCAAGACTTTTAGAATGACACCTCACAAGGCATACTTTGTACAAAACATATCCTAATTACATGACAGGGTGAATATTGTGGTGCCAGGGTGTCATACACAGGGTCCACAAAGTTTCTATGACTTTGACTGTTTTCTCTCCAGAGCTTTTCTTATGAAATTACCTTACTATGGTACTTTTCTTTCATGCTGTATTGCATAAAGCTTTAATTAATGATACTTTTTCTTGCAATCAAATGTTAATTATGCAGTGCCCACAGGATCTTTGCTGGGGAGCTTGATGAATAAAAATATTGATTTATCCCTCTAGATCCCCCAGTGAGTTCCCTCTCTAAGCTCCCATATCACTTTCCCCCTCCTCAAACATTGTTGGAGTGCGGTGCAGGCTATTAAAATATAATCACAGAAATTACATGTCTGTCAATTAAAACACTGTACAATACTGTAAACTATCAAACCAAAACTAAATTTCACTTGTGCCTGATCCTAGAAATGCTTATTCCCAAATCCATCGTCCATAAAAATCATTGGCTTCACCGGACATTAGATTGAGTCCTTGCTGTCGGGCATTGCTTGGTAGTTTATGGGATTACTTACATCCGTAATCACTGTGGTTGTTAGCATTTGCAAGATCAGGCCCATAATCCTACAGATTATTCAGGTTAGGTAGTAAGCACAGTAGTAACTGTTCGCAGGATTGAGAAACTGAGCTGTGTGACCAGTGCTTTCTTTTGGTTTCCTCCTTTGACAGAGAGCAGTTCATCTTCTTAAGGGAGAAAAAGACTTCCTATTAAATTATTTAATATGTAATTATACTTAAAAACTCTGGTACTGAGCATCTGATTTCAGTATTAAGTATCTAGCAGGATTGGACATTTAGATCACTAGAGTTTCTTCAGCATTAAGGACATTTTTGCACAAAATAAATTAAATGGTTGGCTTTTGAAAGTCTAATTTTTAACGGAAAACCTGCATGGTCGTTGACATGTAAAAAACCACTGTCTAATTCACCTGTTGATCTCAAACTGGCGAAAGAACAAAATTGTTACCATCTGATGACTTCTCAGTACATTGCATGAAATTAGTTTGATGGGTCTTGTCCAATTCCTATGAGACAGATGTCCACATCTGAAAGCCACAACAGAGCTCTTGTTGGCAAACTAAACATAGGTGAGTTAGAAACCGAAATTGCTGAATTGAGCTGAGTGGGAAATGGTTTTACTGTCCGCTAAAATTTTCAAGTCTTTAGAAAATGTTCCTGCCTCAAATTAGGTGGAAAAGTTTACATTTTAAAAATGTTCATACCCCAAGTAGTGTGTGTGTTTTAAGGGATTTATTAACCATATAAGAAGTTTGTTAAAAGTTATTTGAAATATTTTGGCTTTTTTTTAAAAGTACAATAATTAGCTTAAATTTCTAAAGAAAAAATCATTCCAAACCAGAGAACTGAACATTTTGATTTTCAGAAATATCAAAACGGGATGGTTTGACAACTTCAAAACTTATGCAAAAACTTTTCAAATAGAGATATTTGAAACTGACCCTTTCCCACAAAAATGTTTGGTTTAGATAAATCTGCATTTTGAAATGAAAAAATATGTAGTAAAAAATTCCTGACTAGCTATAGTGCTGAAGCATATTAGTTGGGGTGCCATGGGGAAGTTTGCACCTAAAGTTCTGTGCTGGACCACTTGTGTGAATGAACAAGAATCTCTCTCTGTTTTAGGGTTTTGCATTGTTGCCCATCAGTCTTGTACATGAACACCTTCCACGTTCAATTGGCAAAGCAAAGTCATTAGTGGACTTCAAAGAGTCTATGGGTATGTCTGCAATGCAGCTGGGAGGTGTGATTTCCAGCTCAGGTAGCCATGCTTGCCCTAGCTATGCTCAAATCTGTGTGCTGAAAATGGCAGTGTGGATATTACGGAATGGGTGGCAACACAGGCCTGCTACCCAAGGTTAGACCCAGGGAGTCAGGCGAGCTTGGACTTGTGGCTAGCCTAAGTTGACACCCATGCCACCATATCTATGCTGCTTTTTTTTAGTGCGCTAGCTTGAGCAGCACTAGTGTGTGTCTTTCTACCCATGTTGGGAATCATACCTCCCAGCTGCAGTGTAGACATACCCTACAGGTCTTACGCCATTTGGGATTATAGTAAGATCTGCTTGGTGATGAGGGGGATGATTTGGGAGATGGGAAAAGCTGTCTTCCGTGAGCACTCAATTACCAAGTGTGAGAAACGGTGGGACCACAACTACTGACAACAAAAGCAATACTGGCCCCTCAGCATTTCTTGCAGAAAGTGTAATGGGTCATGAAATTGTATAAATTATTATTTGGACATGCTTGCAAACATTTTTTTGCAAACTTCTTGCTTTCTTAATTTAAAAAGTTTTGCTTCTTTGCTTTCAAGTTGAAATATATCTTGGTTTCTGTTGTTGTTGTTTTGTTGTTGTTTCCTTTTTCTTTTCTTTTTTTTTTCTTTTTCTTTTTGTTTTGTTTTTTTTTCTTTTTTTAAACAAATCCGTAACCTTGATATAAAAGGTGACCATAGCCATATTTTATAGTTTGAGTCTCATTCAGTGATTCTCAGCTACTGTAAACTGGCACAGCTCTGTTGACTTCGTGGAAGCTGCACCAGTTTACACAGGTTGTGAATGTGACCATATGCTCTTAGCACGCAAAAAACAAAAGAGAGAGAGAAATCAACACTTTTCCACCCCAGTTTTATATTTTTTAAGTCTTGTCCTTGGTAGTTAAGATAATGTAGTTTATCCACCCTTCAGCTCTTATTTTCTCATTGCCACACTGCATCCAATAAATGACGTTAGAGATGATCAACCTCAGATTCTATTTCCTTCCAGTTTGTTCTTGGGAGGAAGACTTTTAGAATTAAATTTGCAATGTTTCCTTTTATTCACAACATTTAAGAATTGATTTCTCTGCTTACATTTTGTCTAACTTGTCAATACAGTCATTAGGGAAAACATTTCATTTTGGTGCCCTTTCCCCAAACAGTGATACTAGGAATTATCCCCTATGCTTCTGGAGTGCCCTTCATCATAGTATCTGAGCACCATGTACAGGTGCCAAGGTTCAGGCAGAAATGCCCATAATAGGTTAGGAGTTTATATTTGGGAATGGGTGACAAGGTGGATCACTTGGTAATTATCTGTTCTGTTTGTTTTTCTGGGGCACCTGGCATTGGCCACTGTTGGAAGACTGGATCCTGAGCTAGATGAACCTTTAGTCTGACCCAGTATTGCCATTCTTATGTTTACTGTGGTATTCATTACTGAACTTTCATGAATTTGGTTTTATGGGAAAGATTTTCCAAAAGGGTGAGTCTATCAGTATTCTCTGAAAAAGACCTATGTCACCTCATCCAGTAGGAGGTTCCACACTACAGCACCCTCAACAGAGAATGACTTCATACAGGCTCACTCTGAGCAGTAGCAGCTGTATTGCCACAGAAGAACATAGCTGTTTTCAATGGGTTAGGAGTGGTGAGTATGAGATGGCTGTGGCCAGTCTTGAGGGCCTTAAATATTATTTCCTCGGCAGTGGGAATGGGAGGGGGGGAAGAGGCATCCCCTCCAAGCCCCTGCTGTCTCAAGTTCTCATTTTGGATTTTTTTTATCAGCAAGTGTGAGGGAAGTGGGGGAGAACAGGGGGACAGTCTATCTAAGTGCTATTAAATTAGCTCAGGCTGCAGAAGCCAAAGAGCTGGAACACATAAAAAAGGATTAATTAAGGGAACCAGAATTAGATTTTTTTTAATGCTTTAATAATATTCTCTTTCAAAGCTAGTAAACCGTAGCTGAAGGCTAGTCCTTGACATGCTCTAAGAATTCTGACCTGTTGAATGCTAAGTAGATGGTATGGACCAATAGTAATGAGGTTCTATGAAGCAGTCTCCTTATCACAGCTAACCAAAAAAAAGAAGGGGAAAAAAAAGGCAAGACAGAGAAAGGAAGAAAAAAGTTTTATAGTCAGCTACTATGCCTTGGGACACAGAATTTACATATGGCCTAAAACTGCTGATCAGAGCTAATCTCCATGATCATTATAGCTTGAAAAGAGGCTTAATATTCAAGATGTTCTGAACTTTTTCTAAACAAAATAGGCTGCACGAAAGTGGGTCATCAGTGAGCCAGTAGCAAACGCTGCTGCTGACTGTTTTAATGGCTTGATACTGAAGAGTGATGCATTGTGTGACACCCGGCACTAGATAAAATGTCTCGCAGAACTTTGCTGTCAGGGATTTGTTTAGTTTTTCCCTAAGTCTGTGCCCAGGCATGCTCTCCCTCAAACCTTTCTAATGAGTCCTGGGATGACACGAGATAGTGACCAAGGCTGTCTGATATGATCTTGGCTGCAGAAGTGCTCGTTGTGAATGCCAGCAGATACTCTTAGAGCAGGTTTCTCAAACTGTGGGTCAGGACCCCAAAGTGGGACATCAAAGCTGGTGTTAGACTTGCTGGGGACTAGGGCCCAAACCCTACTGCCTGGGCTGAAGCCGAATCCCGAGCCCCACTTTCCAGGGCTAAGATTATATGCCCCCAACCCAGGGCAGAAGCTCTTGGGCTTCAGCTTGGGCTCCTCTCCACGCCACCTGGGGTGGCAGCACTCAGGCAGGCTCAGGCTTTGGTTCTCCCCCCACTCTCCCCAGGTCATATAGTAATTTTTGTCGTCAGAAGGGGATCACGGTACAATTAAGTTTGAGAACTGCTGCCTTAGAGTTTCTTCTTTTTAACAGCTTGCACGAATCTTCTCTCCCTCTTTTTATTATTGAATGGAAGCAAAGGATCTAACACTTTTTGAAAAGTTATTTTCCTGGTGTTGAGTGTTTCATGTGCAAGGAGTGAAGCTGAATGCCGGTTAAGTTGAACAAGTGGAACTTTATTAAACCCTGTGGGCTGCTCTGTCCATGTGGCTGAGATGCTTCTAGCCTACTACGTCACATTCCCTGTTCCACTTGTGTTCTCTTCAGTGACAATCCCTCCAGGAAACATGGGGCTTCTGACTGCAGTTCCACTGATCATGATAACTTTCCCTATTTTCCAACCTTTAAACATTTTGAACAAATAATTTCTGGCTGAGACTCCCCCGCCCCACCTGGTGTTCCTTTGGCCATAGGTTGCTAACATATAGCCAAGTGAGAGGCTTATCTTTACCACAGACTCAACTGGTGATAGTCTCATCTTCTCAGCAAGTGACCACACTTGGAGTGACTTATCTCTCTCTGTCACCTGTCTTAGAGTCTAGCAAACTGTCTGTGGAGACTGCTCCCTGCCTGTGAATTGGCCTCTGGATGATTTGCTATCTTTCCATTCTGTGATTGCATCTGCTTGCTTGTAAGTGCCTGTTCCTTCAGATCACTTGTTCCTCTTGAGTAGTCACCTCATATGACCTCAGTACCACTTCACCCCTCATGAATCCTTTAGTCCACTCCTTCTGGTGTCTCTCTAATGGCTGTACCCTCACACATGTGCCTGTCTCCAGGGCTGGTAAGTCCTTGGCTGAGCTGTCATACTCTAGTGCCTGCTTTCCCTGATTGTTGGTCATCTTCTTTCCACAGTGTCCCCATCCTTGTTGCTGAGGCAGATATCTCCTCACTGGTAGCAGGGTTTTCATCGTCCTTTCCATCTGTGCCTGTGTTGTACTGTTTTGGCATCACTGTTTTGGGGTATACTTGTGATTCACAAATGCTAACAAGTTGTCTGAACCAGAAGGAGGTTTGTGAAACAGTCTCTTAGCTGTTTTCAAAGCTGATTCCACTTTGCCATATCTCTGAGGATATGCTGGCAAGGTAGCGTGGTGGTCAAACTCCCATTTGTATGCAAATTCCTTGCATTCTTCTGAGGCAAACTGGGGTCTGTTGTCAGTGAACAGATGGTCCAGAACGCCATATTTCACAAAGTGGGCCTGCAGTGTGCCAATCACTGGCTTGCTTTTTGTATCAGGCAGGGCATCAACCTCCCAAAAATGTGAGTAGTGTTCTACTATAGTTAAGTACACCTTTTCCCATGGTTGGGTGGGGAGTTCATGTGGTCAGTGTTTTTCTGCTGGCAGTTATCACATGAACGGCAGGTGTCGTACCCTTTTATCAAGAAGTGGAATTGTGTATTCATTCCCAGTCAGTAAACACACTATGAACCCATCTAAGACAGCTGTCAATGCCCAGGTGTGGGGTATGTGTTTTGTTGCATGACATCCTCATATAATGAGGCAGGGACAGTAGCCCTCTCTTCTCAAAATATGATTCCATCCTGCACGCTCAGCTCATCTTTAATTTGAAAATATGGTTCTGCTTCTATGAGTACTTGGCTTTTGTCCTCTGGCCACCCTGCGACTATTGCTCTCTTGGCTGCCTGTGATTGGACATCCTTTTCCATATGCTCTTTGATTTCCATCCTCTACAGAAGCTGGGAGATAGCACAGCACGTTAATGGATTCAGTGTCCTGATCTCTTCCCCCAACTCACTCATGCTGGGTATATATGCCCTGCTCAGGGTGTCAGCTAACACTAGTAGCCACCCTGGACAATATCTGATCTCTACCTGGTAATGCTGTAGGCACATCAACAAGCACTGAAATCTCTTTGGAGCAATAAGAAGGGGCTTTGCCATTCTTGTCTCTAGAGGTTCATGATCTGATTACACTATTAATGAATAGTCATAGGCCTACTGATGTAATTACTTTTCTTCAAATACCACAGCCACAGTCAGTCTCTGACAGGGCTCTGCTAATATAAGTGACCAGCTGCTCTTGCAAAACAGAAAATAGCTGCACCTATTCCTCTCTCCAGTGCATCACACTGGAATATCGATAGCTCTCCTGGCTCATAGTACTTCGGGACAGGACTATCCATTATAATTTGTTTCAGCATGTCAAATGCTTGCTGTTGAGGACCTGCCCAGTCCTGCCCAACATTCTGCCTTGTGAGCTAATATATAGGTTATGCTACTGCAGCCAAGTATGGACAGAACTGGAACAGAAAATGTATCATTACTGTGAAGCTCTGTGCCATCCACAAGAGCTTAATCTTGTTGGGAATCTGCTTTCAGGCCCTCTGCTGTGGGCAGATGTCCAATGTATGTCATTTCAAGCTGTTTGAGTCACATTTTGGGGGGGGTTGAGTTCTATATTCTCGTCCCTGTATTTCCGTAGAAAAGCTTTTATAGTTTTCGTTCATGGCTTTATTTGGCTTCTGTTTCATTGCTCTCTTCACCTAAAATGCGGATATCATCTTCCGTTATTTTCACCTCAGGCAGTTCTTCCAGTGTGTGAGTGAGTCTTCTTTGGAACACCTCTGGTTCTTGGCTTATGCCAATCACCATGCATAGCCTTCCGTAATGAACAAATAGTGTTGCAAAAGTTGTTAGCATGCTGGATTCTTTATCCAGGCTTACGTGCCAAAATCAATTTCTCACCTCACAGACTATAAAGATTCTGGCTTTGGAGAGTTCTGCAAAGATGTTATCAATTGTGGGCAGTCAATAGTGGCATCTTTTCAGTGCTCAGTTCACTGGCTTAGGTTCTTTGTAGATGCATAATTTGCACGATGGTTTCTTTACCACCAATATGCTGCTTACCTAGACCTTACTGGTGCTGTGATCCCCCTGCTCACTTCCACTGTTTGCAAACCAGACAGCAGGGTTCAATCTATAGATTCCTTTATGAACCATGCCCAGTAGAATTAATACATTCTTCCTTATTTCATTAGTCCTTTGAACTAATGCAGAAGCTAAAAGCCTACAAGACTTTCTTTAGGAGATTAACTTTGTACTGAGATGCAAGTGTGAGGTATTTTTAAAACACGTGGGACTCTTGGTCAAAAGTTTTCTATTGAAATGTTTTGTCAATTGAAATGACTTTCTGACAAAATGGATACATTCTTTTTTGTTGGATTGTTTTGTTTGTTTTCCCATTAAAAACATTTTTGCTTTTTTTTTTTCAATTTTTCCTGACCAGCTATAGAGAAACACAAATGGCTATAAGTGTTTGGCTCCTTTGTGGAGGCATAGATGGAAGATAGGGTTGAAAAACCTTTCTGCCTCAACTCCAATGTAGGAGCCTGACAGTTAAAGTATTTGCGTTCATAGATTCATAGATTCCAAGGCAGAAGGAACCATTGTGATCCTCTAGTCTGACATCCTCTACAACGTAGGCATAGAACTTCCCCAAAATAATTCCCAGAACAGATCTTTTAGAAAATATTTAATCTTCATTTAAAAATTGTCAGTGATTGAGAATCCACCACAACCCTTGGTAAATTGTTCCAATGGCTAATTACTCTCAATGTTAAAAAAAAATTACCTTATTTCAGTCTGAATTTGTCTAGTTTCAGCTTCCAGCCATTACATTGTATTATACCTTTCTCTGCTAGATTGAAAAGCTCATTATTAAATATTTGTTCCTCATGTAGATACTTAGGCTGTAATCAACTCCCACCTTCTTTGTTAAGCTACATATATTGAATTCTTTGGGTCTGTTACTAGAAGGCATATATTCTAATTCTTTAATCATTCTCATGGCTTTTCTCTGAACCCTCTCTAGTTTATCAACATCCTTCTTGAATTGTGGGCTCGAGAAGTGAACACCATATTCTAGCAATGATCATACCAGTGCCAAATGTAGAGGTAGAATAACTTCCTTCTACTCCTTCAGATTCCTGTGTTTATGCGTCCCAGGATCACATTAGCTCTCTTTGGCCACAGTATTATTCCTCAGAGCACTGTTAACTTGTCTGCATTGCAAATGTTGTGTATATTGCCATGCACTAAATCACAAGAGGCTGACGATGTATTTTTAGCTTGTTTTTATTTCATTCATTTCTTATATGGTAATATAATTAGCAGGTTCAACTGAGATTTTTTTTGTTTTAAACTAAGGGGTTGTAGAAACTGAGCATCCATCTACTTTGAAATTCTCAGTTTTTCTGTGAGTTCTGTAATTATTGTGAACATTAGCCTTCTCAGTGGCCTGTTAGGAGCTGTCTGATTAGGAAGCCATTTGCAAGATTCAACCGCAATAACTTTATTGCTATTACATACTGATGAACAATGTTACATATTTGTATATGCAACTCCTCTACACAGCAGTTGTGATGGGTGCCTCTGATAGCTGTGTTCTATAATAAATCATATCTATGGGCCAATTATTCTCTTTCGTTTTTAACATGAGTATTTCTAAGCATACCTAGCATACCACCAGTTCTTGCTTTTTATTTTGTATTGGATTTGAGTTTGTACAGAAATGGCTGCTGTTGCTGGAGACTCCAAAATGCCCTGGCAACTGCCAAGATCTCTGTAGCCATAAGGAGAGTGAGGATGTTTCTACATACTCATATTGCACATGCAGTATGTATATTTATTTACTTGCCTTATATTGATAAAATTATGTTACACGGTTGACTTGTAGATAATGGTTAATTTTTTTTTAAACAAAAGTTAGATATGCAAGTGGTCTTCTGAATAAAGCTTCCATTTGGGCTTGCACAAATATCACTCTGTTTTCTGTCATGATTTTAATACTATGCACTATAAAAGTTACTGCTCTATGTTGCTGGAGATTTTGAAGATTGCTGCTAAGCGTTTACTATTTGGGATAATAACAGAGATAGCTGAGTAAGAGAAATAGCTGTGTATACGTTAAATAGGGAACTGTCAAGAAAATTCAGCCTTCATCATAAATTAGAGAGTATTTCATGTTATATGGTATGAAGAATCTTCTGATTCCCACCTATATGTTTTATAGTTCCTTATCAGAGTTTTTATTATTATTATTACTTGTATCTTGACGTAAGCTGAAGTTAAGATACTATCATTTAAAAACAGAATGTTAGAAAGAAGCCATAATTCATGGCTGCATATCTCTTGTAGTCTAATATGGCTTTTAGCAAGTATAGAGTTACTTTTTAATCTGCAAGAAGCATGACCATTTTCTAAAAGATGCATTATTCAGTGAAGCGTCATATATAGTCTTTTAGACCATTACTTGCCATTATAGATTTGGGAAGGTGCACAGGGAGGGGTTATGAGGAAGGTCAAGTAGAAGCTTGCAGCTTGGAGACATTAACTAAGATAATATGCTGTAAAAGAATTAATTACTCCATTTGAAGTATGACAAGGAAAAGAAGTTTTATAAGGTCTTTGGAACATGGAAGCATTCCACTACTGATCCCTTATTAAAGATTACCTTTAAGATTACCCCTCTGGTTCCCCTTGAGAAGTTCATAATGTATGGCCTCACAGTTACTATAGAGAATAAAACTTCTTAATATTTCATTTTCATAAAACAAATTGCAGCCTTCATAGAGAAGTTTGACTATAATTGGTCAAATGCTATGATCATTTATTGAATTCTGAACAGATGTTTGGTTTGATCATGTTCATGCCCCCTTTTATTCACAAACATTAGTATGAATGCTTTGGTTTTGATTGACGTAAATGTCTGGGAAACAGGTGTTCACTGATATGTTCCTCATCCAGAGAACTGGCACAAGAGGCTATGTACCACTGAACATCCTGTGCTGGGGTTTAAGTGAGACATAAGTGGTGCACAGTCCTTGTGATAACTTTCTGCACACGGATGATTTTTACCTGTTTTGTGCATTTATATTTGAACAAGAAAACTATTTGTTAGATGCTGCTCATCAGAAATAATTGGCTATTTTCTCATTTTAGAAGCTTGTTTTCCAGTCAGAAAACATTAGTGCTGTCAACTATTGTTTTATTGCAAATCTCAAGATATTTGATGTTTTACTTAAAGCTCCACCTCCTGGAGGCACATGATTGTGTGAAAATCGCAGTTTTCATGTATTAAAAAAAAGGTTTCTAGCCCTTATGATTGCAGAGGAAGGTTTGCAAATGTGACAGTGCACTGTGAGGACTGAAAAATCAGAAGATATTTTAAAAAAATCACATGTATTATTTTTTTCCAAAAAAAAAACACGTCAGGGTTTTCAAGTCTATCTCATAATTTTGGGGGCCTAACTAATAATTTTTTAACATTTGTGGCTGGCAATACAAGAACAGGAACAATACCATGTGACTTAAAATACTACTTTCTAACGCTGTTTGAGAATTTGTCATCAGAAAATGTCGGATTGTCAAAAATGAAAGTTTTTCATGGAAAAGGGTCAGTTTCAGTGAATTTTTGACTTGAAAAATGTTTTTTAAAAGTTTCAAAATTGTTGAAATGAAAAATTCTGGGTTTTCAGTTACAAATGCCTTTCAGTTTAATTCAAGCTACTCATAATAAAATATTGTTAGGAATAAAAAATGGTCAAATCAAAATTAATGTTTCAAAATTATCAAAATGAAATGTTTTGTTGAGCCAAGATTAATTTTTTGCACATTTGGTTCATGATCATTTTTTCCAGATGTTGACTTTTTGTTCCAATTTGGAACAGGAAATATTTTAAAACTGTTTAAAATTTTCATGGGATGGGAAAACCTTATCCCACTGTGCTTTGCTAGTCACCTAGTATAAATAGTCGGAGAGCCTGCGAATATTTGAATAGTTTGCTTGATGTCAAGGTAATTGTTATGCATGTGTATTGTATGCTCTCACAGCCAGGCATGTATGTGCATTCTAATACCAGAAGTTTTTCAGTCACTATAGGAACACCACCTCCTGAGCACCACTAGCCAGGTTGACTGAAGCAGTCTTCTATCAGTCTAACTGCATCTACGTGGGAGATGAGGGTGGCAGAGCTATGGGACAAGAGATATGCATTTTTCATATGCATGAGCATCTTAGCTGTATCAACTTAAATTTTAAGCATAGACCAGGCCTAACTGTTGACTTGCAGAGTTAAAAAATGTTTTTCCACTATATTGTCTCCAAATCTTATTTCTAATAATTCATAATTTTATGAACTCAAATGATTTTTTTGTTTAGTGTTTAGCAAAGGCACTACAATGTCAACTAAGAGCATTTCGACATTGAGTTCAGGGAAGCAATATTTTGTTGATTCTCTTCACTAGATAAGTTATTCTAGGAGTATAACTCATAAATGGATGAAATTTTCCAAAACAAAATACATTTATGAGCACAGAACAAGTGTGAGAAATTGCATCCCTGAGGAAAATTCTTTCAATAGGATCTATACAGGGGATTGTTTAGTCAATTTAACTACAGAAGGAACTATTATAACCTGCTATAATAAAATATACCCACTTGGAATTCTTAAGTGATTTTAGAAGGATATTCCAAGCTTAAAAAAAAATATGATAGGACCATTTCATGTTCTATTTTACTTCATTAATATATTGCACCTTAAGAAACACACAAGACTATGAAAAGCTGCATTAATAAATAAATACCTTTTGTGTTCAAAGTCATATACTCTTAAAGTTTAGAATTTTAGGACAACGGACTTTTAAAGCCTGACTGAATATTTACACTATGCAAATTATATTGTTAAATGCTGAATGATATGGAGCCAAATGCAATCTCCATAATTTTTATTATATAGTAAAGTAATTTATGAAAGAAGACAGTTCATCATTCCCCTTAATTATTGGAGGTGGGTGGAATTTTATGTATATTGATGACTGAATATTAAGGCTTGTTATTTTTAAAATTGTGAGAAACAGTGTAACGATGATGTTTGTATCCATTATTATAATCGTGGTATCATTTAGATTTAAGGGTTTGTTTTTATTTTAGCTCTGTTCTAAACCTGGGACGAGTTACAGTTTATCTTTTAGCTGTAAAATTTCTATCCATTTGAGAGTGAAATCTTGACTTCATTAAGTCAATGGGAAGTTTGCCACTGCTTGCAGTGAGATCAGGATCTCATCCCAGTAGTTAAACATGTATAATTCTAAAGTTGTATTAATCACATTTTCAAATAGAAATCAGTTTAATATGAGAGAAATTCACCCCTGTGCGGAGAACCAGCAAAAGTCCCACGCACCTCCGAAGTCCCCTATGAGACCTTAGAATGGTCCCCAAAATAACACTGTCAGTCTCAGGTGGTGCATGATACTTATACTGTTCTCTGCACAGGGGTGAATTTTACCCTCCATGCACACAACTCTCTCTCAGCTCTGAATTCCAGCTCTCCCTGTATATGCAGAACTCAATGGAGAGAGTAAGAATTCTGCCCTGAACATCCAAGAATAGAATCCTTTTTTCACGCTGAACAGCTTCATGTTTTTAAAATGAAACTCTATGTGCTGTTAGGTTTTTTTAAGGTAGACTGGGTACATTAGGCATTCTTGTAACAATTGGCAATTAGTTTAAAACATTTTTAATGCCCATTATATAATGCGAGTGTAAATCCACATGCAGTATAGTGATTGTTGAAAAGATGTGTGGTGGGCTTGAATGAACCCTACACTGGGCCAGATAGGGGTTAAGAAGCAGTTTGGGGCCTAGGTGACTCTGCTGTGCTGCACTTGCAGAACCTGCTTCAGCTGGAGGAGGGGAGCTTTTAAAGAGAACCAGACAGCCTAGAAGTGGGGTAATCAGCAGGGGCGGCTCCAGGCCCCAGCACACCAAGCGCGTGCTTTGGGCGGCATTCCAAAGGGGGCACTCTGCTGGTCGCTGGGAGGGCGGCAGGCAGGGTGCCTTCGGTGGAGTGCCTGCGGAGGGTCCGCTGGTCCCGCGGCTTTGGTGGACCTCCTGCAGGCATGCCTGTGGAAAGTCCACTGATCCTGCTGCTCCCGCTGCTCCACCAAAGCCGCGGGACCAGCGGACCCTCTGCAGGCACGCCTGTGGGAGGTCCACCGGAGCTGTGGGACCGGCGAGCAGCAGAGTGCCCCCAGAGGCATGACGCCATGCTTGGGGAGGCGAAATGTCTAGAGCCTCCCCTGGTAATCAGGAGAGGAGGAGAGACCAATCCTGGGAGCTCCTGAGTAAGGGTACAGTAGAAGTTCTGGCTGCAGGGAGAAGTCAGTAAACAGCAGCTATTCCAGCCCTAGAAGAGGCACTAGCTCCTTTCCCTAGGGCTAGGGAACTCTTCTCTCTAACTTTGGTGTATCATTTGTGAGGTTTTTGAACATGCCTTGGACTGGGAAAGTAAGTGGTAGGAAGTTTCCCAGAATGCAAAGGTGTTTGCTATAGCTGCCTCCTTTATGATCTTGGGTTGGAACTTTGTGAAAGGGATAGACCCTAGCTTTCCTACAAACCATCTTTTCATGAATGGAGTGCAAACCCCTCTTCCCCTTCCACACTTGGGGATAGAGGCCTGGTCTACACTGGGAGTGAGGAGGGGATCAATCTAAGATACACAACTTCAGCTATGAGAATAGCGTAGTTGAAGTCGACGTATCTTAGATCAACTTAGATTGACTTATTTCGCGTCCTTGCGGCGCAGAATTGACAGCCACCGCTCCCCTGTCAACTCCACTTCTGCCTCTTGCCCTGGTGGAGTTCTGGAGTCGACGGGGAGCGCGTTCAGGGATTGATGTATTGCGTCTAGACTAGACACAATACATTGATTCCCAATAGATCAATCACTACCCGAAGATTCGGCAGGTAGTGTAGACATACCCAGAGACAAGACCCAAATCAAGGGTGTGCCACCCACAAGAGCCCTGGAGATGTGTTGAAGACCCTTTCTTCTGTGGGGAAGTTGGATTTATATATAATAGTTGGATTTTACCCCATAAGGGGACAAACTCAACTGGTGACCTGGCCAGAGGGCCAGCCCCTGTCACAGGAGGGTTTCCACTACTCACTTCTAAGGCATCTGAACTTGATGTGGACATTATAGAGGAGTCAAATGAAGCATACATTTGGTAAGCTTAAAGGCAGGTAGTCACTTTATTTAACTACTTAAATAACCATCTATAGCTGTACAAAGTTAGAACATAACAATCTAGATTCCAAGCAGTATCCCAGCCCAGGGCAATATTCATTGGTCCCATCATATAAGGAAAGTTATCCTTAGCAACCTGTCCACTCTAGGCAGTGGAGCTCGGTGCAGGGCCAGAGACCCTAGTCCACCTCTTCCTCCTGCAAAAGTTGAGAGTCTAGATGAAGGATACTTCAATATATACAACTATTTGAAGTCAACGTCAAGCTCCTCCCTATGCAGCACAGTTGGTCTAAACCAAAGGCTTCTGTGAGGGTGTAATAATGATACACTGGCTCACAAAAAACTGTGTACTTGGACACCTCTTCCACAAAGTACAGCAAACTAGCCAATATAGCACTTGGAATCCGCACTCCTGACCCTTTGGGAAAGGTGGAAGAAATCCTGATGGCTCATGCTAAACTGCAGTGTGGGGAAAATTCCTTCCTGAACCCAACAGATGATCAGCCACTAGCCAAAGAACTGCAGGGGACATGGCAGATCTGTGCGTAGAGGGTATTCAGGGAATGAATCAGAGTTGAGTGGTGGATGAGGCTGTAATACGTTTTCTATAGAACAGCATCCTACTGGAGTCCCAGAGGCTGCCATGGACAGAGGAATTTCCTTATATAGCATAAGTGTAGTGAAGTTCCACTGCCAAGAAGCTGGGGTGCGAGGACTGGCTGGGATGAGAGATGGTATGTAGAGAGAGAGCCTCTATATGGTTAACCGCAGATCTCTGCAGATTTGGGATCATAGACATGGAGGGATGGAAAGGACCTTGAGAAGTCCAGTTCCCTGCACTGTAGCAGGCCCAGGCAAACTGAGAACATCTCTGAAAATAAGAATGGCCATACTGGGCAGACCAAAGGTTCATCTAGCCCAGTATCCTGTATTCCAACAGTGGCCAATGCCAGATGCCCCAGAGGAAATTAACAGAATACAGCAAGTGGTCCTTTTCCTGTTGCTCATTCCCAGCTTCTGACAAACAGAGGCTAGGGACACCATCCTTGCCGATCCTGGCTAATAGCCATTGATGGATTTATCTTCTATGAACTTATCTATTTCTTCTCTGACAGATGTTTTTGAAAAACATTCAGTGCTGGGGATTCTACAACCTCTCTTACTTAGATACCTATTCCAGAGCTTAACTACCCATAAAGTTAGAAATGTTTTCCTAACGTCTAACCTAAATAACTCTTGCTGCAGATTAAAACCATTACTACTTGTCCTACCTTCAGTAGACATGGAGAAATATAGATCACAGTCCTTCTTTATGAACAGGAGTACTTGTGGCATCTTAGAGACTAACAAATTTATTTGAGCATAAGCTTTCGTGGGCTACAGCCCACTAGACCACGAAAGCTAATGCTCAAATAAATTTGTTAGTTTCTAAGGTGCCACAAGTACTCCTGTTCTTTTTGTGGATACAGACTAACATGGCTGCTACTCTGAAACCTGTCCTCTTTATGACAGCCCTTAACATATTTGAAGATTGCTACCAGGTTCCTCCCCCCCCCCCCCCCCGGTCTTCTTTTCTCAAGACTAAAGAGAATCATTTTTTTAACCTTTCTTTATAGGTCAGGATTTCTAAACTGTTTGTTTTCATTGCTCTCGTATGGATTGTCTCTAATTTATCCCCATCTTTCCTCATGTGTGGCACTCAGAATTGGACACAGTACCCCAACTGAGGTATCACGAGGGCTGAGAAGACTGGGACAGTTAACTCCCGTGTCTTACATACAACACTCTTGTTAATATACCCAGAATGACATTATTTTTTTCACAAATGCATCACATTGTTGACTCATTCAGTGTATGATCTACTATAACTTCCAGATCCCTTTTAACAGTACTACCCTCTAGCCAGTTATTCTCCATTTTATAATTGTGCACTCAGAATCGGCACCAGGGTTTTGGGCGCCCTAGGTAGGGGTCCTTCTGCACTCCCGGTAGGCGGCAATTCTGCGGCGGCGGGGTCCTTCCGCGCTCCGGGTCTTCTGGGCACTTCAGCGGTGGGTCTCGGAGCAAGTGAAGGACCCACTGCAGAATTGCCGCCAAAGACCTGGAGCACTGGAGGACCCCCGCCGCTGAAGACATGGAGCACGGAAGGACCCCCCACAGCCGAATTGTTGCCGAGGGCCGCAAAATGCCGCCCTCCCAAATCTTGGTGCTCTAAGCGACCGCCTAGGTCGCCTAAATGGAAGTGCCAGCCCTGTATGCACTGCATTTTTCCTTCCTTAGTGAAGTACTTTGCACTTGTCTTTGAGTTTCATCTTAGAATTCAACCATTTCTCCAGTTTGTCATGGTTGTTTTCAGTTCTAATCCTGTCTTCAAAAGCTCGCTGGAGTAACAATAGCAGTGAAGTCTCAGCAGAATGAATGGCTGCATGACCTAGCCCTGGCTGCCCAGGACCTTAGGTACATTCTCAAGCGCAGCCACCCATGCTGAATCTAGCTTGGATATGTCTACACAGGATGCAATCACACCTCCCAGTTGCAGTGTAGACATATGCTCACTGTAAATGTTTGCACCAGCTGAGAAGCTGGCCCATTATTGTGACATCTTGAGTAAATTACTTAACTTCCCTTTCCCTCATTTTAGCCATCTATGTATATGAAGTACAGTAATTCATTGAAGTTAACTAATGTTTAAGGCATTTTGAGATCCTCTCTGTAAAATGAACTGTTGATGTACAGAGTCTTTTTATTATTAGTGCAGATAGTATTACCTCTTGGTATGTCCCACAAGCATATTATATGATGTAATTATTTTGTTGATGCTGTTCTAGATTCTTATCAATCAACAAATCTGGAATAAAAAAAACCCTAAACTCACAAAATTATTTCATTAAACTGTGTATCAAACTCAAAACTTTGACTACAAAATAGAAATCAGTCATCAAACTTCCTTTTCTTGTTGAAAGATAAAAACCCTGTAGTTTCTCAGCTTCTCTATTTTACTTTAAAATAATAATGGTATTAAAATAGGCAATTGCCAATCCTTCTTATCTCTGTTCATTCAGATTAAATGAACAGTGACAATCTTTGCTGTGGAGTAATTTGAGTGTCAGTTAAAAGGAAAAAATAGCGAAATTACTTACTACAGTAGTGATCTGTATTAAGCATAGTTTATGAGCACTTAGTTTTCTCTTAGAAGCAATTGCAGATATGTTTACATTTTGCATGAAAAGAAACAACCAGTCTAATCTTAAAATCCACAAGCCCTGGAATGAATCTATTTCACAGCCTGTCTCCCTTTTGAATGTTCTTTCCTGCAGACAGTTAGCTTGGAGAGACGGGTCTGTGAATGTGCCTCATTGGTTGCTGCCAAGTTAGTGTTACAGTGTATAATTTAATGAATATTTTAGTTTAATTAATTTAATTATACCCTAGTTCCGGAAATAGTTTTGCAGGTAGCCATTTAAAAAAAGAAACCTGGTCCTTCATTTAGCTCATAAACTATCCACTATGCATACTGGAGCATAAGCTAATATATTTCCCCAGCTGCCTCCCTAAACATTAAAGTGACATAAAAGGCCCAATGATCTGGAACTCTTTTTCCTTGAGATCTGTTAACAAGACTTGCAGCTGTGGCACTAGGAGAGTGAAGTTATTGGGATCTGTATTTCATGGAGTGGAATTATTTTATCACTGGATTGTAATTGTCCATGTATCATTTCTTGACTGTTGTTATTCTTACTCATCTTAGGACTCTTTTTAAAACCAAAATATTAGGGTGCACATTTCACCACCAAGGCATGTGCATAACTCTCGTTGGGCTAAATTCTACATTGACGATAGTGGAATCACACCGGGCATGAATTTAGCCCATTAACTTTAAATGAGCATTGAGGAGGAAGAGAGACCAATGTCATTCTCTCTCTTAGAGCTTCATTCTGCAATGACAGCTTTTTTTCCCCACCCACTGACTTGTATGGGATCAGGACTGAGCCTGTAGCTAACAAGTCAGTTTGATGTTGGTTTTGAATGAACACACACTTTGAAAAACTTAGATTGCAATTGCCAATCTATAAAACACGAGATTTTGATTACACCTTTACTTTGATTGTAATTGAATTTCAGGAGCCAGGGAATGAGGTCTGCCTCTATCACTGTTTCTTTGTGTCCTTCTTTTCACATTTTTTTTTATACAGATGGTACCTTATTATAATCACACAGGCACAGTACATGAATTTGAGGATTTCTACAAAAGGATTTTTCCCTTCATTGGCTTCTCATTGCTTTGATATGCTCATAACTTTTAGGAATAGTTTAGGAATAAATTTCATTGTGAAATAGTCCTCCAGAAGGTGGGAGGGTGGGGTTCCTACTAGTGATATTCAAGGACTGGCATCATTTTAGTGTATTAAATAAGCAAGTGTTTCTATGACTTTTGCATGTTGTGTCTATTTAAGTGGAAAAACAGCAAACCAGATGGAGACATACACATTTATGATTCTAGGGTTCCCTAATATATACACATATCCCATTCTGAATTCTTATGTCTCATTAGCATTATTTTTTTAAAGGCTGCCAATGAATTCCAGATAATTAAAACTCTCGATCAACTTTGTAATTGTTCTGTTTTATGTATCCAGCACATTCTTTGTTTGTTTCCCAGAGGAGCCTTCTGGATGCTGGAATACATTTGTTAATATAATGTGGACTTGGGACACTTAAGGTGTCTCATAATGCAACAGGTCTGTTTCTTTTTCTGAAATATGCTGACACAACATGATCCACTGGCTACAAAGATCAAGGGAGTACTGTTGCATGATTTTCCATGATCATGATAATTGACCCAGCCCTGCAATTTTGTCACACAACAATTACACTTAAAAAAAAACAAGAAAGAAATCTGTCATTTATCAGTACTGTTACAACAATTTCATCTCAACAGACAAGTCCAAGAGGAATATTATTTTTGGTTGCCCCACACTTTCTTGTTTTTAACCTATTGGGATGGGTACCCAAACACAAAAATGAAAATTGAAATGTCTAGCTAAACATATATTACAGGTCCCCAACTTCAGTTACAAAATGGCCAGCCATTTTTTTAAATATGCTGCACAGCTTGTAGTTAATAAAAGCTCAAAAAGATAATGAGTTCTCTATTGCAGAACAGATGTATACAGCTCCTTTCATCAGAAGGAATAGGTTTGCAGGAGAACAAATTGCAGTAAGCCTTTGAAATGAGCAGCTTTCCTGTCATCCCTTGATGTCTCTGATTACATGAAAAAGGGCACTATGGTAACTGAAAAGTCAGTTAGAAAGTGATTAAGTAAAAGTTAAGAAGATATCAAGTAAAATGCGTGAAAGAGATGACTATTTTAGTGTGATGTTCAAAAAAAAAAGGGTGAAATGAATTAAGAGGAGATGCATATAAGCTATGGAAAAGTATTGACTCTCTATGTGGTCAGTGGTGCCCTTGGGAACATTACTGAGAAGGTAAATTCAGATAATTGCTAAGTGTTATATTTGATGTTATCAAGTTGCAGAAGAAAAAAATTAATAAAACTTGGTAGTAATGATTTGCTCCTACATAGCCTTTTTTTCCAAACAAGCATTGCGAAGATGGCGTAAAAAAATTAGCTCGTCTTTGCTATTGCCCTGTCATATAGGCAGGTAATATTTAGAGAGGGTAGGAGTGGAAAGTTGGAATTTGGATTCGTATCCAAATCTACATTTCCACAAAGTTAGGTGGGTTGGAGAGAAAGTGGGTTTGAGTATGGTGTCAAGTTTGAACCACCTCAATATTACCATACTCATTTTTTTTAAAGGATCAGATGAGGGACAGGAAGAGTTAAATGTCTCGTGATGGATTCTCTGGTCCATTTCATTTAATAAAAGAAACACAGAACTTTCCCCCATCCAATGTTAAGAACCCAGTTGGTTGGAGAGTCATGAAGTGACCCATAAAACACGCAACTGGGCTCTATGGAAACAAAAATGGGGAAAAAATGTCATAAAAACATCTTTGTCCCTCTTTTATTTGCTTTTTGGCTGCTAGATGTTGTTCCTCATTTATGATTACCCTAGGATGTGCTGCTTTTGGCCAGAATTAAAAACTATCCAAAGGTCAAGGTGGAGTGAGGTCATATATTTTACTGGGCCAACTTCTGTTGGTGAGAGAGACAAGCTTTTGAGCAACACAGAGCTTTTCTTCAGCTCTGGAAAAGGGACTCCCAGCTGCACAGCAAAATGCAAGATGGAACAGAGAGTTTACCATAAATAGTTAGCGCATTTTGTAAGGGGCCATTCAAAGTAGAGTTGCCCTTTAACACCTCTGCAGTCATAGGACAAAAAAAGGGGGATTAGTGGGTTACAGACAGGAGTGGCAGAAGCTCCCTAAAAGTGGGGAGGCCACTGCCATCCTAACTGTGACCCTGCCTCCTGTGCTGCCCTTCCCCCAGCTTTGCCCCCACACCTCCGATTCCCTCCAACCCTTGCCTTCATGCTGCCCTTCTCCCCGAACTCCTGCCCTCACACTGCCTCTTCCCCTGAAACCTCTTCCCCTGCACTGCCTTTTCCCTTCGGGGCCCCGTTCCTATGCCACCTCTTCCCCCCTGCGTTTGCTCCTCTCTGCCCCCTTCCCTCATCACTTGCCCTTACGGCCAGTAAAAGGTGCCCTCCCACTTTTAAAAATGATGATGCCATGGCATTCCGGCACCCCTCATTTCAGATTGCTGTAATAAGCCATAAATCCAGGGTCTTCATTCATTACTCTTAGACACTAAAAATCATGGACTGAAGAGAGACATTGGATTTATCGCTTATTACTGTAACCCACTAATCCCCTCTTTGTCCTCTGGCTGCAGAGGTGTTAAGGGGCCACTCTGTCTGGAATGGACCCTTACCTTATGCACTAACTACTTACCCTAAACACACTGTCCCACCTTGCATTGTGCTGCAACACTGTGACTACCTGTCCCAGACCTGAAGAAGAGCTCTGCCTGGCTCAAAAGCTTGTCTCTCTTACTGACAAAAGTTGGTCCCATAAAAGAAACTGCCTCACCCACCTTGTCTCTCTCTAATACCCTGGCACCACCATGGCGACACCTACGCTGCATGTCCCAAGGTCACACGGCAAGTGAGGGCACGTCTACACTTAACGCTGCATTGGCACCGCTGCACTGATGCCCTTGTGCTGCTGTAGCACTGTAAGGAAGGCGCTTAAGCTGATGGGAGAGAGCTCTCCTGTCGGAGGAGTTAATCCACCTCCCAAAGAGGTGGTAGCTATGTTGGTGGGAGAAGCTGTTCTGCTGACACAGTGCAGTCTACAGGGGGCGGGGGGGGATAATTAAGTCACTCGGGGGTGCAGATTTTTCACACCCCTCAGCAACGTAGTTATACTGATACAGGTCTATAGTGTAGACCAGCCCTCAGTGTTAGCAGAAGGTCAGCACAGTGAATCCACGTTCAGCTCCGCTGTGAGTGGAACAGACTGTACCTTCCTTCTGAGGCTTTTCATAGCAAAATAAAAGCACAGCTGCCAGGTCCAGTGTGCCGAGCAGAGAGTTTATTCATTAGATTCATATTTAGAGATTACTTGGAGGAAAGAGAAACTCAGAAGGAGTGGGATGTAATTGTTTCTTAATTAGTTAATGTTTTGGCATGAAATTGGGCATGAGGTAGAGCTAGACTAGAAAAAATCAAGACATCATATAGACTCATGAGAATTAGTTTTACTAATAAGCCATTTGTCAAAGCCTGTAAAATGTAAGGCTGAGTTTTCAGTATATATCTTTGTTTGTGCTTTTTGTCACACTCAAGTCACTTTGGGAAATGTTTTATTTTTAACATTACAATGGTGATTTTCCACCCGCTGCTTAGAAATCATAGTCTGAAATAGTGAGATTACAGTGAAATTATTTGTTTTACTGTAACCACATTCTGCCTGAGTTGTGCATTTAATGTACCTTACATGAGTGTGGTCAAACAACAAACATCACTGTAATAGATCTTTCCCTAATTTCATTCTATGTTGGCTTTGACTGAGGAGAATAACTCTAATATGACCCTAATGCTTTAACTCCCATTGAAATCAGTGGTCCAAATATTGGCCCCACTGAATTTAAAGGGCATTTTCTTTGGATATTCTAGGGCTACATTTGGCCCCAGATTTCTTTAACCTTGCAAGTCAAATGAATGTAGTGGTTGACTTTAGTCCTTGTAACACTTTGGCATTACTTTACCACTGTACTAAATCTGTGGGGCTTAAATTCCCAGGCATGTGCATCACCCGTTTACTTTATTATTATATTTTGAATATAGCTGAACAACTCCTGTCTTCTTTCAGGAACTGGTTGAACAATACAACAACTTGGAAAACATTTAAAAGAGGTAGTAGACCATGCTCATTAGAGTCACATTTTAATGAAATTCTTAATGGCACTTGAAGTGAAAACTACTCCAAATTTGCCTGTAGCAGCTGCAGCAAACATGATACTCATTGCAATCCATTAGGCAGCCCATTATTCCCGATATACAGGTGGACCTCAGTTGCTCTGCTATGAATCATTGTACAGAAACTCTTACTGAGAAACAGCTGTCATTCTCTGCGCCACCATTTTTACTATGACATCCACCACTACATTACAAAATATTTAGTACATTAACAGTTAATTAAAACAACAAAGGCGTAGCTTAATAATAAAATGCTGACAATGTACAACTGGTTAAATTGTGTTCTGGGGTGTATCCCTCATTAATTTTACTGAATTTTATGCCTGTATTGCAGGGCAAAATTTATCCCATTGGGTAAGATTATGATCTGTGGTTAAAAAGCAATAGGATCTATCTTATTTTCTCAGAGTCCAGTCTGGTAAATCCTTCTGGCATGGTACTCCCATGGATTTTAGCAGGAGTGCTGCACCTGAAGAAAATGCAAGATTGGGGCATTTATTTATGGGTCCACATGTAAGTAGAGCTGGGCAAATTTTTTTAATTGTTTTTGTCCAAAAAATGCAGTTTAAGACAACACAAAACTATTCATGAATTTGGCATGAATCGTTTCCTCCATTCACAAAATGCCCCGAGGAAGGGAACCTGGTGGTGATGCTGTCACTCCACCTCCCTCCCCAATAACAGTTATCCTAATGGTCAGGGCACTCACTGGAAATGAGGGATTTGAACCTGGAATTCCCAGCTCCAGAATAGAAACCAGGCTCTTTTGATTCATTGAAAATTCTGAAACAAAATCAGATTCAGTTTGACCTGAACCAATTTTTTTTCTGATTTTCTTTTAGAGCTGCCAACAGACTGAAAAATCAGTTATTTGCCCAGCTCTGCATGTATCTTCTATCATTTTTAGTGGCTGCATGCATCAGATAGTGACTCTGTCCTCTCCCATTTATTAAGAATGAATGTGAAGCACACACAGCAGTTGCACAAAGATGAAGACATTTTTGAGGGTAAGCAAACAAACAAAACATCAAAACCTCTCATGGACAGAATGAAGATTGCTCTTTTCCTCCATTTTATTAAGATTTAACTGGCTTCTGCTGGGTTTTTCACCTCAGAGCATCATTTGCCAAACAGTTTGAGCCTTACCTTTGTTATTTATATAAAGACAAGATATTTATTTCCATTCTTCATTCAGCATTCCTGCATAACATGATGTTGCCTGGCTTGAGCTCAGCTTTCTCTCCACATGTGCTGATGGGATATGTGGCTCTAGCATATACTTAGGTATGTCCTGCTGTGGAAACAGTATGTTTGCTTTGACACACGTATGGTTACCTTTGTAAATTGCTTTGATGCATCAGAATAAGACACTGATGCTGGTGAAAGCTATGTAAAGGCAGAGAGACCCTTTTATTTGCTGTTTGGAAGAGCTGTCTTCAGGCCACGCCTAATACAGGATGTGAGAGTGCCTTAAGGTTCCATATACAAATCTTGTTAGCAAATAGCATGACTGAAGAGCTTAACTTCTGCTTGTCACTTCACTTTTTCTAGCTGAAACTAAACTTCCAGCTGCCAACTGTTAATGGACTTTAGTATCTGTGACTTTCATGGATTTGTAAGGAGACAAAGTTCATCGGTATCCAAATGATCAGGACAGTCTAAAGTCATGTATTCATTGCTTTTGCTGTGGAGGAAGCTTTATGCCCTCAAATCCCAATAATTTATTTTACTGTACTTTTCTCTTGCCATCTACATGCGAGTCATATCCTGCACCTGGCTGGAGGTGCCTTGCTCCTCTCAGTGTTGAGCCAGAGTTAGGATATCAGCTAAGCGTGAGAAAAACAGAAATGGGTCAATGAAGTGTTGGTATGATTTAAAGGTGGGTTAGTCTAAGCTGTGGAGTCCAGGTGAAATAATGGTAAGGGTTTAGATTTGATGACAGCAACACTTGCTATCTGTTTTTTGGATAGAGGAAATGTAAAGGAATCTGGTGATTTTTGCACTAGTTAGGGTTGAAACCTCATGAGATTGTTGGATACTCCTGAACTGGAACCAGAACACAACCATTAAACCAAACTGGAGCTGTGGGAACAGATTCAGGGATTCATATCCAATCCTTTCTCTGATACAGATAAACACAATATGTTGGGGAAGAGTCAACATGGCTTTTGTAAAGAGAAATTGTGCCTGACCAATCGGTTAGAATTCTTTGAGGGTGTCAATAACCACATGCACAAGGGTGATCTGGTCAATATAGTGTACTCGCACTTCAGAAAGCCTTTGATGAGATCCCTCTCCAATGACTCTTCAGCAAACTAAGTAGTCATGGGATAAGAGGGATGATCCTTTCATGCATTGGTAACTGGTTAAAAGATAGGAAACCAAGGGTTGAGATATATGGTCATTTTTCACAATGAAGAGAGGTAAGTAGTGGGGTCTTCCAAAGACCTGTGTTGGGACTGGTGCTGTTCAACATATTCCTACATTATTTTGAAAAGGTGATGAACATCGACGTGGCTAAATTTACAGATGATACAAAATTACTCAAGATAGTTAAGTCCAAAGCTGACTGCAAAGAGTTACAAAGGAATCTCACTAAACTGGGCCACAAAATAGCAGATGAAAATCAGCACTGATATGTGCAAAGTAATGCACAATGGAAAAAATAATCGTAACTATACATACAAAATCATGGGCTCTAAATTAGCTGTTACCACTCAGGAAAGAGATCTTGGCATCATCATGGATAGTCCTGTGAAAACATCCACTCAATGTACAGCGACAGTTTAAAAAAACAAAAAACAAACAAACAAAAAAACCCTCAGAAAATGATAGGAGCCATTAGGAAGGGATAGATAATAAGACAGAAAATATGATGATGGTACTTTATAAATCACTGGTACATCCACTCATTGAATACTGTATGCAGTTCTGGTCACCCTATCTCAAAAAAGATATATTGAAATCGCAAAAGATGCAGATAAGGGGAACAAAAATTATTAGCGGTATGGAACAGCTTCCATATGTGGAGAGTTTAATAAACAAACGGAGACTGCTGAGTTTAGAAAATAGATGCCTAAGTGGGGATATGATAGAAGTGTATAAAATCATGAATTATGTGGAGACAGTGAATAGGGAAATGTTATTTACCCTGTCAAATAAAACAAGAACTAGGGCTCACTCAATACAATTAATCAACAGCAAGTTTAAAACAAACATAAAGAAGTATTTCTTCACAAAAAACACAGTCAATCTGTGAAACTTGTTGCCATTGTCTGTTGTGATGGCCAAAAGTAGAAGTGGGTTCGAAAAAGAATTAGATAATTTCATGGAGGATAGGTTCATCACATGGCTATTAGCCAAGATAGTCAGGGATGCAATTCCATGCTCTGAGTGTTCTTAAACTGCTGACTGTCAGAAGCTGGGCCTGGATGACAGGGGATGCTCACATGAAATTGCGCTGATTTAGGCCCATAGTAATCAAATAAGAAGATGGTATCAAGATTAAATATAAAGTGAACAGCATTGTTTAGCCAAGAGACTTTTTCCTGTCCTGTGTTTCCCAGTACTTTTAAGAATTCATTTACATAAGTATCATGCTGTATAGCATTGAAATAACAAAATCTTCCTTTTGGATATTCAAGGAATGATACTGTATTCTTTGGATCCCTGTATTCTTCTGAAGTCAATGACAGTTTCAGGTGTTCATGGAATGCAGAATCAGGCCTTTAGTGATGTGTGAAGTTCATTGGATGGCATCATTACTTTGACGACTGATGCTTCACTTCAGATTTTTCCTTTCCCAGTATCACATCAACAGAAAAGCCGGATAAAGCTGTTTAAGATTTAATATCATTACTGACTCCAATCCTGAGGGGCGGGGGCGAGGGAATGTTTTCTCCTCAGTTAGTGGAACATATTTGTTATTTTTAACAGTTTAAATTTGAGGTTGAATCTGTTTTTGATTGACACTGGTTAAGAGATAAAATATGACAGGAATAAATTACAGCCATTCACACCTGCCAATTACTAAACATCCTTCGTAATGACAGTTAGCCACAAGGCAAATGAACATCCCAGAGTTATATATTCAAGAGTAAAGGCTTAATGGCTGATAACCATACACGGTGCAATAGGGAAGTATTGGTTTGCAAACTGATGGGCAGATTGCTAATGGCAGGTGGCCATGGGGGACAGCGGCAAACATGAAAATTTTGGACAAGTAGCTGCAACTTGATTATTACTTTAAAAAAAATAAATAAGACAGCTTCGCCTGGCAGCAGTGAAAAGAAGGGATGCTAAAGTCACTCTGAGTTGTTACTGGCTCATTCTCCTTTCGATGCTCTGATCCTGAGGAACCTAACCAAGTCTTAACCAACCCACCTAAACCATGATGTCCTGGGCAGTTTCAAGGCCTGCAGTGCCATGAACCTCATCACAAGAACTCTGGCACCTTTGTGCATGTGACCACCTTCAGGAAAAATGGATGATCAATCCCTTTTTTGTAGGGAAGGCCATTTTCGTCATTTCTCCATCACAGGTAGCATTGGGTGAGCCAACACCCCAACTTTTAAATGATTGTAACCCCACCAAAGAGAATGTAACTCCTTTAACCAGGACTTACGTCCTGAAGCTGTGGTGCTCTGAAGCAAATAATAAAATCAAGTGAATTATGATACCTGCACTCATTCAGCATGTAGACTTTTGCCTGCTGACACAAACCCTGCAAATCTAGAGGTGCTTGCTGCAAACTGATGATCACAGCAAATAGAACAACAACCTGATGCAAAGTACATAACCCCATACTAACAAAAACAACGATGGAACTTGATGCTACCCATGCACCGATTAGCCAACCTGTAGGTAAGGAGGAGGAATAACTCAGTGGTTTGAGCATTGGCCTGCTAAACCCAGGGTTGTGAGTTCAATCCTTGAAGGGGGCACTTAAGGATCTGGGACAAAATCAGTACTTGGTCCTGCTAGTGAAGGTAGGGGGCTGGACTCAATGACCTTTCAGGGTCCCTTCCAGTTCTATGAGATAGGTATATCTTGGACTGAGGAGGAGATGGACATAGGAGACAGAAGTGTTGAGAGTCTCTGGGTTAGGATAAAAGGGGTAAACAACAAGGGTGATGTCATGCTAGGAGTCTACTACAGGCCGCTTAACCAGGTGGATGAGGCTTTTTTTAAACTACTAACAAAATCATCCAAAGCCCAAGATTTGGTGGTGATGGCAGACTTCAACTATCCAGATATATGTTGGGAAAATAACACCATGGGGCACAGACTATCCAATAAGTTCCTGGACTGCATTGCAGACAAACTTTTTATTTCAGGAGGTTGAGAAAGCTACTAGGGGGGAAGCTGTTCTAGACTTGATTTTAACAAATAGGGACGAACTAGTTGAGAATTTGAAAGTAGAAGGAAGCTTGGGTGAAAGTGATCATGAAATCATAGAGTTTGCAATCCTAAGGAAGGGTAGAAGGGAGTACAGCAAAATAAAGACAATGGATTTCAGGAAGGCGGATTTTGGTTAGCTCAGAGAGCTGATAGGTAAGCTTTCATGGGAATCAAAACTGAGGGGAAAAACAACTGAGGAGAGTTGGCAGTTTTTCAAAGGGACGCTATTAAGGGCCCAAAAGCAAGCTATTCCGATGGGTAGGAAAGATAGAAAATGTGGCAAAAGACCACCTTGGCTTAACCGCGAGATCTTGCATGACCTACAAAATAAAAAGGAGTCATATAAAAAATGGAAACTAGGTCAGATTACAAAGGATGAATATAGGCAAACAACACAGGAATGCGGGGGCAAGATTAGAAAGGCAAAGACACAAAATGAGCTCAAACTAGCTATGGGAATAAAGGAAACAAGAAGACTTTTTTTTCAATACATTAGAAGCAAGAGGAAGACCAAGGACAGGGTAGGCCTACTGCTCAGTGAGGAGGGAGAAACAGTAACAGGACACTTGGAAATGGCAGAGATGCTTAATGACTTCTTTGTTTCGGTCTTCACTGAGAAGTCTGAAGGAATGTCTAACATAGTGAATGCTTATGGGAAGGGGGTAGGTTTAGAAGATAAAATAAAACAAGAGCAAGTTAAAAATCACTTAGAAAAGTTAGATGCCTGCAAGTCACCAGGGCCTGATGAAATGCATCCTAGAATACTCAAGGAGTTAATAGAGGAGGTATCTGAGCCTCTAGCTATTATCTTTGGAAAGTCATGGAGATGGGAGAGATTCCAGAAGACTGGAAGGGGGCAATATAGTGCCCATCTATAAAAAGGGAAATAAAAACAACCCAGGAAACTACAGACCAGTTTAGTTTAACTTCTGTGCTAGGAAGATAATGGAGCAAGTAATTAAAGAAATCATCTGCAAACACTTGGAAGGTGGTAAGCTGATTAGGGAATAGCAGCATGGATTTGTAAAGAACAAATCATGTCAAACCAATCTGATAGCTTTCTTTGATAGGATGACGAGTCTTGTGGATAAGGGAGAAGCAGTGGATGTGGTATACCTAGACTTTAGTAAGGCATTTGATATGGTCTTGCATGATATCCTTATCGATAAACTAGGCAAATACAATTTAGATGGGGCTACTATAAGGTGGGTGCATAACTGGCTGGATAACCGTACTCAGAGAGTAGTTATTAATGGCTCCTAATCCTGTTGGAAAAGTATAAAAAGTGGGGTTCTGCAGGCGTCTGTTTTGGGACCGGCTCTGTCAATATCTTCATCAACGACTTGGATGTTGGCGTAGAAAGTATGTTTATTAAGTTTGCAGATGATACCAAACTGGGAGGGATTGCAACTGCTTTGGAGGACAGGGTCAAAATTCAAAATGATCTGGACAAATTGGAGAAATGGTCTGAGGTAAACCGGATGAAGTTCAATAAAGACAAATGCAAAGTGCTCCACTTAGGAAGGAACAATCAGTTTCACACATACAGAATGGGAAGAGACTGTCTAGGAAGGAGTATGGCAGAAAGAGATCTAGGAGTCATAGTGGACCACAAGTTTAATATGAGTCAACAGTGTGATACTGTTGCAAAAAAAGCAAACGTGATTCTGGGATGCATTAACAGGTGTATTGTAAAGAAGACACGAGAAGTCATTCTTCCACTTTACTCTGCGCTGGTTAGGCCTCAACTGGAGTATTGTGTCCAGTTCTGGGCACCGCATTTCAAGAAAGATGTGGAGAATTGTGCGGGGTCCAGAGAAGAGCAACAAGAATGATTAAAGGTCTTGAGAACATGACCTAATGAAGGAAGCTGAATGAATTGGGTTGTTTAGTTGTGGAAAAAAAGAAGACTGAGAGGGAACATGATAGCAGTTTTCAGGTATCTAAAAGGGGGTCATCAGGAGGAGGGAGAAAACTTGTTCACCTTAGCCTCTAATGATAGAACAAGAGGCAATGGGCTTAAACTGCAGCAGGGAGATTTAGGTAACATTAGGAAAAAGTTCCTAACTGTCAGGGTGGTTGAACACTGGAACTAAATTGCCTAGGGAGGTTGTGGAATCTCCATCTCTGGAGATATTTAAGAGTAGGTTAGATAAATATTTATCAGGGGTGGTCTAGACAGTATTTGGTCCTGCCATGAGGGCAGGGGACTGGACTCGATGACCTCTCGAGGTCCCTTCCAGTCATAGAGTCTATGACTCTATGAATCTCCATATATTTGGGTGTTGGGGACAGAGTATAAAGGAGTCCACTTGTGCCTAGCACCACCTTCTATGTACAGCTTAGTGGCCAGTCTTAGTGTCTCTTAAAAGCATTCAGACTGGTCAATAGAACTGCTGCTGGTTTACAGGTGCCGTAATACTATTCTGGGCTTGTGGTGTCCTTCTTGCCCAACAGTATGGCGCAGCAAGAGAGGCCAACACTCCTCTTTTAATAATGCAGGCAGCATGTTAGCAATTCAGTATTATATTTTGCAAGAATCTCTCTCTTCTTTCTAAGGACCTCATCTAGCTCCCATTGGAGTCAGTGGGAGTATCTCAATTGAATTTCATGTGCATCACATTGAGCTTTAGATAGAAAACTTGTGGCTATCTAGATATTTTGACTTTTTTTCTGTTTTCTCTTTCTGCGTCAAACTATAACAAGTGTCTGCCATACAAGGTTAGCCAAAGCAGATCTTTCATGCAATTTATTTGAAATTTTCAGCATTTTAGAAGCTTTAATGGATGATTTTTTTCCATACAATGGTAATT